>NC_037534.1:611412-625813 GCF_001531365.2 Cynara cardunculus var. scolymus | reverse complement strand
GGGGTGTTATAGGAATAGAGGAAGCTAAATAAAAAAACCAACTACAATCTGAAAGAAAAGCTCAACCAAGCTCAAAGATCTAACTAAGGGGCTGTTTGGTTGGTTTTCCATTAAGTCCTGTATAGATGAAGTTGTCTGTGTGGATTAATCTGTCTAAATAGATTGGGGAGGGTTTTGTTTGAGAAGGTTTTTTCATAGATAGGAGGAGCGTGTTTTTTAATTGAGAGGGATAGGTTTGGAAAGAAAAAAAAACTTGGCTTTCTGCATAAAGCTCTCCCATAGAAGCTTACTGAATAAGTCACTTTCCATATCATCAAGCCACTACCAAACAGTCACGTATAGCTGACTGAATAAGCTGTGAGTCCTATTAAGCTCATTAAGCTGCTAACAAACATTCCCTAAAATCAATATTATCAGCAGAAATTTTCAATAGACATATTTAAAGATGACAGGAAAAACGAACCGATGTTCGAGTCCTCTTGTCCATGCAAAGATAGAAGCAATACTGTTTGTACTGGTTTCGTTTCCCTTCTGGTGCTGCCGAAAATGACGAGTTACAGTTCCATGGGCTGCCTCAGCTTCCAGTGTTTTCCCATCTGATGATAGCTGCAAACGACGGGTCGCGTTGGAATTAATTGACATCCTAAAACTACATACCCTTCTCAGAATAAAGATAAGAAATATACAAGTCTTACTGACCAAAACTGAAGTCATGAGACCCAGAGAACCAAATCCTGCACATAAAAGGAGTGCCAACAGTCAATTAACAACGCAACAATAAACTTTAATAGGTTGGGTAATCATCCAATTCGTCTGTAATCAATAAAGATTACCCTTGATTACAAAAGCGTTTGGTATGCAGACGGACCGGGATTGGACGGGACTGAATGGGAAGGGATAGGCAAGAGTGAGGTAGAGGCGAGTGAAAAATTGTGCAGGGTTTTAGGGTTTTAATTTGACATGGGTAGTTCAATAATTTACTATTTCAGTGGACAAAAAATGCATTCTTGTCCTACGCAGTCCTTTCCTGTCCTAGTCTAATTGTCGCACTAAACACGTGACAACAAGTTTTTGTTCTGTCCTGTCACTATCTGTCACGCATACCAAACGCATAGTCTATAATCCATTGCTATTTTTTTTGTCTTTGGGCCATAAAAAGTATAACCCATCTAAATCTGCAACATCACCTTGGGCAAGTAAATCGCTCTGGACATCTCCATCATAGTTCTTGCATGCCCAGACATACCCTCCATCACTTTTGAGTGCATAAGCCACCATATCATCAATCAATCGATGCTCATACCTTAAATTAGTACCATATCATCAATCAACCAATTAAAATTCATACATATATAGAGACGGAGGTTTGGGGGAACCCCTAAAAAATGAAAAACCGAGGAACACAGGGTAACCATTCATCGTGGACGGTATGCACATGTGCATACAAGTATTGAAGCTATTTATCATGTTCTATTCGCGTGTGCATTTTATGCGCTTGTGCATACTGGACAAATTGTTTACAAATTACTTGTATGCACGTGTGCATACCAGCATCCAGATGAACGGTTACCAAGGTATTCCTCAGTTTTTCTTTTTCTTTTTACGATTTTCCCCAGAACCTGACCTTACAGATATATCTACCATCCAACAACCACCACCTAAAAAGCACAAACCCACATCTAATTACAAAAAGAATTACCATATTGAATGTTCTTCAAATTTCTCCTTCCAATTCTCCTCATATGCCTCCTGAAAAATGTCCTTAAACCTGCAATGATCAGGGTCGAGTGTAATTCCCCAATTCTCTTCATATAAGAAAATTGCATATCAGAAAGAAAGGTACTGCTACCTGCCATCATATTTCTTCAGAATAGTATTTTTGGTGCTAAGATATAGAGGCCATTTCTTTGAAAGTGCCATTGCCATTGATGATTCAGCAAACGCACGAATGGACTACCAAAAAGCACAAGATTTCCATCGTAAGGTTTTATAATATAAAATAAAGCAAATTACGTTTTTCATCCCTGTGGTTATGAAATTGCGATTTTCGTCCCTATGGTTTACAATTTATTGCTACTTTCGTCCCTGGACTAATTCCTACCTTTAAAGTACAAGAGACCAAAACAGTAAAGAATTGTAAACCACAGGGACCGAAACAACAATAAATTGTAAATCATAAGGACAAAAATAGCAATGAATTACAAACCATAAAAAACAATTTATAAACCATAGGGGAGAAAATCGCAATTCTTCATAAACCATAGGTTAAAAAAACGTAATTTACCCTATAAAATATAATGCTAAGCAAAATTAAGAAGACAAACCTCATCAACATTATACATTGCAAGTGCAATTCCAGGACCCTTAAAGTCGAAAACATCAAGCTCCATGGGAGTTTCATCATTCTCTGGGACTGAACAAATCATGAAAAAAAAAAACTTACAGAAATGTATATCATGTTTTGAAGTACAAACTGTATTGAGAATGAAATAATTTTCAGCATACCGAAAACCAACTTGAGTTTTCCTGGTCCTTTAATGACTGCATCTGTAGCACGATATTGGTCACCGAAAGCATGCCTGCCAATACAGATTGGTTTCTTCCACCCTGCAAATTGACAAGAGGGAAGGAGGACAAAAATTAAGTTTCCACTGGACATCCATGATTACCAAACCTAGGTTGTGAAAATACTACCTGGAACTATCCTTGGAACGTTCTTGCACATAATAGGCTCACGAAAAACGGTCCCTGACATTCACAGGATTTTAACGAGTAAGAAAAGTTGACAACTATAATTGTATGTATATTGGTAGTGTAAAGAAGATGCCAATAAAGCACACTAGTGTCACAGCCAGTCCCGGAAACTGCAAATGTTCAAACCCATATATACCATCTACCCCCGATAAGAGATATACTAAAAGACTCAGCAGCCGTCCAAGAAATTCCAAAAAGAAATGCATACACACCCATGAACAATCATCCCCAACGCCATAAAAATATAAAATGATCTCATGGATCATACAAGCTGGATAAAGGTTCTTGATGTATCTACAGTCTAGACTAGGGACATGTGTTCATCAATTTGTTCCTCTTTACAAGCACTCAGAGACGGAGCCAGAAATTTTATCTAGGGGGGTGCCTAGAAAAAATGTAAGAAAAAACATGATTTCAAGGTTTATATGTTTTTTAATTAACTACTTGTCCTAAATGTAGTTGTAAAAAAGAGTTGAAAAACATGAGTGACCTAAACAGCATAACTATGTCTATATTTATACAAACATATACAAAATGTGTGTAGATAAGCATATAAATAATAGAAGTCCTTTGAAAATACATGAAATTAATCATAAGAGAAATTGTGTATTAATAAAGTAACGTGTTTATTTTAGAACCTTTAAAAAACTTGACATTTATAAAGGAAGAAAAATAAGAATTTGATATGAATATATAAAGTTTCAAGTGGGTAATTGAGGTTTGGAACTATATCAAATTTTATTTTTTATGTTTGAGGGGGACCCAATGCCACTTCTGGCTCCAAGGTGGCTCCGCCCATGAAGCAATACTCAAACAAAACTTTGTAAATTAACCTAGATGATTGCACATAGGTAAGAAAAAACATGGCACTTTAGAGTTCAATTGAGTGAAACACATCCAAAAAGCAACAGTGTGGATCTCACCACTGTGACCAAGAAAATCATATACAAACCATTTAAAATATTCCTGATTGTGCCGTTGGGACTCCTCCACATAGACTTCAACCCAAATTCTTTGACTCTTGTCTCATCTGCAATATTAGGAACAAACTATAGAATCTGAGATTAAACTAGCATAGTTAAATACAATAAACGGAAATAATGGATTTTCGAAGGCTGCTAGGGCTTCAGAATAAAAGATAAACGCTTACATCATTAGCACAAGTAGTAGGTTGTATTAAATGACTACTTGGGGGCTGTTTGGCTGGTTTTCCACCAAGTCATGTATGGATAAAGTTGTCTGTGTGGATTATATGTCGTGTAGATTGGAAAGGTTTTTGTTTGGAAGAGTTTATTCATAGATGTAAGAACCGTGTTTTTTAATTGGGACTTGGGAGGGACAAGTTTGGAAAAAACTTGGCATTTTGCATATAGCCCCCCTAGAAGCTTACTAAAAAAGTCACTTTCTATATCATCAAGCCACTACCAAACAGTCATGTATAGCTGACTGAATAAGTTGTGAGTCCCACTAAGCTCATTAAGCAGGTAACAAACAGGTTCTCAGTAAGTTTGCCATTTAGGTGGAGTAATATAGACCACTATCTTGGTGCCATCACAATCCATAAAACTAGAGGAATGCCATAGCTTCTATTTCCAAATTGAAGGAAACTGACGTATCAAATACAATTATCTGGTCAAACGAGGCATCCATGTAACCTCAAAAAATTGGCGAAAACTCAACCTATATGTATGGATGTTGCTCTAATCTACCTAGACAGCAAAGACATCCTCCAATTTATCTCTGCGAATGTGTATACTGAAACATATCATATGGTGTATGAAAGTGAATGAATGAATATAACAAAGTTTACAGAGGAAACGCTCAATTTTAGAGTTAGGACACATTAGAAATAGGTCTACTGAGAGTGGACAAACCAGGTGTGATTGTAGCACATTTTACAGCAACATTATACCTGCAAAAAACGAACAATTGTGGTGAGACTTAAAATAATAGTAAAAAAACTCTGTATATAAACATTTTGAGCAACAATAACCATCACTCCCCTCTTCTTTTCTGGAGTTGTTTGATCTTAGCACATGATTACCATTATCAATGCTCTCCGACTCCATCCATATTATCAGTTTCGTCAAATCAGTTATAAAAGACTACAACACTCCATAAAATGACTTGTGAATAAAGAATATATTAATACACTTCTAGACTTGAAATGCAGTTTCTTCTCTTATTCCCATCCCCCAAAAACACCAAATTCCTTCATATATATTCCTATCCCTAGACTAATGTATGCAACTTGTTAGTGTGTACCAGGATACAAGTGTCATTGTTACTAAGTGTATTATGTAAAGTATATATTAAGCTTAGGTAGGTAAAAGTATTATTCAATATTAGGTTTATAGAAGCAGGTGCTATTCTCTAGGAAGAATGAACTGCTCTCTAGGAATTTGTTATATCTTCAATATTAGGGGATTCTATTTCTCACGCATCTATATAAGTTAATATGACCTGTAATTTGTCTATTATAAAAAATAGATGCACAGTTTCTGCTTATTACCAGAGTATATGGCATCAGACCCTACTCTGCATATATCAATTTTTCAGTTGTCAAATTAGTCCTGGCCTATTCTAGGTAGTGGTGCTCAAAAACCCGACCAACCCAACCCAAAAGAACTCACCCAGAGGTAACCCAACACATAGTTGATACAAAATTAGGCCAAACTGCATCGATAGGACTGGAATTGGGTTAGGATAATTTGAACCCAACCCAACCTGATGAACCCGATGCCTTTGTATACTATGGACTTAACATGATTGTTAAGTTTTTGATAAAAATATGTACATTAGACATCAGACAACTCATAATTAGCTATATTCAAAATTATATTACAATTTCAATCGCAATTTTACTTTCTTATTTTCTTGAACTTTCAACTTTTTTTGAGTTTGTTAGACTTTTTTGTATGTTCTCATTATGATTTTACTTCATTCAAACAAAATGTTTAACTAGATTGTAAAATGATATACCAAAGTTTCAACCCAACCAAACTCGAACGATTTGGGTTGGGTTGGTTGTAGTTTTGCTAGGGTTGGATTGGGTTGAGATTTTTCAAACCGTAAACATTGGTTTGAGCTGTTCAAATGCCTTCAACCTGGCCAACCCAACCCATGTGCAACCCTAATTCTAGGTCTTCTGTCCATCCATTTCCCTGATCTTTTCAAGTCTTTCCAAGTTTGTCCTGTCATTTTATGGCAGAATCTACCACCAAGGTTGCAGCCACCTCCAGTCGGCTACACATGTGATACTTCCTCTCACCAACCACAAACTCAATGGGAAGACTTTCCTACATTTGGTTAATCCTCATGGTCATACATGGCCCTGGGAAAATTTGGTTATCTTCCTGGGAACCCTACAACTCTATTGTCGTGGTGCGACTGATCAACTCCATGGAGCCCCACATCACTGGGGCTCTATTTTCTTCTCAAATGTGCCAAAAAAATATGGGACTAAAGTAAAGAAGATTACTCTGACCTCGAGAATGCATATCAGGTTTAAGAATTGAAGCTCAAGTTGAAGAAGTTTCAGCAAGGTCAATCTTAAGTCACAGCATACTACAACTCCATGAAAGTACTCTGGCAAGAACTTGATATGTTTTACGAGTCAAGTTGGGGCAATATTGAAGAGCACCTAAAGTTCAAAGCATACCTTGACAAGGAAAGATTGTATGTCTTTCTTGCCAGACTTGATCGTGAAATGTATAAAGTTTGTGGTCATATCATCGGCAAACGGCCCCATCCGTCCAACAGAGAGGCATTTGTTGAAGTTCATGGGGAGGAAACTCGCCATTGTGTCATTCTCAATAGCTCCAAACGTTAGCAAGTTATCTCCACACACATCAATCCACCAATGAAAATAACTCCCCTTCATACGCAAGAACCACTTCAGTTCAAGCCTCACTCTGATGATCAACGGCCCCTGCTTTTTGGTAATCACCTATGGTGCAAGCACTGCAACCGTACAGGGCACACCGGAGCTACATGTTACCAGTTGAGTGGGTTTCCAAATAAACTGCCACTGGCACATCCTGACTGTGATTGTAGAACGTTAGTCACTACCACCTATGTCGACCAACTATCCAAGAATCTATCTAATGCCCATCTAACACGGGGGTAGATTGAAGCACTGCACAAGCAACTCCATCAAGCACCTAATACCACTAGTCACCTGGTTGGATGAAGATGGATGATCTATGTATGAGGATCCTTGCATGCCACACATGATTGATGCAGGGAGTTCAGTGCACTAGGCATTAATAGGCTGTAAACCAAGTATGATCTTGAATAGAACAGCAACTTATTTATCAGCTTCTAAACAATCATACAGACACAACAGAGATGCATAAATTGAAAGAATATGCATGTAGCATCCTTGGCTAACCGTACCAAATATTGTCCATTTTGTCCTCAAATGGACTAAAGGTTGTAAAACGCATCTAATAGAGGAGGTATTCAGTCCTTATAAGGCAACCTTAGTTCCCTTCCCCAACCAATGTGGGATCTTACTATCCACCCTTGGGAGCCCAGCGTCCGTGCTGGCACACCAATCTGGTTCCCAGCTCAGATACCATATGTAGTATTCCGTCGCTAACCATACCAGATATTGTCCGCTCTCTCCACACATGGACTCATGGTTTTGAAATGCATCTAATGAATGAGGTATCGAGTGTAAGGCAACCTTAGTTCCCCTCCCCAACCGATGGGGGATCTTACAATGCAACAAGTATTTACAGATATATTATAATGTTAAGCCAACCTAATTTTGGACAAGCAAAAAAGCAGTCATACATACACTATGTAAATTTGGCAAGGGGAAAAAACCAGTAACACTTACTTCAGAGCAGCATGGGCACTTTCTACAGTGACCTCATCATCAGTAGCATCACGATTCAATATTCCTAAATCAAAATATTTCACATCCAAATCTATGTACGGAAAAATGAGCTGAAAAGAAACAAGGGCAACACTCAGTAACGGATATGAACTGAACTCGATCAAATCAAGTCCGTAAAACAGATAACAATTTCAAATTTCAAAATCATCAAACCTTGTCTTTAATCATCTGCCATATGATCCTCGTCATTTCATCGCCTACAAATAAACAAAAATTGATTACAACTGCTATAGAGTAACAAGTATCAACACGTATTTCTATGAAACTTACCGTCCATCTCAACTATTGGATTGAGAACGCGGATTTTTTCGATGGCAGTGGTGGTAGCAGACGCGAAACAACGAAGTGAAACTCTGGATAAGCTAGTGGGGAGAGGAAGGCGGTTGCTGAATCTTACACTACGGAAGATGCTAGAATTTGATGATATTGGTAATCTAGGGTTTCTGAGGGGTAGAGGAGACGAAGATATCATGGTGGTGGCGGCGGCGGCGGAGGACATGGTGGTCAGACGGTGTTTCAGTCTGAGCATCGCAGTTGCGGCACCGTCGCTTGGTTTGTGTTAGCGTGATGCACAGGTCGGCTGGGTAATACGTTAAGAGCGACCAATGATTAAACCGGGTTTAATTTTGAACAATTTTGATGCTAACGAGTAAATTACGTTTTTATTCCATGTAGTTTGTTGAAGATTTCTGCTTTCATCTTTATAGTTTTTATATGAATAAATTGTATGAAAAAATAACATACTTTAACTTATAGATTGTATATCAAATCCATATGGCCCCATATGTTGTCCCTTTTTATGAGGTGATGTTTTGGATATTTTTATTGTAACTAAAAATTATTCGTATAATATATTGAGATACATTTCGATTTTAATATTTTGTTTTAATTAATATTATAGAGTGATAATGTTTTTATTTTGAATAAAAATATAAATATGAAGATATATCATTAAAAATAAAAATGTTACTCAAATGGTTTTTTCATCAAGTTTTTTACCTTTACCATTGAGAAGCTTTAAGAGCATCTTTATCAGATTCTCCAAAATAGAAAAGTAAAAAGTCAAAAATCCCGAAAAGAAATCATCTTTGTCTCCAACAAATTCTCTGTTATTGAGGTTACATAATTAATTATATTATTAAAATATTTTATATAACTCATAAAATATTATTTCTCTCTCTTAAACATTTAAATTCAAATAATCTCATTGGAAGGAATAAAAAACCATTTTTGTCTTATAGATAATCATTTTTCGGGAAATCTCAAAATCTAAAGAATTTCATCATCTCTCTTGTACTTTATCCATCTCTCATACTTTATCCATTTTGAACAAATGTGATACAAGAAAATGAGGTGGAACAGACATATAGTTTAGCTATAAAACATCAAATACGCTTCACACTTTACATTTTAGATTACTTTTTAAATTTTATTTATCTTTGTGATCCTATCACATGTCCAATCATATTTTATCCAATCTATCTGGATATCAAACACAGCCTAAAAGTCATAATTCCTTTACTAGGCCGGACTTGCATTCACTCAACCATCTCTCCTAATTGAAAAAGACAATTACCATCTCACATACACTCACAACTAAGAACAGTGATTTGCCCCTACCATGTGGAAAACCCGGCTCACCCTACCCGAATAGGGATGGAGCCGGCGATCCCCAGCTAAAACGGGTCCCAGGATCCCCGGTAGACACAAACTAAAGGATATTCTTCATGGAGTTTGACCGAGGACGAGATGTTAATCTCCATACCCGTCGAGAACTGGGGGCTATTATTAAAAACTGGGGTCGAGATCAGGGATTACAAAACCCGTCCATCCCCGCCCGGTTACCATGCCTACTCACAACTAGCCCACAAAAATATCTAGACAAATCAAATGGGCCAAAGCCCACTATAAACCCATCTATTGTGTTATTCAATCCAACAAGAATAATGAATTATATTAAGCACCTAAAATTATGTTTTCCTTTTTTTTGGAGGGTAACAAGACAAAGTTCTTACACATAAGGGACGAATCCGTAATTTTTTATATGATGGTACTATATAAAATGATTATACCTTCTAAAGCAATATTGTTACACTTTTTACAAAGCTAATTTTTTTAATTTACGACAGAGGGATAGTACGACGACACGTGTCACCAACCCATCACAACCACCCCATGGGGTCCGTCCTTGCTCACGTTGAAAGCTACTTAAAATAGATTCAGATTTTTGGTATAACATATGATCATAATAGTTTTGTGCACGATTTGTGGGGCTAAAAAACAAATATCGCCCCAATTTTTTTGTAAGTCGTGTTACATTCCTACTAAACCTATAGATCGTCTTAAATGAGTAATAAACAAAATAATGTATAAAATTTATAAAAATATTAAAATCTTACAAATTAAAAACAACAAAAATGTTTAATATGACAAAGTGAAAAAAATATCAAATAGTCGTTTTTGTTTTTGGTCGAGAGATTTTGATATTAAATAATTGTTTTTGATTTTAAAATAAATGATATACGTCTCCACTGGGGTGCTTTTTTTTTAAAACCAACTACGGTGAGTTTACAGGTTGGATTAATGGGTTATATAAATCTGGGCCTCAAGTGTAAGTACTCTCTTCAAAAACCAGTATTTAACATGCTAATAGATGACCATGCTAAAAACCAAACGATATCAGTATATCATACTCGAAAGTAAGGTTTGAAATTAATGAGATGTATGGAGACATGTTTTCTATAACTCTACCCTCGTTGTGAATACATCTCAATTGTTTATAGCTTTATTTTTGAAGTAGTATATAATATTCATATACAGCAAACAGAAATCATACGAACACTTCATATTTTAAATATGTAATATACTTTATATACGATAAATACAATAAATTAATTCACATATCTTCCTCATCATTGGTGAGGTTTGAACCTCTGATCTTTTATAAGGTAAAAGACTCTGATATCGTTAAACCAAAAGCCATTTGATTAAAAAAAATATCATAAAAAACTTAGGTTAATGATAAAAAAGAGTTATGAATAACTTTGTGTTGGTGTAATCATTTATTATTCCATAACTACCCTTTATGTTAGAAGTGCCATTGTAGATTGCATGACCAAATCCATATGGCCCCATATGTTGGCCCTTTTTTATGAGGTGATGTTTTGGATGTTGTTATTGTAATTAGAAACTATTCGTATAATACAGTGAGATATACCTTGATTTTAATATTTCGTTTTTTAATAGTCTTAATTGATGTTATAATACAGTTTTATGTGGTTTTGAAAGAGTAATAATGTTTTTATTTTAAATATAAATATGAAGATATATCATTAGAAATTGAAAAAAAAAATATTCATATTAGTACCAAACTAACAATTTAAAATTTCTCATTTTTGTGTATTTTTTTAATTCGTTTTTTATTGTTGGTTTAATGATATAATTATTATAAAGATAATAATTAAGTATTTTATTAGAACCCAATAGTTATCCTAATTATATTTTAGATATTTTATATTAAAAATGAAATGTATATCCTCTATTTGACTATATTTATCTGCAGTTAATTACACGAATTCAAACATAAAGTTTTAATAAGTTGTACTTACGCACAACTTACTTGTAATCTTAAACTTAAGTAGTGTGCATCAATAAACAGTACTTTATGCATAAAAATAATTTTTAAGAGTTTTTGTCAAATGTTTTTTGTAACTGTAGGTTTTTTGACCAAGTTATGTACTGACTAATCCAGTCATCACAGGTGAACTTTTATGTCCACAAACACTTTGATAATGCTTGGATTCGAACTTGAGGTAAATGAAATTTTCCACTACATCTCCTATAAGCCTTAACCAGTTAATACGAGTTAATACGAGTCTCCTTAGGGTTATTAGGGTTTTTTCCTGACTGTTTATATAAGGTCTCGTGTGGTTAGTCAATGTGCGAGCAAGTTAGTCTGGATATACATGTTTACAAAATAAAGAAAAAATTAGCATATGCTACTTTTTTTGTATACAATGTAATTTATATACGACAAATGCAACAAATAAACTCACACGATTTCTCATCATTATTGAGGTTTGAACCCCTGACCTCCTAGGAGGCAAGAGACTTAGATACTACTAGGTCAAAAGCCCTTTGGTTAACGCATATTACTTGTTGGTTTAAAAGTTGGTAGTTGGCTAATATTTTAGTTGCTACATTATAAACTAATCATGTTTGGTAAAAACTAACTGAGAAGTTAGATGATAATGTAAAAATGACATAAAAAGACATGATGAAAAACAAGAGCAGGTTTCAATAGATGCTCTAAAAATTTAAAATAAATAAAAATTTGATCCCTATTTTGGTGCAGCGAATTTTTTATATTGTTATTTAAAATTAAAGACAACAAGAGAAATTTCCAAGTTTAGAGAATTCTTTAAAATTGAGAAAAGACAGATGGTTTTTTTTAATTAATTTTTACCAATAAGATTGAATAATTATTCTTTTATACAAAAATTATAAGAAAATATATATAAATGATAATGATTTTAGAAAAATTGTTAAAGATTTCATAAAAATAGTGAGTTTTAATCAAAAGTGTGATGTATGATTGGTTTGAGTTTATACTCCAAATATCAAAAGTGTTTGGAGGTCTCAGGTTCAAATATAAGAAAAAAATAAAAATTACCTTGTGATTACGGAGGTTCAAATGTGGTGACTTTAGACTACCCATAAAACAGATGATCACCCTGAAATTAATCGACTTATATAGTAAGTTAGATATTCAGGTTAATAAAAAAAATAGCGAATTTTAAATATTGCAAGTCTCCTCAACCATCATTCTCAGGCCATAAGAGTCCAAATAAATAGGCGTTGATATTGGATTTTGAACTTATATCGTTGTCTTGTCTAGAAACCCCACAAATTATTTATCTTGATTTTCAAATTTAACTTTTATTGTAATTTTCTCATTTTTAATCCAGATAATTATAAATAAGCAAAAACCAATTTTGCTTTTTTTTTAAAAAAAATATTTTAATTTCATTTTATGAAATATATTTATAAGAACTCTTCTTATATGAAAAGAAAAGTAGATTTATATATATACCATATTTGGTCATAGAAAATACAAAATGGCAATGAAATTCGCTTCGATGTCTCATTAAATCATCATTGATGTGTCAAATCGATATTTCATAAGTTGTATGAGGGTGATTCCATACATATATATATATATCAGATATAATATATTGTTTTTGTTTTTCAAATGATATATACATGTGGGACTCATTCGTACTTTATAGTCAAAATTCCCCCAAAATAGTCAAAATAGCCATCTATGGGCGATTTTAGTGGTCATTTTGTAAAAATCTCTGAAAAGTGGTCGTTTTATTAGCGTATTGTGTATAAGATAGTCATTTTGGGTAATTTTCCTAAAAGTTATGGGATACCAATAATTTTTATTATAGTTTTAAGTTGAAATCAAAGTTCAACTAATTGCTTTGTACTTAAGGTGTTACTATGTTTTTAGAATTCATTCATTGTGTATGCTTGAAAAAACAATTCAAGTAGAAAGTGAGTTAGAGAGGACTCACTTGAGACGAGATTATTTTTGTAAGACATGTGAGACACGATTTTTACACCTGAAACTTCACAACTTTAAAAGCTGAATCTTCACAGCAAAAACACGATATTTTGTTGTGAAGTTTCAAGTGTAAAAATCGTGTCTCACAAAAACAACTTTGTCTCCCATGATCAAAGTCTCTCTCTCTCTCTCTCTCTCTCTCTCTCTCTCTATATATATATATATATAATTGGGATCACGTGAGACCAAAGGTTTTTCGTGAGACCCGTAAGACCAATTTATGTTAATTGATCAACTTTATAAGCTAATGATCTGATGGTCTAAAGTTGCACAGTGACATTTTTGTGATTACTGAGAAGTCTCGTGACAATTTTGTGATTATTAATGTTCAGATTGTAGATCTAAATGGTTGATAATTAGTCTTACGGGTCTCACAAAAAACTATTTGTCTCACATGATCCCAAATATATATATATATATATCGATATATTTATTTTCAAAATTTTATGATATCTTCAAACTTAAATTTTATTTAAAAAATAAAATCATTATCACTTTCTCAAAACTATATAAAGCTTAATATATAAACAAAATAAAACGAAATGTTAAAATCAAGATGTATACCGCTATACTATGCGAATATCCTTCTAATATACAAATATGATTGATTGAAACCTTTGATCCATGTTTCCTTTATATCAAGGCGTTGCCTGTTTTCTAACTTTTTCTAGACGCCGTGCCCTCTCCTTCATAATTCTAAATAAAAAATTAATATTATTCTTATTTTAATATTAAATACATTTCATTTTCTTATTTTAATTTAATTTTAATCATCTTTCACCTACTGATTTTGTTTTTTTTAATTAGCATAAAATGCAATTTCCACCCATTAGATGCATATTAGGACGAAATGCATTGAGGTACACCAGATCAATTAATGTATGAATCGTAATTCATGAGTGGGCAAGAGATTAAAAGTGATCAATAATACAAATCTCTTATTATGTTTTTCACATTAATTCTTCTTCTCACATAATCTAGCGTGTGTGTCTCTCTCTCTCTCTCTCTCTCTCTATATATATATATATATATATATATATATATTAGAATGGTACTTGTACAATGCAGCGAGATACATCTTGATTTTAATTTTTTGTTTTATTTTGCATATT
>NC_037534.1:604950-608757 GCF_001531365.2 Cynara cardunculus var. scolymus | reverse complement strand
TGATGTTTATCCTCTATTTGATTATGTTTATCCGCAGCTAGTTACACAAATTCAAACATAGAGTTTTAAGAAGTTGTACTTATACACAATTTACTTGTAATCTTGAATTTTTAAGTAATATGCATCAATAAACGATACTTCATGCATAAAAAATATTATTAAGAGTTTTTGTCAAATACTTTATAATATAGTGTATATATATATATATATATATATATATATATTCTCACAAAAACCATACACTAGCATCAATAGACCAAGTCAAGGGTTGAGCACATTGACTTGCTATAGCGGGATGTTTAAGAAAAATTGCAAGTTCTACCTTGTAGTTGTTTGTGGAAAGTCATATATGCACAGGGTGAACATGATTCCAACTATGGATGGTGGCAAATTCCCCGTTGAAAACTTCCTTTGACTTTTTGACTAAAAATAGTATATCTATTATTAGTAGCGATGGATTAAGAATTTTTTTCAAACGGTAGTACTATTTGACCATAAGATATATCTGATTTGGTATTTTTTTTACAGAATTATGGGTTTTTGGCTAAATATATGGTATCTTTTTGGCTTTTTAACGACAAGTGGAACCGATGTAAGGAATTCGCCAACCTGACAAAACGCTTTAGCAAAATATAAAGTCATTTTAACGAATATTGAAAAGGTTAGCAAATTTAAAACGTCAAGATCCCTCCATGCATTTAAGCAAATTAGTAGATTATTGGTGAATTTTTGACGAAAAAATATGGAGTTTTGGTTAAATATATGGTATCCTTTTGACTTTTTAATGACAAGTGGAACCAATGTAAAGAATTCGCCAACCTCACAAAACGCTTTAGCGAGATACAAGGTCATTTTGACGAATACGTGAAAAATGATCGTATTGTTAATTACATTACATGTATCGGTCAATTAAGTGGTTCACCTTATTTTTATGCCATAATCGTGGTATTTGATTTTAATAAATATGAAATTATATAAAAATTATATATTCTTATTTTGCTTTTGAAGTTTTGTAACTATGTCTTCAAATTAGCAAGATATATTCAACAATAATTTATATTTTTTTATTTTTATTCAAAGATCAATTTCCGGGTTTTTTTAATTGAAAAATCGTTTTAAGTTTTTGTTATTGGTTTACAATAAAACTGTTTATCTCGTTACATCAAACAATTACATTATTTAAAGGGTTAAAATACATGACTGTATGAGTTTGTTAGCATACATAAGGGAAAAGTCAATAAAAAACCCAACCAGTTTTTCTATTTTGAACGATTTAGTCTCTAATTTTTTTTTTAACAAAAAGACCATTACAACTTCTCATTTTGAACAATTAACGGGTTTTATTTGTTAGAGGTATTAAGCAGTAATCAATGGAAATGAAAATAAAAGAAACTGTTTGGTATTATATAATATAATTTACAGAATAAACTGGGGGAAATGATAATTCATTCTCATTCTCATTTTCATTCCTCAGCATGAACCAAACAACCCCTAAGTCTCTGGACTGTTTTTTGAATGAAAAAACAATTAAATTTTCTCTCTGTGAATGATTAAGACCCTTAAATTATTTTTTTATTAAATAAACCATCGAACTTTTCCTAATCAGTTACATGTAATTTTTTCCAGTTAAAATGATGTAAGTGACCAGTTTTAAAAGAGCGATATTTATTAAAAAAATATTTAAGAACTTAATCATTCAAAAATGAAAAGGTTTAACGATTTTTCATTCAAAAAATAGTTCAGAGACTTATGGGTCGTTTACTAAAAACTTACCCGATAAGTGCTTATCGGTAAAATTCAACACTATTACTTCTTTACTGTGGTAAGAGTCATTGCATTCACTTACCGGGTAAGATTTTTGTTTATTTTCTCATTCTTACCGGGTAAGATTCTTAGTCTGTGTCATATCCATGCGATAAGATAATGTGACTTGATAAACGCTTATTCGGATAAGCGTTTGATAAACAACCTGTTAATCATTCAAAATAAAAAAAAATTAATGATTTTTTTAACTTAAAAAAAAATTCAAGAAATAAACCATTCAAAATAAAAAAATTTAAAATTTAATTACAATTATAATATAAAAATTAGACACTAGAGGCTCACTTCATAAAATCTGAAATTAATGGTCAGAACTCGGAAGCATAGCACTTATGTGCACGATGGGGATTAATCATACGTTCCCAGATCACGCTGGTCCCCTGTCCCCACGCAATATTTTCCATTTTCGATAAATGCCTTTTTTTTTTTCTATGTAGTATCTTGTAGGGTAAATTATATGGAAAAATAACTTAATTTTTGTTTTGGATAACGTATTTTTAGAACCTTCATTTTGGTATTTAAGATGTAAAATTTTAAAAATTTAAGTACTCGGGTAACTGGTTGATGCATCAACCGATTATCATGCTGATATGACGAGTGATGAGATGAAATTAGGTTGGATAACAAATTATACTGAGTTAGATACCACATCAACCGGCTACCCGGGTATTTAAATGTTTAAAACTTTACATCTTATGTACCAAAATGAAAGCTTTAAAATACATTACCCAAAATAGAAATCAAGTTAAAGTACGTTACTTTTTCATTCAATTTGTTTTTTCTTGCATTACAGGGTCAAACAATAACAACGTAAATATGATGGTACTTATAAATTAATCATTCTTTTTTAAGTTGTAGTTTTAAACTGATTGAGGGAGCAGTAAAATATTTTAAATAAATATTTACTTTTTTACGGATATCGAAGACACACAGAGGTAAAATGAGATTACTTGTTACTTGATCATAGTAAGATTTTTCACTAATGTTCCAAGTTAATACTTACGAGACACGATAAGATGGTTGGTTTATGTGAGAAGAAAAGTTATGGTAAGAAAGAATTTCACCAACCATTTGATCAATCTTAATTGAGGAACACTAGATCTACATTAACGAAATACACTAGATCATTTCTCATCTAAAGTACAATTTATTGGTTGTTTTAGGATTAAAAAAGTGATCGAAGGTCAAACCCTTCTTATACTTCTCACTTTTAACTCATATTTTCACACGATACTGTATACAATAAGACTAACATTTACATATAATTTATTAAAGTTTTATGTTTGAATTCTTATAACTATCTGCAAATAAACATAATCAAATATAGAATAAACATTTCATTTTAATATATAAAAAATCTAAAATATAATAAGGATAGCTATTAAGTTCTAACAGAATACTTAATTATTATCTTTATAAAAAATTATATTATTAAATAAAAAAAACTACTTCGTTATTAACCTCAAATTAAATTATAATAAAAAATTACACAAAATAACGAGAACTTTTAAATAGTTAATTTGATATTAATTTCAATATATTTTTTTTTCACATTTTTATGATATCTTAAAATGTATATTTTATTCAAAACTAAAAACATTATCGTTTTCTCAAAACCACATATAACCGTATTATAACATCGATGTAGACATATAACAAAACAAACATTAAAATCAATATATATCTCGCTATATTGCACGGGTATCCTTCAAGTATATATATATATGTATATGTATATGTATATATATATATATATATGTATATGTATATGTATATGTATAACATAGACCAACATTGTTTGACTTTTTGTGAACATAACAACAAAAACAAAAATAATAGTACTAAAAATACAATTTCTATTAATCGTATTATTTTTTAAAGAAATAAATAATGATGTTTATCCTCTATTTGATTATGTTTATCCGCAGCTAGTTACACAAATTCAAACATAGAGTTTTAAGAAGTTGTACTTATACACAATTTACT
>NC_037534.1:488431-604765 GCF_001531365.2 Cynara cardunculus var. scolymus | reverse complement strand
AAAAAAAAAAAAAAAAAAAAAAAAAAAAAAAAAAAAAAAAAAAAAAAAAAACTGTGAGCATCAAAATTTCGTTAACATAAAAAAGTGTATGATAAGACCAACTCCAACATGTATGGTATATTTTATTTATGTTTTATTAAATTTGGAGATTTTTTTGTTCTCTCTCGTTTTTTTTTTCTATTTTAAATAAACATTTAGCAAAGTTGTTGGAGCAATTTTTCTTCTCCTCCTTCTTCTTGCAAATCTCCAATTTTTTTTAAAATAACATAATTGTTGAGATCATGGCCGTCCCTTAGCATGTTAAATGTGGGATTTTGAACATGACATCTAAAATTTTGGGGCCCTATTTTATATATGTTTATGGCATTTTCATCAATTTGTGTAAAACTATAGCACAAATTAAAGTACGTTATTTTTTCATACAATTTGCCTAAGTAAAATACATGAGACCTACATAAGATGGTTCTCATAAGAACTGTTATAATTGATTTTTATTTAAATTCCTAATTTGGTGAATTGGAAGTTATATGTCAAGAAAAAGAAGTACAAAAAGTAAGTTATTATAAAAACATCGTTTTAAAATGATCTAATGCATTTTAAACATAATTATAAAATACATAATATTTTAAAATAAAACGATTTAAATGATTACTATAAGACTACTCGTGCAATGCAGCGAGATACAATTTGATTTTAATGTTTCATTTTATATTTAGCTTTATCGATGTTATAATGCAATTTTATATGGTTTTGAGAAAAAAAATTATTTTTATTTTTGAATGAAACATATTTTAAAATTTTGAAAAAAATAATCGATGTTAGTATCAAATTAACTATTTAAAAGTTTATTTTTGTGTAATTTCTTTAATTCAATTTTTTATTATAATTTAATTGAAGTTTAAAAACAAATTAATTTATTTTTGGTTTAATAAAATAATTTTCTTTAGATAATAACTAAATATTATGTTAGAATTCAATAATTTTCATAATTATATTTTAGATTTTTTATATTTAAAATGATGTTTATCATGTATTTAATTATATTAATCTGTAGTTAGTTACACGAATTCAATATAAAACTTTAATAAGATGTACTCATACACATTCTATATCAATAAACAATATTTTATATATAAAAAATTGGTTTTTAAATTTTTTTATCAAATGATTTATAATATAATATAAATATATATTTGAAATATATTTTGTGACAGCTCTTTTATTGTTTAAAAATGAAAATAAAATAAATTGATTTGTTTTTATATGAATGATTTGAAATTGTTATATTTGAATAATACACGTGTCACTTGTCAAAGTACCAATGATACCGTAGGGAACACATTGGATGCGGCCCGCATGATTTCCCATCGTGATTATAACTGCTAATCCCATGGTGTCCTAATTAATAACCTAATAGGATTTTGTTTTAGCTCTTGCGTAATTTTTTTTATTAATCTAAATATCCAACTCGTTATACGAGTAGATCAATTTTGAGGCACACCTGTTCTACGTATAGCCATGAGTCATCGTATTGAATCTTCGTGGCCATAAGAATTTTTTATTATTTCTCATTGGATTCAGACCGGGACCTCCAGGTATTATTCGCCTTTGAAGCTCAAACTTAAACCAATGGGGTACCACCCTTATAGTTATAGTTGTGCGATTTATGTTATTATAGAACTAAAAAATATTTATTATAACCAAAGGGCCTTTGGCATTGTGGTATGTAAGTCTTTGGCTTCTTAGGAGGGCAAAGATTCAAACCTCACAAAAGGTGCAAATCTGTTAAATTCCAAGTAGATCTTTTTGGGGGCATCAGAAGTCTTTCTGTTGAACTTTGAGCAGTGTTTGAGATATTAGAAAATGCAAGAAACGTTGATAGAAAAATTAAAAAAAAAATCTCAAAATCATCCAGAAAAATAAAAAATATCTTTCAAAATAAAGCAAAAACATAAAAATCATTTGATATCAATCAAAAATCTTAAAGAATCTCTCGAAATAGTGGAATTTGGCTAAAAACACATGCATCTGATGACTTTGTGCACCACTGATAAAACTTAAAGGTGCATCCGCTCGACAAAAATAACAGGTTCGTCAAAACTACTTTTGTTCTGTATTATTTAATAAACTAATTATCTATGAAATTAAAATTTTGAAAAAAAACTCGTGACAGGTCAACCTTAACCTACCCATTTTAACTCGTTTTAAAAATTATTTATTTTAATATTAATCAATTTTAATATGTTATCTAACTCGTTTAGATGGTACAATTTTTTGTCTTCCGTTTTATGAATGAAGACTATTTAAAAACAATTGTTATAAGGATAAATTGCATAAAAATGTAACGTACTTTAATTTGATTTCTATTTTATGTAACGTGTTTTCAAAACTTTTTTTTTTGGTATATAAGATGTAAAGTTTTAAACATTTAAGTACTCGGGCAACCGGTTGAAACATTAACCGGTTACCATGCTCATGTGTCAAGTGATGCGGTATCTAACTCAATATTATTTGCTATCCAACCCAATTTCATCCCATCACTCGAAACATCAGCATGGTAACCGATTTATGCTTCAATAGGTTACCCGAGTACTTAAATGTTTAAAACTTTACATCTTAGATACAAAAATGAAAGTTTCGAAAGTACGTTACAAAAAATATAAATCAAGTTAAAGTTTACGCTAATTCTTCATGCAATTTGCCCTTGTTACAATATATGTGTTAGGAAACACTTTTATATTTACTTAGAACCTAGTTAAATAATAATACTGATATAATTTAGAAAAAAGAACAAAATATCTGACATATAAAGTAAAATATCAAAGTTAAACAAAAGCTGCTTTAATCCTTGTTCAATTCAAGAATGAGTAATCGACAAGATGTTGCAAAGACCATGTGAGTATTCGAAAGGGCTAACGGTTTGAAACCAGTTACAGATTTTATGGAATTTCAAGACGAGTTTCACTCTAAACCAATTTTTCTATTTGTTAAAGGTTTTATAAACCACATTATAAGTTTTTCAAGATTTTTTAATTATATTTTCGAGTGTTTTTACAAGATTTTCAAAAAATTTAATTCAAAAAAATTTAAGATTTTTCAAGTAAATGTATTATTTAAAGTATACTTCAATGTTATTTTTTAAAGATTGTTATTATAAAAATACGTATACACTTTTGTTAAAAAAATTAAAAACCAAGTAGAGCCTAAGGTTGGGAACGGTTACCGGGTCTAGGATCAGTCATAGGATTTTTTATCAGGACTAAGACCGGAATTAAGTAGCCCGATTTTAAAAAGATTGATTTGGAACCTAAACCGATTTAGAACCGACCCAAACCGACCACACCCACTTTTTAGCCTTTTCTACGGTACGCTAAAAACACCTAAAAGGATAACGCCACACCCACTAGCCTTAGTAAGTGAACGAGACAAAAAAATGCCCTTGAAGACAGCTTCTGTAATGGATCAATTGAGATTGCCGATAACCAGATAATCAACTTTTTTATCTAAATATCATTTCCCCCATAAAACACTTGAAAACATCACTATATTTATATATTTTAAATTATAATATATAATATTTTTATATTTTTAATTCTTAGTAAAATAAAACAAAACAAAAAAGTCGGCCATTTTTCAAAGCCAAAAAAACAGTGAAGAATCATACCTGATCGACTGCTTTGTTTGATGCACAGGAGAGAGAGAGAGAGAGAGAGAGAGAAAAAACCGTGTGAAATCGGCTCTAAACCTTTGACTCCCCTCCCACAATTCTCACTTTTTTCACCTTCTTCATCCCCTTTTATACATTCCAAAAACCCACCCACATGAACAACAATCCCCAAATCAAACATGGCAGCAGGAGAATCAAGATCTGAAATACAACCTCTCAATCGATTTCCCAACAAACATACGCAATTTCCTCCCAATTTCTTCACATGGGTACTCTATTTTTCCCTCAATCTCTCATTTTTCACCGCCGATTCCGATCCCCGGGTCACCGTCGCCGGTAATCTCTCATGTGGCACCGGCCGTGCGACGACGTCGAGTTTCATCCCAACATTCGTACAAGCAATGGAAGGACTTTCAAGTAATCTCAACAATTCCAATAACAACTTCGCTGTTGCAAACATCACCGATGCTTCTTTACCTCCTTTTTTCGCATTAATCCAATGCCACCGTGATCTTTCCCGCACCGATTGCCTTGTTTGCTACGCCGTCAGCCGTACCGCCGTCCCCAATTGCCTCCCCAGAACCTCCGGTCGGTACTTTCTCGATGGATGTTTTATTCGTTATGATAATTACAGCTTTTACCATGAAGCTACAGATTCAGCCATGGATACTCGAAATTGTAATTCGAGCTTGGGGAACAATAGTTGGAGTGATTTCCAAGGTGGGGTTTTGGAATTTCAGAGGACTGTTGGTGATTTGGTTGAAAATCTTACTGAAATTGCATTAAGGGATAATGGATTTGGGGTTTTGGAATTGAGGGGTGTTTATGGATTGGCTCAATGTTGGGAGAGTTTGAGTAATGAAGAATGTAGGGTTTGTTTGAATAAAGCAAAAACTGAAGCTAGACGTTGTTTGCCAAGTAGAGAAGGAAGGAGTATGAATGCTGGATGTTTTTTGAGGTATTCTACACAGAAATTCTTCAATAATGACTCTCTAGCAGATGGGGGTAATTCTGGTAATTCACTTACTTTCTCCATATGATCATTTTATCTTTCTGGGTTCTCTTTGGTGAATCCATATAATCATTTGAATCCTGCAAAATCTGTCTTTTTGATCAATTTTTAGTTCATATTCATGTTCTTCATTGTTTTTGTTATCTGGGCATGTTTTTATGAATTATGATCCTTTACCTTTAGCAGATAGGGGTAATTCTGGTATTCCACGTACTTTCTTCTTCATATGATCATTTTACCTTTCTTGATTCTCTTTGGTGATTCCATACAATCTAAATCATGCAAAATCCATCTTTTTCATCAAGGTTGAATTTTTAGTTTTTATTGTCAGAGGGCATGGTTTATGAATACTGATCCTCTAGCAGATAGGGGTAATTCTGGTATTTCACTTACTTTCTTCTCTACATGATTACCTTACCTTTCTGGGTTTTCTTTAGTGAATCCCCATGATCATCTAAATCCTGCAAAATCCATCTTTTTGGCCATTATTTGGTTCATATTCATGTTCTTCGTTCTTTTATGTCATCTGGGCATCTTTCTTGAATTCTTGGAAGCATTTCTTGTTAATTTGTGTTTTTTTTTTGGATCTAATGATCAAGTTTCTGAATCATTTGGAAACCATTTTCAATCTTTTTGTGATCCCAATGCCCAAATGCTCACCTATTCAACCAATGGATGCATTTTTTGTCAATCTATGTGTTTTTTGGTCTAATGATCAAGTCCTTGTTAAATGATCTGGAAACCCTTTTCAATTTTGTTGCCCAATGCCGAAAATGGTATTTAATAATAAATAAATTAAATATGATTATGTTTCTCATCTTATGGTCATTGGAGTTAGGTTATGGCTCATCCTTGTATGCTTTTGGTCCTTGTGGTATGTCAAGGATTACGGATAACGTCCCTATACTCTATTTAATTACGGATATGGTCCCTGTGGTATTCAATTTTATAGGGTCGTGGTCTCTTTCATTAACAGAGTTAACAAAAATTTGTTAACCCGATTAACTCGGGAAGCATTTTGGTGCTTTTACACGTGTGGTGTGTGTATATATTTGTATATATAACATAAAAAAGATATCGGATTAGATTATATAATATATTTTATAATAGGAAAAAGACAAAAAAGATAGGCGTAAAAGATCAAATACCTTTTGAGTCAGTTGGGTTAACGGATTTTGTTAACTCCGTTGGTTAAAGGGACCATAATAATGTATAGGGATGTTAGTCGTAATTTTTGACATACTACAGGGACCGAAAGCATAATTCAGTCTTTAATATATTTTCTTTAAATTGTTATATATATAATTTTAAAAACATTTGTTGATTCAAGTCTTTTTCTTTGATAAGATTCTCAAAATTGTGCATTTTTCAAATATAATGGCTTCTCTTAACTTTGACTTTTATCTATTTTGACTCCTTTTCTAGATTGCTTCCTTTTTTCAAAAGTCAAACGTTATGACATTCAAAATCGACTTCGGTATGTTCCGGATTTTTGTTCCGAAAACGCTTATTATCGTAGTATGTCGTCACGGTTTAACGTAAAAAACAATTTTTATTCAAAAAAAGAAAATTGATTGTGAAAATTGGAACTTATATAACTCTAATACATTTGACCTTTAAAAGTCAAACCTCTTTTGGGTTGCTCAAAATGAGCTCATCTTGTCTTATTATATTGGTATTAGTTGGGATCATTATTCAATGAATTTGGGTGCTTTCTAAGTCACCTACTTGGAAGACATTTCCAAGTTATTTTGTTGACTTTTTGGCTTTGGTCCACTTTTTTTATGCCTTTTTTAGGGTGTCTGGTATTCCAATTTGGCATATAAAAAATGCATTTTAAAATCAATAATATGAGTTGTTTTTTTATATAATTTAATGGTGTTTTGAATTTTAAGGATATCTCCAACAATTATTTTATAATTTTTGTAAAAAAATATTTTAAAAAAAATTACATCCAACTCCAATAGCCAAGCCCAAAGAACCAATCCCAGTAACTTCTAATTCCCACGGTGGAAATTATTGGTAGTCAACAATTTTGTACTTATAACGAGCTCACCAATTTACTTTTTTAATATTATTTATATTTAATGATGATAAATAAATTGTATTTTCTAAAATGGAGAAACTGTAATAGTTGAAAGTAGTTTTTTTGTTTTTGAGATATTATTTCTTGGAAACTATATTTTTTTTTTGGAGTTAAAAGGTCTCGTCTACTTACATCTCACCCTCACCCACACCTCTGGACCCCACCTTCTGATGGGATATATCGATACACGTAGGGGCGGATCCGGTCTTTAAGCACCGGGGGAAAGGCCCCTAGTCAAAAACCAAAAACTTTTGTTGACTAGCTTAAATTTTCTATTTTCACCCCCATCTTACATGGTTTCTCCCCCAGTCCTATATAGCCATATGCTTCTCTCTCCCGAGTCCCATCCAACGTGGCCCCACCCCATTAATTTCCTGGTTTATACACGGCTTGTTTGATTTAGGTGTGTGCATAATATTTCATTTTTGTTATATTGATGGAGGGGTATAATGGTAATTTTAACATTTAGTTCTCCAATTTTTTGCAGGGCTTTCTAGTCCAGGAGCCAAAGTAGCTGTTGTCTTGGCTGCAGTTGCTTTCCTTATGATCTCTGGTTTTGCTAGTTATGCAGCATATATAAGAATATCAAAGCTTAAACAAGGTAAACCTCAATCTTAATATTCACAAACGAACCAAAGGCCTGTTGGTCTAGTGGGACCCAGGTTACTGGTAGAGCCCAACCGAAGAATGTGTATGAGTATCTGTGGTATATAAATATTATATACTCTTTCTGTCTCAAAATATGTGTCCACTTTCAAAAGTAAATACCCATTTTTCCAATTCTACCCTTAATTATGAGATGGCTAAATTTATTAATCTCTTTATTATAAAGGGTAAAATTGTTATTTACTCCCACAGTCTCAAAATAAATGGTTACATTACTATTTTGGGTATCTCTGTCCACTTTTAAAAAGTAAATGTCTACTTTTTTATTTAACCCTTAATTATAAGATCTCTCTCTCTAATAAAGGGATGCTTTTTTTTTGTCAGTTAAAAAGTGTAATAATTACAGTTTTCTAAAACTGTGTCATTTTTCTTTGTAGTCATTTATTTTTGGGACGGAGGGAGTAGTGATTTAAAAATTAAAAAATTAACTACTAAATGATGCATTTGACTCGAATAACCGAAATTGACTTTCGTTGACAGAGCGGAAAAACATGGGACTGCTATCGAATTCGTACAATAAGGCAGGACTGAAGTTCAAGTACGAAACACTCGAGAAAGCAACAAACTACTTTGATGTCTCTAATAAATTAGGCCAAGGAGGAGCGGGTTCGGTCTACAAAGGGACGCTTCCTAACGGAGATGTTGTTGCTGTAAAACGATTGTTTTTCACCACGAGACAATGGGTCGATGATTTTTTTAACGAGGTCAACTTGATTAGTGCAATCGAACATAAAAATCTCGTCAAGCTTTTGGCTTGCAGTATCGAAGGGCCCGAAAGTCTTTTAGTCTATGAGTTCGTTCCAAACAAGAGCCTCGATCGTTTTCTTTTCGGTAATTTTTGTTTCCTCCTCTTACCTACTTTAATAGTTCTCTCTCTCTCAAAATAAATGTGCACAATGAAAAAAAACATATAGATTTAGAAATGTGTATTTATTACTCTTTTTTTTTATTAATTAAATGACTATTTTACCCTTGATAATAGAAGGAGTAACGAGTTTATAAAGGGTAGAACTGGAAAAAAATACCCTTTTTTGAAATAGAGACTTAATTGGGAGCAAACTAAAATAGAAATGTAGACATTTATTTTGGGACGGAGGAATTATTCGATTTTGGAGATAAAACTTGTTTCACTTTTGATGCGACAGTAGACTGGGACAAGACAGGATCGGAGTGGGACAAAAATGCAGTTTTTCTGTCCAACCAAAATAGGTGGTACAAAATGATGGATAATGATATAAGATTGGTAAATTACCAAAATACCCTTGTCAAATTAAAACCCTAAAACCTTGGTGAAGTTCTTCACGCGCCTACCTCACTCTCTCCAGTTCTGTCCTGTCCTGTCCTGTCCGATTCAATCCTATCGTGTCAGCGTCCAAACTTTTAGTTACCCATTATATATCGATGAATCTATCATAAATGGGTTTTTGGGACCGATTGACGGAGAGACATGTTGCGATTTTTGATATGACGGAAATCGTTTTAACGGTTGCAGAAAACGATAGAACACAGATTCTGAGCTGGAAGCAGAGGATGGGGGTGATTCTTGGAACAGCAGAAGGTCTGGCTTACCTTCATGGAGGGTGTCATGTAAGAATCATCCATAGAGACATCAAGAGCAGCAATATTCTTCTAGACGAAGATTTTTCTCCAAAGATCGCGGATTTCGGCCTCGTGAGGACTTTTGGGGCCGATCGGAGTCATCTCACCACCGGCATTGCTGGAACCTTGTAAGCAAATATCTCGATTTCACGCGTCTTGGTTTGAAAATATCTGTTTAAGCAAAGGACAGATCTGCCTACATCCCAAAATACGAATAAGAATCATCAAAACGATTCTCATTCGGGAAATATTGGGCTCGTTACGTGTGATTTTTGTTTGAAAATTCCTCATTACCCATTCATTTTCGGTTCATGATTTGTAGTTTTTTGTTGCAAACCATTGTTTTTAAGCAAGCGTCCGAAAAAATACCCTTTTTTTGGTAGCACGATGGTTCGGAAAGAAAATAATTCGCTATTTTTTGCATCATTTCAGAGGGTATATGGCACCGGAATACATAGTCCGTGGACAACTTACGGAAAAGGCTGATGTTTTTAGTTTTGGAGTCGTGGTTCTCGAAATCGCATGTGGCAAAAGAAATAACGCCTTCATAGAAGACGCGGGTTCGCTTTTACAAACGGTAAGCTCGACACCCGTACATTTTTCTAATCTCTTTGTTCATCTTTGAACGGGACAAGCAGGAATAAGGGTGTTCAAAGGTTG
Organism: Cynara cardunculus var. scolymus; assembly: GCF_001531365.2. NCBI lineage: Eukaryota > Viridiplantae > Streptophyta > Magnoliopsida > Asterales > Asteraceae > Cynara > Cynara cardunculus. The sequence continues at coordinate 595,075 of NC_037534.1, read as the reverse complement.
AAACACGACGGATTTTGGTGGATCCGATCCTATCCAATCATCCATCAAATGATCAATGTTGTCGGTTGATCCAATTCAATTAACACCGAACAAACCAATCCAATATGGTTGGATTGGACCAACTGATCTAATATGGATGTTGATTTTTTTTATTAACCTGGATATCCGACCCGCTATGCGAGCCGACTAATCCCAGGGCGATCACCTGCTTTGCAGATAGCCTAAAGTCACCGCATTTGAACCTCCGTGGTCACAGGGGATTTTTATTTCTCTTTGGCTTTGAACCTAGGACCTCCTGGTACTTTTGACCTTTGGAGCCAAGCTCAAACCAATCAGGCACGATCCTTGTGGTTGATGTTGAAATTTTTGGATCAAATCCGATCTAATTATGATTAACTATCGAATTAGGGTCTATTGGATCTAATTGGATCAAATGACTTTCTGCACACCCTAAGCTATAATGCATCGTGTTTACCACCTTTGTTCTATACAGGTTTGGAAGCTATACAAAGAAGGCGTCGTTGCCGAAGCAATCGATCCGTTGCTCGATGGCAATTTCCCAGAACACGAAGCATTAGAAGTGCTGCAAATCGGGCTTTTATGCACACAAGCATCGGCAACTTTACGGCCATCAATGACGGAGGTGATCGAGTACTTGACTACAAAAGGCGAAGATCGAGAAATCCCGGTCCCACATCAACCGCCGTTTTTAAACGCACGGGCCCTCGTGTCTCAAGGGCTAAGCAGCTCCTCGACATCTAGCCCAATGACCAAGATGGGGATATCGTATACCACCACGTCACGTTCTTCCACGACTCCGAGCTCGGAGTGGCCGTTAAGAATCAATGAAACGAGCTCAAGTTAGCGTGTTTCGTCGATCCACAGGATTCGGGTTTGTTTAGGCCATGGTTTGAACTGAAAATGGTAAATGTTGGGCAGGGTTTTGGGAGGAATTTGTGCATATTTTACAGCAAAGTTTAGGTTCACAATTTTTCTCTAATTTTTTTGGAAATATTTAGTATTATAATTTAATTTTTAAGGATAGTTTTGCGAATTTTATTCAGAAATTAAGCAATTAAAAAGTTTTGGTATGTTTTTTTGGAATTGTAATCGGTTTTCTTTATGCAAACAAACAAAAGGCTTATAGGCAAACTAGAATGGTAACTGTGTAATATGATGAAATACATCTTGATTTTAATATTTTGTTTTATTATTTATCTCAATTTTGAAAAAACGATAATGTTTTTATTTTTGAATAAAATATAAATTGAAATTATCATAAAAATTTGATAAAAATATATCGATATCAGTATGAAATTAACTATTTAAAATTTATCCTTTTTTGTGTAATCTTTTAATTTAATTTTTWTATTATAATTTAATTTATGTTTAATAACGAAGTAATTTATATTTGGTTTTATAATRTAATTTTTTAATAAAAATAATAATTAATTATTTTATTAGAACTCAATAATTACCTAATTATATTTTAGTTTTTTTATATTTTAAAATAAGATGTTTATCCTCTATTTGATTATGTTTATCTGCAGTTAGTAATACTATATTATAAAGCATTTGACAAAAACTCTTAAAAACCATTTTTATGCATAAAGTACTGTTTATTAATGCATGTTACTTAAAACTCAATATTACAAGTAGATTGTGCGTAAGTATAATTTATTAAAACTCTATATCTGAATTCGTATAACTAACTGCAGATAAACATAATCAAATACAGGATAAACATCTCATTTTAAACATTAAAAATCTAAAATATAATTAGGATAATCATTGAGTTCTAACAAAATACTTAATTGTTATCTCTGTAAAATATTATATTATTAAACCAAAAATAAATTATTTCATTATTAAACTTAAATTAAATTATAATTAAAAAAATAAATTAAAGAAATTACATTAAAAATGTGAACTTTTAAATAGTTGATTTGATATTAACATTGATATATATATTTTTTTCAAACTTTTATGATATTTTCATTCAAAAATAAAATCATTTTACTTTCGTGAAAACACATAAAAACGTATTATAACATCAATAGAGACAAAAAATAGAATAGAACATTAAAATCGAAATATAACTCGCTGCATTGCGCGAGTACCCTTCTAGTATAGTATAGATATTGGTGTGATTATTACTTACAGAAAATATTCTAAATTAATAATAATAATAATAATAATAATAAAATAGATTTTTTTTAATATTATTGTTTTTTAAATCAGGACAGATATTGTGAAGTAATTAGAGTCAAACGAGAGTCTCCCGTGACTATATTATTCTAAATTAATTATCATAAATTTATCATTTTATTGACCTGAAATTTTAATAAAATGCTGAATATAATATTTTTAATAAAAATATTCATAAAAATTATAATATCAGAAATTAACATGTGTACAATTTAAACATTGTTTTTTATGAATATTTATGAAATAGTGATTTTTTATAAACATGTTTAATTTTTTATATTATAATTTTTAATAAACATATTTGATTGAATTTACAATGTATTAAATGATAAGAAAATATTAAAATTAAAAATACAATACTGTAATAGAAATTGGTGATGTTATAATAAAGTAATTTTGAAAGTACAATGTTGTAATAAGAAATGGCATGTCAGCATTATCGTACATATAGACAGCCTCCATGGACGATAAGGTGACAAAGAAACCTATTATAATGAGTAAATTTAATTTAAAAGGTTACTCAATGCTATAACGAGTAAAATTTTTATAGTACATTGTTGTAATAAGAAAAATTGAACATCCATTGCCACAAGGGAATTTTTATTCCTCATTTGATTCGAACCTGATACCTCCAATTACTTTTGATCTAGAGTCCACGCTTAAACCAATTGAACACCACCCTTGTGGTTATCGTTGTAATCTTGAAGATGAAGAAGTTGTTAGAGTGGAAAGTAATTTTTTGAGGTTTTTTTTAACTGTTTTTTCTTTATTTTGAACAAATTATGGAGGAATGATTGAAGTTACCCTTATCATACAAAAATTTAATAGATATCTGATATTTTTATGAGGAGAACTCGATCAATTGCAATGGTATGATTATCTTACGATAACTATTAATTTTTTTTATTAACCTGTATACCCAACCTGCTATGCGAGCAACTAATCATAGGTCGACCATCTGCTTTCCGGATAGCCCGGAGTCACCACATTTAAACCTCCGTGGCCACAAGATAAATTTTATTTCTCTTTCGCTTTGAACCTGAGACTTCGAGACACTTTTAACCTTTAGGGTTTAAGCTCAAACCAGTCATTCACCACCCTTGTGGTTTAACTACTATTAATTAGTATATTAATCAGTAGTTTTATTCTGATTTCATTGAATAAAGAAAAACAGTACAAGATCAATACCTTATTTATACACCAGAATTTAACTTGTAACAAATCACATGTGACCGTGTAACCGATTTTCTAACATAAAAAGACTAATATACCCTTTTGTTAAATTAATATTTAGAAGAAGAAAAAAAAAACAATTTAAAATTGATATAAATATTAAGATTCCTTACAAATGTTCTCAAATGATCCAAAATCAATACAAATTTTGTTGGTTGAGGGAAAATGATTGATATGAAATGAGAAAAAAAAAGGCAATTAATTGCATTAATTAATTAATTGAGTTGGCATGTCATCTATGTATCATGGACCACTTTATTTATTATCATATCCCTTTTGATATATATATATGCAACCATGTCTTTCTCTTCTAAGTTATACTGTCTTGTTTAATATCAGTATTCACTTCATAACTAAAAATCTAACGGTAAGAATGAAAGTTATGACGTAAGCATGGCAATGAGGCGAGGATGGAGCGGTTTTGTAATCCCTGGCCCCCGCCCCGTTTTTTAGTAACAGCCCCTGGCCTGATTAACATCCCGTCCTTGGTTTATTTTCTGGTCAAAGCCTGATCCTCGTCCGCAATCAAGACCTAATTTAAAAAAAAAAATATATATATATATATATATATATATATATATATATAGAGAGAGAGAGAGAGAGAGAGAGAGAGATAAATTAGTCAAAATCTAATCCACGTAAGAATTATAGCTATTTAGAGAGCAAATTGTATGGAAAAAAAACAACGTACTTTAACTTGATTCTCTATTTTGGCTAACGTTCTTTCAGAACTTCCATTTTAGTAACTAAGATGTAAAGTTTTAAACATTTAAGTATTCGAGTAACCAGTTGAGACTAATTTTAGATCAAAAAAATTTCATGTCACTAACCACGTCAGCAAATAATACTGAGTTAGACACCACATCACTTGCCACATCAGCATGATAACCGGTTAATGCTTCAACCGGTTACCCGGACACTTAAATGTTTAAAACTTTACATCTTGGGTATCAAAATGAAAGTTTTAAAAATACGTTACCCAAAATAAAAATTAAGTTAAAATACGTTACTTTTTAATACAGTTTGCTCTTAATTAAATATTTAAAATAATAATTCTTAAACAACAGAAAAACCCAGGGTCCAAGTATTATACATGGGGGACAATAAAATGTGTCTTCAATGGTTATAACTTTTTTGGTTTTTTTCTTAAATAAACTAATAAAAATCATATTTAATAAAAAAAAATCAGAATACGACATGTTTAAAAATTATATTTAAATTGAAAGGGTAAAATGGTCTATCAAAATAAATATTTGGTTTGGGTCACTATCGATCAAATTTCAAATGGTATGTTATCAACTTCACCGCCCACGTCACCTTTTTAAATTAATTCCAGAAATCAATTCTCGGTTTGCCGCCAATGTTGGGTGGTTGTCTTTTTTCGGTTTTTAAAAAGGGAAAATTCAACAAAATCGCTAATCTTCTTAACCAATTTTACTTTTAATGGTTGTTTCTCTGTTGTTAATGTTTTAGTACAGAATGATTAAGTGGTCAGAATGATTAAAAGGCCCTCATGATATAGTGCAAAATAAAATTAGGACGCTGAATGTTTAAGGTAGACTCATGAAATCATTCAGAGTTTTTTGAACCATTAAGAAGCAAAAAAAAAATTGTCAAACAAGATTAACCTCTTAAAGTTTCAGATGTTGCCTTTTAATGAAACTATTAAGAAATAAACAAACAACCACTGAATATAAGTTTTACGCAAATACGTTAAGACATTTGTGTAAACTCTACATAAAATAGGAATTTGATTGAAAAAATGGCTAAAAATGAATTTGGTTGGAGAAATTGGCTTATATTGGTCAATTTTCAGTTAAAATGACTATGTTTGGCAAACTAGCTGATGAAAAATCACGTTTGATAAAAACTAGTTGATAAGATAGATGAAAAATATAACATAACTAAAAAATATATCTTGAAAAATTAGTCAATTGTAACATTTTATTACATAATTAAAATAAATCCTTAATAATATAGTATGTTAATACAAACAAGATATTAAAGAAAAATTAAATAACAAAAACGTTAACTATGCTACCATTATATATTTAAAATGTTTAATCAGGTGGGTTGTAAAAAGGGGAATTGATCAAAATAGTCAATCTTTTTAACCAACCTCACTTTTTAGCCACTTCTTTCAATTAAATTCTCATTTCATTCAGAGTTTACGTAAACGTCTTACGCATTTGCATGAACTCTATTTTCATATTCAAAAAGGATTTTTTTGCGTAAAAATTCAAATTTTTGCAAGGATTCAAAATTTTACGTAAGAATTCAGATTTTTGCATAAAAATCCTTGTGTAATAATTTAGATTTCTACGTAAGTAAGGATGGTGATTTGCCCCGACCCAGTAGGGAACATGATTCATCTGACCCGAATGGGGTTTCCTTGCTAAAACGGGTCCCGAGGATCCCCGATAGACTCAAACTAATGGATATTTTTCATAGGGTTTGACCGGGAATGAGATGTTAATCCCCATACCCGCTGGGGCCCGGGCCACAAGGCTGTTACTAAAAACCGAGGCCGGGGCCGGGGACTGTTACTAACCCCCCCCCCCCCAAAAAAAATCTTCCCCACCCCGTTGCCATGCCTATGCGTAAAAATCCTTACACATATGTGCAAAGATTTTCTTTTTCATTTTAATAATCAATCTTTATATAAATACATAAAACATCGATCGTAAAGGCTAACAAATGAATTTAGTTGATTAAATTCACCATTATAATCAATTTTTCTATGAAAAAGGGTAATGATTAATTGATAAAAGATTTGATACTCAAGTATTCTTTACCCTCAAGTATTCTTTGAAAGGCAATGTGTAAAGAATACTTGTTGGTCAATTCTTTTATCATTAGCTCCATTCAAATTTTAGCTTGTAGCATTAAAGATCCACTTTGAAAGATGCTATCATTATACATTTATCTCTTTACAAAATCAAACAAAAATAATCAATAAATCTTATATAAGTAAATAAGATCTGAAAAAGATAAAATGTATACAGATTTTACGTCTATTTCAAAAATAGACATACTGGCTTTATGAAGAACTGAAGATGCTACCATTCTATATTTACATGCCAAAGCAAAAAAAAAAAAAAATCTTATATAAATCAATAAGGTTTGAAAAGGGTAAAATGTATGTTGATCTTACATCTATTTCAAAGAATAGATATATTGTTTTGGTGAAAATGCTACCTAGTGGCTAGTGCTGACCTGTTGTTGATTTGGTCAGCATCACCTAATTAATTTAAGATTTTATTAGGAGCCGTTTACCCAAGCACTTACCCGGTAAGTGTTTACGTGTAAGATTCGACACTATCACGGGTAAGAAAAGATTTTAGTCCATAAAAACGGCAATTAACCCAATAAGCGCTAACCGGGTAAGACTCTCGGTCCTTGCTATTGCTCTTACCGGATAAGATTTTCGGTTCTTGCCATGTTTACCCGATTTGGTAAGCGCTTACCAAGTAAGTGTTTGGCAAATGGTCCCTGAGTGATGGTGTTGACTAAGCACCTACCTGTTCAGCATTATTAATTCACTTACAGGGTCGACACAAGATGATAACGATATTTTATTGGTAACATAACACTTGGTAAACAACTACTTTCAGCCGGCGCTCACCCGGAACGCGCTTTAACCTGTTTAGCGTGATTCCATATATGTAAAAAGGGGGCAAACAATCTAGATCTAGATTTATCAATACCATAATGCACATAGTATCTGAACACTAAATTAAGTCGAGATTAGCAAAGAAATAGAAAGTTCTTAATAATAACAAGATAATCGCTAAACATCACTACTTACAGCAGTTTCTAGTATTTCTAGAGTTCTGCTCCTAAATCCAGAAAGGGCACTCCGCAAAGAAGTCAGTTCGAAAACCCACCAGCCACCCAGAATTCCAAGAAGGGTGTACTTCTGATCTCCCATTTCGATCTTAGCTATGCAGAAGACTGTGTAATCCTCTACTTCGACCTTTTTTGCATATGAAGACTGTATAATGATTGACACATTAGGAAAGCGGATTGATGGCCTTAGCACTGATATATATATATATATATATATATATATAGAGAGAGAGAGAGAGAGCTGGGTCCAGTGAGAAGGGTAAGAAGGAATCTCCACCCATTGGATCAATCCTGATTGAAAATCAACTCTAATGAGATGCACCAGATGAATTCCCATGAGAAGTGCAATTTATGGGGTGGGGGTGGGGGTGGGGGCGAGATTAAAGTGATCCAAGGGTCCAGTTCCCTTATCACTCTTCTCACCTTAACTCCTATTCTCACACGATTATCTATATATGTATATATCGGAAAACGGATTATATATAAACTTGGTAGCTGACAGATAGTAGATTGATGGTGCAACCCAAGAGGGATGTAAGTGCAGTATTTACAGGCAATTAGTAGATGCAACCAAAGGGTTAGTGGCCTAATGGCATCCGGGTATTTGGTAAATCATAGCCTCCCTGGATAGGGGTGTCAAATATAACCGAAACCAAATAACCCACCCGGATCGAATGAGATTTGGGTATTAACGGTTTCGGGTTATTCGGGTTAAACGGTTCGTTTTCGGGTTCCCTTGAGGTCTAGGGTTTGCTGAAAATACAGGTTATTCGGTCTAGGCCAATAACCGAATGCTTTTGGGCTCATTTTGTGGTAGGGACCCTGGAGGTCTAAGGTTCAAACCTCAACACAAGGCAAAAGGTGAGAAGTGTGTGTATTTTCCGTAAATAAATATTATATACTTAAAAGAACATGAAGATGCGGAAGGGATAATAGCAAAAATGGCCCATTTGACATGGAACCTACCACAAAATGACCCCATTTTTCGAAAATTAAATGAAATGACCATGCATTTCACAAAACAATTTCGTGAAATCCATTATCAATGATGACTCACTAAAAAATACTTATCAAATTATCAGTGGATTTGCTGAAAATATGGTGAATAAATGGATTTCACGGAATTAAGGTGGATTGCGCGAAGTTGATTTGTGAAATGTGTGGTCATTTCGTAAAAGTTTCGAAAAATGAGGTCATTTTATGGTAGGTCCCATGTCAAATGGTCATCTTTGTAATTACCCCGATGCAGAAACATATGTTTTCGGTTATATTCTATTTAATCCGAAGAGTAGCAAGTACAGAAACACCGACCTTGAATTTGTGTAAGAAGGGATGCTGGCCTCTGTATTGTTGCTGCAACTGAAATATTGAGAGAGAAGAAAAAGTTAAAGTAACATCACATATATATCGGCACAAGCAAACTATTGATCTGATACCAAAGAATGCATGACTCACTAGCGTTTCTTAGGGTATGTTTGGCAAACTAACTGATAAGCTAGTTGTTGGCTGAAAAGTTAGCTGATAAAGTAGTCACATTTGGTAAAAACTAGCTAATAAGTTGGATGACAAATGTAAAATGACCTAAAAAGACATGTTGAAAAATTACCAAACATAGCTCATAAGCTAGCTTATGTTGGGCAAACTGACCTTCGTCAACATTATTAACTAAGGGCTGTGTTCCGGTGGGAATGAAAGTTATGCTGAGAAGGGTAAGAAGGGATCTCCACCCTTGTATCAATCCTAATTGAAGAAAACCATTAGATCAACACTGATGAGATACACTAGATGAATTCCCTTCTAAAGCGCAAGTCATGGATTGTTTTGGGATTAAAAGTGATAAGGGTTCAAATCCCTTCTTACACTTTTCTCCTTAACTCCTATTCTCACACGATCCTTCGTCTAATGAATAAATGGATATCGATATGAATTTGTGTTTTTCAACACAACTTTTACAGTCATGAAACTTATATTGGACTGAACCGACAAGCAGTCATTATTATTAAGAATCACAGGACATATTCAGAGTTACCCATTGGATATGAAAGTGTGCCAAATACCCAAATTTGCGGTAACATAGATGCTTTCAAAATTCTTATTCAATTACATTTCAAATGCAGCCTTTCATGCAATAACTCAAGTATGCAACAGATTAAGTTGTGATCCATCCTGACCTGTTCGATGAATACGTAAACCGAGAAAGGGCTTGGCTTTGTGCTGAGAAGAGTGAGTATCACTTTAACTCCAAGAACAACAGGATAGTTCCAGTTCATCCACACAATTAAGAGGAGAGCAATAGGCACCATCAGCTTCTTGGCAAAAATCATGAAACTGTGTGGATTATCATCAGTCTCTGATTTACCCAACATTCCCATGCTATGATCATCTGCTGAACTGGCATAGCCTTCAACATCAAATATCATAGTTTTAGAAGTATAAACCCATTCAGATCTGCTAAATTCATAGAACTAAGTAACAGGCAAATGGTTAGAATTCATGAAGCATCCTTACTTACCATCCATACAATGTGCAAAGCGTGGCCGAAGGAGGAAAGATCCTAGTACAGCTGATACACCTAATAGTCTTCCCATGCTAAATTCATGTCCTGATTATCCCATATATGTAGCAGCCAGTTAGAACAGATCAACCTTCAATTCCACCAAAACTAACATTCAATTCATAAATATGAGAAGCTTAGGCCAACATCATATTTAGCAAGAAAAAGTTTGAAACCCAGACAGCAGGGTGAACTGATGCTAAAACAAACCAAAGCAAACAAACCCAGTAGGGAACACGGTAAACTGATGCTAAAGGTTTATAATCAAATATGAAGGATATTATCATCTAGACACACCATGGCCGTGCCTGAGGGTGTTTCAATGTGCGATATAGAACAGTGCCCCCAAAGTTTTGGGGTCGAATTATAATGTTTTAGTTTTAGCCTCTTTGACGATTATTGATTCCCGCTTTCAAAGAATGTTGGAAGAATGATTATATTTAAGTGAACTTCATATGTTATTTAGGAGCCATTTACCAAATGCTTACTCGGGTAAGCGTTTACCAAGTCACATTACCTTACCGAATGAATATGGTAGGACCAAAAATCTTACCTGGTAAGAGCGAAGGCAAGGACCGAGAGTCTTACCCAGTAAGTGAGGGCGATGACTCTTACCACTGTTAGCACTTACATGGTAAATTGTTGCATATGATGCCATTTTTTGGACTAAAATCTTACTCGGTAAGTAAGTGATAGTGTTGAATTTACCGGGTAAGTGTTTGGGTAAACGGCTCCTTAGTCACTTTAAGACAGTTTTGTTTTAATTTGTAGGACTTTTAATATAGTACGTGGTATGAACTTTCATATCTTTTTCTATTTATTACTCTTTCAGTGGATCAATAATCTTGGTACAAGTAATGGGTCCTCCAAAAAGATATGAACGGCCCTAATACACACCGTAAACTAAACAATTAATAAAATAACAGGTTCTAGTCTCTACTGCACGTGTAAATAGTTGCTCATCAAAAAGCATCAGCAACCACTTCCAGCCTTGAGATCACATAACAGCAGAATCCTACATTCTGTCAGACAATTCTTGCAAAAAGAACAGCAAGCTCCAATAACCAAGTAACTTAACAACTACAAGCATCAACTAGATGACCTTGCAATCAAATTAGAGTCATCACATCCTTGCTTCTCTCGAACAAGTCAACAATCAGCTCCAGCATGATGTTATATAAAGTTGGGACATATCCATATCAAGGAAATTTAACTCAGTTGTGGAGGTCTCTGCTCTTGAGTTTTAAGATAACAGTGTCATTAAGCTGTACTACATCTGTTCTGAATGAAGAGTTGCGTTTGACTTGTGAAGGTGAAATAAGGTATTTTTAACTTCAAATTTGACAATGATGTTTTAGAAAAGACTCGTACCCACGATCAAGTATAGGGGAAATCACCAAAATGACATGTAAACATAACGTGATTAACAAAATGACCACTTTTTCACGTATTTGCCAAAATGACCACAGATTTCGTTAGGTTGGCGAATTCCTTACATTGGTCCACTTGTCATTAAAAGTCAAGAAGAGGTCAAATTTTCCAAATTCACCAAAAACCTCCTAAATTGGCTAAATGCATGGAGGAATCTTTATTCTTTTATGACAAGTGAGACCAATGTAAGCAATCCTCCAAACTGGCGAAATACTTTAGCAAAAGTACCGATCATTTTGACAAACACGTGAAAAAATGGTCATTTTATTAATTACATATACGCATAATGGTCATTTTGGTGATTTCCCCTTGATTATATACAAGATATTTGGATCATATTTGGTAGAAAATTAATTATACAATTGGGTTATATGACGTTAGCTCTAAGTATGGGGTCTTATCGCAGTGCCATCTTTCGGGTAACCTCGCCTCCTCCGTCCCGGTTCTGTTGGTGCTTGAAACAATTTTGTCTGAGAGGACCTTTCCCTAGCACGAGAGCACAACTCTCTCTAAGGAACTCTCCAGAAAGAGAAGTGCTTCAAATCATTGCTATTTGACTCGTCTAATTGAAAGCCTCTAATTCGAGTTAGGGACATAGCTATGAGTGCTACAAACGGTGGAAGGTTTGGCACCTCGATGTCGGCTCTTCACCACCTGGGGCTGTAGTATGCATATACTATATAGTATCATAAGAATGAAAGATTCTATATGATATGTCCAATATGAAGTTTGAATTTGGAAATTACAAGGTTTAAAACGTTGAATCTATAAAGATAACTGGTGTATAAAGCAATGTCTACTTCACAAACATCATATTACAAATACACATGCTGATGGTTATATAGCACTGCTAATTCCTACAATATTTAGCCTTGGTGTCTTGGTGATATACAGCATTTTCCCGGCCAGTAGATATGATTACTACAGATGATTCAGAAGTACAGATTACAACAATTCTGATGTTAAAAAAAATCTAGTGCACAAGCATCAGATGTCGGCATATAGTACAAAGGTTGTGTCATTTACTCATTTATATTAAAATTAACCTAATTAAACTTCAGTACTTCACAGATCAGAACCTCCATGAACACGTATCACCTTCTAGCCAATATCGATTCAATGCGTATAAAATAAATAATCCAACTGACCTAAATTATACGATTTCGTCATATGAAAATATCTCCGCACACATAATTTCCAATCCAGGATCAAGGGACGAGTGTATCGTCCAGCTGGTGATTCAAAACCCCTCGTCAAGCTCTTAAACGGTTCAAATTTTCCTGAAACTGCAACAATTAGACAGAACAGCTGATCATTCTATTAAATTAACAAAAAAAAAAACTTCAAATCCGTTATAATTTAATGCTCAATAACATACTATACGTATACACAACAGAAACTAATGTCTTACGAGGAATTCTGGGAGGAGGAAGAACTGATGCGATTGATGTCGTTGTTCTAACCCTAATTAGCCGAATAAATCCTATAGTTTGCGCCATCCTTTTGTAAAAACAGAGCACAGCTAAGAACAAATTACTGCGATTGTGTGCATCATCGAGTCATCTTCAAAACACATAGAATCGTTGAAGCCGGTTACTTGTATAGCGGCGTATGTTTGGGAAGTGCCGGCAGAAAATAATCGAACTGTGGCTGAACAACTAACCAGAGTGAATTACGGAGTTGGTCCTTGTGCTTTCGAAAATTACAAGTAAAGTCCCTAAATTATGCTCATTTTGGACGTATTAATCCCTGCCGGTATTCACTTTGAAATAAATTGCGATTTTGTCCCTTTGGTTTGTAATAATTATTATTTTCGTCCCTGTGGTCTAGAAACTGCAATTTTTGTCCCCTTGATTTATAATTTATTGCTTTTTTCATTCCTAAACTAATTCCTACCTTATAATATAAGGGACCAAAACTGTAAAACTTGTAAACCATAAGGATTGAAACAGTAACAAATTGTAAATCATAAGAACGAAAACAACAATGAATTACAGGTCATAAAGACAAAAACTGGAATTTTTAAACTACAAAGATGAAAATCTCTAAACTTAATAAACTATAGCGACTAAAAACATAATTTACTCTATTATGGATTTATGGTCAATTTTGTGAACAGTATCGTATGTAACAATTTACCATGTAAGCGCTAAGCATCGTAAGAGTTGTTGCTCTCACTTACCGAGTAAGGCTCGCGGTCATTGTCTTTGTTTTTACCGAGTAAGATCTTGGTTCTTACCATACGCATCCGGTAAGGTAATAACGTATTTTAACTTGATTCCTATTTTTTGTAAAGTACTTTCAGAACTTCCATTTTTTGGTACCTAAAATGTAAAGTTTTAAACATTTAAGTATCCGTGTAACTGATTGAAGACTAAATTTAGATTAAAAAAAAACTAATTTTAGATTAAAAAAAATCATTTCTCTAACCACGTCAGCAAATAATATTGAGTTATATACCACATCAGCATGATAACCGGTTAATGCTTCAACCGGTTACCCGAGTACTTAAATGTTTAAAATTTTACATCTTAGGTACAAAAAATAGAAGTTCTAAAAGTACGTTACCGATAATATGAATCAAATTAAAGTACGTTACTATTTCATGCAATTTTGCCCATGTTTTTAAATATGATAAAATATGAGGAATTGAAATTCGAGAATTTTGAAATCAGATAATTTTTGGTATCAATAATGTAATACGATCCAATTCCATCCATTTTTAAAATCTCTTCGGTTCGCATAATCTGCTTTTGATTTTGGATTATAAATAATAAAAGATTACAAACTTACATTTTTCATGATATTTTTTTAAATTTATATCTTGATTTGTATATGATAACAGTCATAATAATATTAACTACAAATAACGATAATATATCTGATAATCATAATGGCTGATAATAATCTAGTTTATCCGATATAATATTTAGATAGAAAAATTATAACTCATAAATTTCAACAGTACAGTTACAAAAAACGAAAACCAAAAAACACCCTAGCAACTACTGATTAATTTTAATTAAATGGATAACATAAATAATATTATTTTTAAATCAAAACGTGTCTTCGTACATTTTAATCACAGGTGAGAATTTAAACCTAATAAGATTTCCATAATTTTGGGGAATTTCCAAATTACGCAATCAATTTAGTATTTAAAACCTCAAAAGAAATGTTCACGTAATTCGTTACCATATTCATAACAACGTTTCATATGCTTCACATTGATAGCAAAGATTTGGGAAAATAAACCCTCGAGTTTTTTTTTTCGTATCTACATAGGCTATCGTTGACAATTAAGCCTGCAAATCTCTACCTACTCGATGAGGCTCATATACACATATGCATAAGTGACCATATTTTCTTATACGACTTACGAGTTTACTGGTTTATGATTCAACGTGACATCATTTGTTCTATTTTATAGGTTTTATGCACAAGTGCATGAGTGACCATATTCAATTAATTTTATAATTCACATGCGAGGTTTCTAGGTTGTATGCACATGTGAATGATTTGTCATATTAAAAATCATTGTTCTTTTTCAAACACATATACGAATTTTATGGACTACATGCACATGTGAATACTTCATTGTATTAAAACATCTATTGTTTTCTAATTACACATGGGGTTTTGGCTATATGTATACGTGAATCACTCACGTTCTGGGCTATATGCACATATAGGTAATTCAAATTATGGGATTATTAGCTATATATATATATATATATATGTGTGTGTGTGTGTGTGTGAAATATTTATGTACGGGTCTTAATTGCTTAAAGCCTTGACAATCAATAAAATATTTAAAAAAAAATTAAATTTCAAGAATTCTCATTGGTAGGGAAAAAAATATTTCCTAAGCAATCACCTGTGAAGAGTTAGGGCATGTTTAACAATTATTAAATGGTTTGGTGTATAATGATTAAGTGACCAGAATGATTAAGAGGCTCCAATGATACAATGCAAAATGAAATATAATTGTTTACAATAAAATTAGGGGGCTGAATGGTTAAGAGAGACATATGATACAAAATCTTCAAAGGGTTTTGGTACTATTTATAAGCAGATTTTTTTGCCAAACAAGATTCATCTCTTAACAATAGAGACTGTTTCTTAATAAAAATATTAAGAGGCAACATCTGAATCGTTAAGAGATGAATCTTGTTTGGCAAAAAAAAAAACTGCCTCTTAATGGTTCTAAAACCCTCTGAATGATTTTGTATCTTTGATCTCCTTGACCATTAAGAGCCCTAATTTCATTATACACAATTACCAAACAATTATATTTCATTTTGCACTATATCATGAGAGTCTCTTAATCATTATGACCACTTAATCATTTTGCACCAAACCATTCAATAATTGTCAAACAGCCTTTTACTCAAATTTGGAAAATTTCGTTTCTTCCATATTTTTTTCATTTTGGAGAAAGCTTTGAAGAATATTTTGAGATGGTCTAAGGGGCTACATGTATAAAATAAATAAAAATCTGTACAAATTTGGATTTATTGGAAAGTTCGAGGGTTTGATTTGTAAATTTCCCACAGCATAATTTTCATATCCATTCCACATCATTACTTCTGTAAAACCTTTCCTGCGTCCTCTAAGGAGAGAAAGTGCAGAAGGGAGGTTAGAAAGAGAGAGAAAGCGATACATACATATATATACACATAAACACACAAGTAAAACGTGCCCTCCGCCATTTTTGAGACGAAGAGGGAGCTCGAATGAAATACATATGATATTTACAGACGCAGAATCGTAACCCTAATACCGGAATTCTATTGACCGAGGTTATTTTCTTACGCCGTCTCGTAATTTTTTATATCTCTATGTGATTTTGGTATGATGTTTAATCATTGATTGATTTTGAACTCTATGTGATCGATTGATTTGATCCAATTCAATGCTAGTTCGTAATTGCTGTATGTGAGACTTTGTAGTTCGATATATTATTTGTTTGTGGTTTAGGTTTGAGGGTTTATAATCTGAAGTTTTCAAAGTCTTCGGAGTTCCTATTTAAATTTGACTTGTTTTAGAGTTTTTTCTCTTGTGTGTGATCATTCGACCTCTCTTAGGACTGGATTTTCTGTAGTTTTTTCTGCAATAGCTTTCGCCTGAGATGTATGATGTCTGTGAAGTGTTGGGCATGGGAATCGTGTTCGCTTATGCAGTTCAATTTCAAGTTCTTTTGACATGCAATCTCTGTACTCCATTTTATGTTTAACTTTGGGAAAATAATCAGCACAGGGGTTTGAAGTCTCGTTTGATGTTTAATGACTAGGCTTTTGGCATCTGAACATTGAGTGGGCGTTAAGAAATCTATTTAGGATAAGTGAATATAGGAGCAACTACAATAGAAATTTTCAAGTCATACCATAAAAGTTGTGTTTTTACAATCTGGCTTGTGCAGATGGTAAAATATATCCTAGGTCTTTAATATTTCTTCTATAGGTGCATGATTATCGGACCACAAGACTGCTGGAGCAGCTTATGTGGCTCAAACTGATTCTTGCAGTTCATTTTGCACTTGTGGGCTTGGAAGCCTTCTTTTTAGAGAGGTTTTACAAATCATATGTTGAAACAGGTCAAACATTAATTCTAACATCAACCTCCCTGATCTCCTAGCCTGCTTAAATTCAACAAAAGTTTTTGTTTATGAACCTTGAGCTTTTATAACTAGAATGCGCCTAGACCATTGACCGTGCATTGGGAAATATAATTCGTAAGATGAGTATATATAAATAATGGGTACTCCGCTCTCCGCTCATCGGCTTTTGAGATGTATCCCTTATAGTACCAGTAACTGGCATCGCATCCTAGTAGTCGTGAACTTGTGATAGGGTAGTTGAGGTCCAATATGGTATTGTAATAGGTTTATTCACATGCATATTATATGTTGTCAAAATTATAAGATTCGTATTATGAAATGTAACGTATTGGATCAGTAATTAAACAGAATCTTGTATAAATTGCTCTGTATCGGTGAATTAAATCATATGGTTTGAACTTCGCGTGGTGGGAAGGCCTTCAAGATTCGCATCTTCCCGTCTAGCAAAGAAAGTGAAGGGGAGCGGACAGCRAGTTGGAGGACGCTGCAGAACCGCGTGATTCTTTATAATTGCGAAGTATGTATTACCAACAACTCACATCCCATCCTAGTAGTCGTGAACTTGTGATAGGGTAGTTGAGGTTCAATATGGTACTCAAATAGGTTTATTCACAAGAATATTATATGTTGTCAAAAAATTATAAAATTCGTATAATGAACTATAACCTATTGAATCAATAATTAAACAGAATCTTGTATAATCGCACTGTATCGGTGAATTGAATCATATGCCTAATTCTTTAAGATTGCGAAGTTCGTATTATTTACATCTCCTACTATTGGTGGGGTGACAGCTAGTTTTGGATGGTAGTGGACAAAGCGGAAGCGAGAATGTCGGAACAAGATTCATCACCATATTTGTGGTAGGGACTCTATTGAGGGTTTCCCAACATCTCTTGTCAGCCTGCAGTGGCCGAACTTAACAGACATACCTTTTTTCACTCCCAGGGCTTGACATGCCGTGAATCCTCTTGAAAGAGAGTTATCTTCCATTCTCTTTTACTTTTAACCCCGTTGAGGATCCCAGATATCAAGTTGCCTTTGTGTACTCTCTTTTCTTTTCTTTTCCTTTTTTATATTTTTTGTTTTTTTCCATCAACCTTAGAAATTCACAGTACTTTTAAATTGGTTACTTCCAATTACGTAAATCAATAGTTCAAACCGCACTCAACGGTAGGGCATTTCCCATTTCAATGATGTAAAATAATCTAAAGAAGAATTAAGTTTGATTTTCTTACTGCAATAATAATACGATGACCGCTTGACAGATACATCAGTCAAAAAACTTATAAGTGATTAAAGTGAGACTGGATTCGTGGATGCCTTACCACTTGGGCCCCATGATCCTATTTTTATTAATTAATGCACAGGTATACTTTCATTGTTGGATTTATGTTTCCACAATTGTTTTTGAGAAATCTTGAAGTGAGTCTTGTCATTCGTTACAGTTCATGATTCACAATTCACTAAAATGAGATCTAGATATGTGACGTGAATCACGCTATTGATGACCATGCATGCTGGCCCAATGACCCATAGACAAATTCCGTGCACTGGAATTATATGTCCATGTGTATGCCTCAGAGGTGGCTCTACATCAAGGGATGTGTTGGAACTAGTTATCACATACATGATCTAGGTTAGACTACTCTTTGCCAATTGGTTTATAGTTTGAACCCTAGAGGTTTAATAGGAAGTCGAAGTGTATATCTTTCTTTGGAAAACAAGCAGCTGCTGGCTCTCTCCATCCCTCTTAACTTCCTCCAGGCTAAGGTTCTTAGACTTCTTGAAAGTCGAAAGATGAAACTCAAATATGTAAAATAATACGATTATATGTTTTAGCATAATGCAGTAAAAAATGATAAACCCAAATGCTATATCATGTCTTTCTCAAACTAGTTGGTGTAGGCTAAAAATGAAAGCCATTAGAAATCAAAGCTAACCTTTAGCACTTGCTGACATGAATAAGATTCTTGGATGTTCTTCTGTACAAGGCTACCTATTTGGTATGTCCATTCATTTACATGTCTCATCATTACTGAATACTGATACCAAACGTTAATACGGGCTTGCTTTATTTTGCCAAGAATAATTCAATGGTTTCATTGGAATAACTTATGATGGAGAAAGCAAAAGGAGTTATTGGCGAACGGACTAATAAGTAACTCAGCTTTCTAGATCTTGCAACTAGCATAACGGATTATCGTAACTTGTTGAAACGGTACTCTCAACTCTTGCCAACCTCTAGCCTTCTTTGACATCAACTTTCTTCATCTTTGAACCTCCTTATTAGAACAATTACGTGAATGAGGTGGGTGTTTGTAAATTTCAGAAGGTTTAATTGTTGTTTGATTAAACTATAGGAGTTGGACTAAAGTACCTGGTGGGGGTTCATAAAGACTATTTAGATATTTCTACCTGACTAAACTCTTATTCCCAGAAGATCAAAGAAGTCTCTCCGCTCGTTCCCATTTTCAGTCTTCGTACTAAGCCCTACTGTTTAGAAGACCTACCAGTATACCAGTAGTTGAAACAATGTTTCTCTCGGGTTCTAGAACTTTGAATGGAATTATTTCAACATTTCTGTCGGCTCTGTCCGTCATATTTACAGTATTTGAGAAGTGAACCAAGTTCTAAGAATTTGTGCAGTCACCTGGTCATTTAGAAGTTAGAATCTTGGACTAGGCAAGGCCTGCTTACATCTCATTTTTCAGCATGTGAACAATCATGTTTTTGTTGCATGCTTGTAACCAGATTCTTTGCTGTATGATCGTTCCTAGGAAATCTAAGCTTACAATTTGCCATTTCTGAGTAAACTAAACAATTAAGTGGATCCCTATTTCTGTGTTTATAGCTAAGCATATATGTTCACTGGCTTAGTGATATTTTCATTTATGACCATCATCAGCATGTTCTTTTCAATGGCCTAGCCTTCCATATGCCAAATTGCATCCTTCATTTAGTTTTCTATTTCCTGGGTTTTTATGTCAGAACACTCACCCACATAAAACAAGAACAAAAAAAATCTAAGCCTTCATCAAAACTCTTTGGTGTAGCATCTCTCTTGCATATAGGACAGATATTCGAGTAAGTTTGTTCATAATACGATTGATGGTATTTAAAAAAAACCCAATTTTAACCTAAGATTTGATTTCATGTGCTTAAACTTCATATCTTTTTGCAGCATCTTCTTTTGATGATACATATATTTCAGGTTGCTCCAGTGGTTTAATTGTCTCTTCTACGAACATTTTGGAACTCGTAAGCTCTTAAAATCTTCTTGGCTATCCTTATTCAGAGGCATATAATGGAGCTTAGAGTTTCAGCCCAAGAACCAGGCATGTCACCTTCTGTATACAAAAGTCATCCTGATGATAAAGAAATTAGTGATGAGGATGATGATGATCGCAACCATAAGCATCGTAGAAGAGAGGATGCAAGGTCTCAGTCGTTGGAGGATGATGCTATGGAACAAGTATTTACAAAGCCATATAGAAGGGGAAGTAAACCTTTTCAAAATGGGCATCTTTTTGGGGAAACTGGTTCTCAGTCCAATGAAACATGGAAAAAGTATAGTTTTAATCCTCTGGAGAAAGATATATCTGCGAAATTTGACCAAAAACGCCCTGGGTTTACTCAATTTTCTCGAGGACCTTTAGATTTGAACCAGAAAATTAGGGTAAACCAACCATTTTCTGGGGACCCTGGTGCAGTTAGGGGTAGAGGAAGGGACTCTGGTTTTTGGAATCAACGTGATCCTAGATTCAGCTCTATTGATATTGCTTCTCACATAGTTCAACAAGGATCTGTTCCTCATAGTCTTTTTGCGGGGAGGGGTTTGCCAACTGTTTCAAACTCCTGTGGTCCATCCTGGAGTGCATTTGGGTTGGTTCCAGGAATGCCAAATGGTGGTTTGGATATGCTCCATCCCCTTGGATTACAAGGAACATTCAGACCAGCTATGAGTCCTCTGAACATGGGACATTCACGACAACGGTGTAGGGATTTTGAGGAACAAGGTTTTTGCCTAAGAGGCGACATGTGCCCAATGGAGCATGGTGTGAATCGTATTGTCGTAGAAGATGTTCAGGTATGTTATGTTATATACCTTAATATGCCGCAGATGCAAGTTTTACTTGTTACTATTTTGGAGATCCAGTTTTCTTGCATTGTTATGTTAGACAATTCTTTAATAAGATAGATTACGGATGCAATCAGGTAATAGCTATTTGCTGAAAGACCATTTGATGAGGACATGAGGTATATATATGTTTACAGGAATCAACTACATCAAGAATTGTGCCTGTCTTGAGAATAAATTATATGCACCCTGCTTAACTTTTCATCAAGACATTTAACATCTTAGATTCTTATTTTTGTACTTTATTTTTGGATATTTTTGTCTTACCGTTGATGTTATCGTAGCATATAATCATATATGTGAATATCACATACACAATCCACGTAGTTATATTACATGTATAAAATGCACCCTTATAGCCATTGTTTCAGTATTTTCCAAACTCGGATGTACTCATATCGGGCATCCATATCCATGGACACATTTTTACTGCTTAGGTGGGTTTACATTGGATAAACGGTATGTGATGTTACCAAAGGGCCTTTGATTGGGGGTTCAAACCTCACCAAAGGCGAGGAGGGTGTGTGAATTTATTTGCCGTGTATAAATATTATATACTTAAAAAAGAGAGGCAAAAGATGATTTTTATGAATAAGCATATTTTTGTGAATGTGGAAACATAATTGCGATAGATGAAAGATGGAAAAGGAGAGTGCATAATTATCCTTCCTCCAGCTCTCTTATTTTACCTAACCTCACGGAAGCGGCGTTTATTTCTTTAAGGCTTTATTTGATGGTGGAGTTTTTTGTCAAGCTTTTTGCTTTCTCACTTGCATGATTTTTTTAGCTAGTACATAATACTCCCTCCGTCCCAAAATAAATGTCTACATTACGATTTTAGTTTGTCCCAAAATAAGTGTCCACTTTCAAAAGTAAATGTTTACTTTTCCATTCTACTCTTAATTATGAGATGGAGAAAATTCATCTCTCTATAATTAAGGTTAGAATTATTCTTTTGTTAATTAAAAAGTGTAATAATTACACATTCCTAGAACTGTGTGACAGTTAATTTGGGACGCAAGGAGTAATAAATAGGAAGACATTTTCACGCAGGAAAGGCATCACTTCATGTGGGAACATTTAATGAGGATGTGCTGACTCGTTGTATGCTATGCTGTTAAAATCGCGATATATCGGATATCGGACTCGGGTGGGAAATTCGGTGGTGAAATATCGGTCAGAATATCGGTTCCGATAATATCGCCAATATTTACCTTTTTTTATTGATGGAAAAATCGGTCCGATATACCGATTTTCTATAAGACAAATGTTTGGGCTTTTCTTATTACATGTTGGGCTTAGTTTTTCACTTTTTTGGGCTCTTTATTTGGTCACATATGTTGGAGATGAAGGGGAAGATTGGGAAGCTAACCTAAACAAAGAAGTGAACGTATTAGATGATGTTGACTCGGATGCCGAACCTATTCCTTGCGATTAACTCGTTTTTGAACGCTTTTCCTATTTTGTTTTGTGAGACTTGCTTATCAATTTATGTGATGTTTTAATTTTGAAACTATATTTCTAAACTCTAATTAATGCATATGATATGTTTATGGATGCATATAATTCTAAGAAATATTATATTAACCGCTATTTTGGACCGATATATCACCGATATATTGCCGATATAATCGATATATCGCTGATATAATCGATATATCGAATATCGGTCCTGACCGATATTTTGTAATTTGACCGCAGTAACAGCATAGGTTGTATGGAATAGAGGTAGTAATTTGGTCAATGTGTATCAAAATTATAGATGCAAATATCCTATGCAGTACACATTGGAATATATGGAATACCAACTCTTAGAGAGTCCACTTTAATGCGTGTATCTGTCCTTATGGTCTCTTTGAGAACTCATGACTGTTTGCTGAGATAGAAGATATGTATTTTTTACATTAAGTTTTGCCTGCAAAATCATCTTTGCAAAATCCTCGTGACTGTTTCTTCATGTAAATTGCATGAATCAACAAATGAAGAATTCTTACCAAACAGGTAATAGCCTTCTTGCTAACTGATGGCTTTTAAACGATGAATTTTGCATGATATGCACATTTAACTTTTAGTATGCAGATTGGTCTTTGGGATTTCCTACTTCCTGCTTCCCTGCTTATCATCTCACACTCAGCAGGCATATTTTTGACCTTACGTATGTTTATTTCTACCTACAGAGCCTCTCACAGTTCAATCTCCCCGTATCACTGGCGAGTGCAAATCTATCAATAGCACCACTTGGGATAGGACCTTCACCTGCAACTAGTGTCGCAACGAGTACATTGTCGAACAGCAGAAGTTCACATGGTAAAAATATCAAATGTGAAATGGTTAACAATGGATTGGATGCAAGTGGTACCTTCACTGATTCTGCTGCTGCCGCTGATTTTTATGATCCTGATCAGCCTCTATGGGGAAATGATTCGCATGCATCAACTAGGCCTCAGTCTATAAGTCAGCCAAATGTTGGAAAAAGTGATTCTTTGTTGGATCCTGGTCTATCTGGTGATCACCGGGTTGGTCTGTCTGATGGGTCTGATAATGAACTTGCAGGAAGCATCGGTGGGACTGCCGTAGGATCTCTGACTACAAGTTCTTTACGAGGTAGAATCAGCAGTACAAAAAAAAGAACAGAAATGAGAGACGATATGGTTTCAAAAGCAAGTCCTTCCGATTTCATGCACAGTGAGATGACGGGATCGCCGGTTCCACCAAATAGCGCCCAGGATCCTCATCACCAGAAGCGGAACAATTCAGATTCGTCTCTGAAAATGCAGAGTGGAAATGGACGGATGCTCCGTAGGCCTTCGCAAAAGGCACAACGTACATTATTTGTCAATGGCATTCCTCAGCAGAATAACAGAAGGGAGTCCCTACTTTCACATTTTCGAAAATTTGGGGAGGTTATCAATATTTATATTCCTTTAAATAGTGAGCGTGCTTTTGTTCAGTTCTCTAAAAGAGAAGAAGCAGAAGCTGCTCTTTTAGCACCTGATGCTGTAATGGGTAATCGCTTTATTAAGCTATGGTGGGCTAATCGTGATAATATACCGGATGTGGAGACAATTGGTGGCCATAACATGTCCTTACCTCCCCATGGACAGACGGTTTCTACAGTCTCACCATATATTTCTGTTGCTTACAAGAGAAAAGATGACCCCCGATCGGCATCCCATAATGGCATCAATACTCCTGTCCCTGTGTCTGCTTCAGATCAACCAAAGCCTGTGGTTGCTAATGGTGCAAAAGTACCCCCACCTTTGCAAAAGAAGCTGGAGAGTTTAGAGGTCTTAAAGGAGGAACTACGCAAAAAACAAGAAATGCTTGACCAGAAAAGGAATGACTTCCGGCGCAAGCTGGATAAACTTGAGAAACAAGTATATGCCCATATCCCTTCATTTTGGTATCTTTACATCGACTTAAAAAAATTGATTTAATGGAGTTGTCATCTTCGTCTCATGAAAAAGTATTGTTCATGTTGCTTGTTAGGCTCTCATTCCAGAGTCCCACAACCGATTCAACCAACCACTTGTATAAGTGCTAGATTTCATAAACCATATTATAATTTGTTAATTACATGGGATTCCTCTTTTCTGCAGGCTACAGGTCTAAAAGGTGAAGTATCACCCGAACAGGTTGCTAAAAAACAGAAATTGGGGTTTTTATCTGATTCTACAAAGGCTGGAACCCCTAGTTCCAGTGATCATCATACCGTTCTACCATCACCACAAGATGAAGTCTTAGCTAATAGCAGCAAATCTATCGATCCCTTTGGGCTGCAAAATTCCAGAACAACTCTTGCTTCAGAACCTCAAGAATCTTCAAGCTTGAAATCATCACTACTTCCAATGGCACATGTTGGATCAACTGTTGTCACCAATCGATTCAAATTGGATAATCGCCCAACTGCATTTAAGATCATCCCACCTCTACCAGATGGTCTTGCTGAAGTAAGCTTCCATCACATGTTCCTTCGTTTTATTTTTCCAAATTGTTGAAAAATGCATGGTAATATGATTTTTCTAGTAACACACACACATATACATACAGGATGGCTGTATACCTCACAAGAATGCCACATGAGTGTTCGCACGATCATCATTGCAATTTATGTTATTCTTGTTTCGCAACGAATAAATGTATATTTAATTTTTGCAGGCTCTAACCCCTCACCTCTCATCCATCAAGAGGTGGGGTGGACTTCTCTAGGTTGAGCTTGTTCACTAGACACTTAATTAGTTTGATGCTATAAATTTCATGTGCACTTGAAGTAGCCTCGTCAGAAAGTTATCACTCATGTTACCTTTCTTACTTATCAGAATTTATTCGGTTTTCCGTGGAACTTTTGCCACTGGTCTCTCTTTTTGCAAAATCTTTGCATCAATGTTAGAACTCTAGGAAATAGGATTTAATATGTTACTTGGTGTAAAATCATGCAACAATCAGAAGTAGTGCCAGTCACGGACAGTGATCTATAGGGTACCAAAAGCACCACAAATATCTAGGATGTGAGTAGAAATTGGACCTTGGTGATGATGGTAGGGCTCAATTGGCAGCGATATGGCTCGACTTTATTTGGTGCTATGACACATAATGGTGGAGTTTGGCAACAAGGTTGCCATGCTTTTTTCGTTGAGGTCAGGGTTTGTACCTAGGTATGTTGGCTTTGCTACCATGTATACACGTTTTTGGAAGCACCGAGTATTATATTGAATTATTTATCACAAATAAGTAGGCTAATTGACAAAAGATCTCCAAATATAGTTGCTAAGGTTCCGTTTGGTTTGTAGGATTGTATAGGATTTGGAGGGATTTGGAATTCAATTCCATTCCAATCTCATGTTTGGTTTGAAGGATTGTTTATTTGAAATCCCAGGATTTAATTGAAATCCCACAAATATGGGATTTAGAAATCCGGTGGGGGTTGTTGGTATTTCGTGAGATTTCGTAGGATTTGTGTGTAACAATGTTTTAAAATATGTTAAAAACATTTGTTTAGTAATAATCAACTAATAAAAAGGTAATTTAATTATTTTTATTTTTTATTTATAATTTGTTTTTATAAATTATTTATAAAAAATGGAATTCAATTCCATTCCAAATCTTACAAACCAAACATACCAAAGATTCCAAATCCTTCGAAATCCAAATCCCTCCACTTCCAAATCCTTCTATGAAATCCAAATCCCTCAAAACCATTCCATCAAACCAAACGGCCCCTAAGTTTCTCATGTCTTGTCATTAGTTATGAACTTGAACTGCACAAGTACCTTCCATATCTTGTTTATATGTACGATCACTTTTCTCAAAAAAATTACCGTATTTTCCAACTTCCGAGACGTCTCTAGGACCTTAAAAGTAGTGTCTCATCAAGTTTTGAATTTTTCAAGCCTTGCTGGTGATTGTGTCATATCTAATCATTTGCATGAACATTTGTAATAGAGCAGCCATGCTTATTTAAGTCACCTTTTACAACTAGATTAATAATGCGAGCACAACACATCTCATGTGCAGGAACTTACAGTCCAATAAATTATTCTCCAATCTTCGTAAATAGCTAATGACAACATCCTTTAAACTTTCATTATTCTTACTATGCAAATTTTTTGGCTGCCCTCTATGACAAAAAATTGGAGTGTCATTGATGATTATCTTCTGAAAATTCTATTTGTCAATCAAGAAAATAAGAGATACAGGCATATTCTTGTTTTCTATGATCTTGATATCTAGGCTCAGGTTCGTATGCTTGACATTTAGGTAGAATATTTTTCGATAGAAAATATCCATCTTTCCACATATGATCCTGAGTTTCTTGATGATTCTGGAAGGACTAGTTGAGAAATTGAACTATCTCATGGTGATAGTTAGTAGCCAAAGATGATCTTTCTACATGAGTGCAACTAGTTGATTCATGTATTTCCCTTCGTAGTAGAACATGATACTTTTGCTAGTTTGTCCCTTCAACAAGAGATCTGAATGTATTATGTCTTTGTTTCGGGGTAAATATAATGTCATAAAGACATTCCTTTGTTTTTCTGGTGGACTCTCGGATCACTATGACCAACTTTCGTCTTTGCTCGACCGATACGAGCTTCTACGCCCCATTTACTTGTGGACTCTGCTCCTTGATCTTGCTCAAGTGATGCCACAGGTCATCACCCCCCAGAAGTCTGGGCCGTGTCTCAATTCCATTGTGGGTTATCATTCGAAAAGACCATAATCTTAGTTTCGAGCTACATGTTCAACTTATGACTGACTTTGGTACAACATTGGGTTCTGCACTGCTGATTCCGTGTCTGTTTGATAGTGTATTGTGATAACGAAGCAGTTATGCACTTTGTCAAGAATCAAATTTTCGTCAGCTTACCAAACACGTAAGTTGATTGCTATTCTTTCCGTCCCAATATAAATATCTACATTTTTTATAGTTTGTCCAAAATAAGTGTCTACTTTCCAATTCTTCCTTTAACTGTAAGATGGTGAAATGCATTATTTCCTTTATTATAAAGGGTAAATTTGTCATTTAGTTAATTAAAAAGTGTATTAATTACACATGCCTAAATTGTGCCCCATTTTCGTTGTGATATTTATTATGGGATCGAGGGAGTAGTTTGTTTGTGATAAAAAAAGGTGGTTGGTACTAGTGTACTACTTGTGAAGTTCTCATTGTGCTGGTATGAGAACGTTCCAGATGTAGACTTATCGACATTTGGATGAATCCCCTTTGCTTGGAATAAATGGGATCTGTGAGAATATGTGTGGAACCCCCTAGATCACTCTTCAAAAGAGACCTTGAGGAGAAAGGGGAGGTTCGAACATAGATGCAGGAGAAATAGTCCAAGTCTAGCCAATGCGGGACTAAAAAACGCCCCTTCAAAGGAGGCTAGATGGACACAGATTGCCAAAAGTGTCGAGAGGGGGTTGGCCAGTGTGTCGGGTTGGGTCCCTAGGGTGGCAGACATTGGCTTTGATACCATGTGAGACCCCTAGATCATTCTCCAAAAGAGCCCTTAAGGAGAAATGGTCCAAGTCTAGCCGATGTGGGACTCTAACAGGCTCCAACTTGACAACATTCAATGGAGATTTATCTCTGTCTAAAATTTTGTTTTGTGTTGGGTATATTGATGTTTGACTCATTGGTCTGAATTGCTCCCTACTTGCTTTGAACATGATTATTAGCCTATTAGGGTGCTTCCATCCGCTTAAAACCATGTTTGAACTTGGAATGTAGACAGTAGACATTAGACATTTCAGTTATAACAGTGTATACTGTGGCTAATCATTTAGAAGCTTGACAAATAGACTTGTAGTCGTGTGTTAGCCTAGTGGATGTTTGAAATATCGAGGGAAATTTGCAAAAAATATTGTTAAAAGTGAGTGGCAAAAAACGATAAACTGATATTGAATGCTAGTAGATGTTGGTTGATTGGTGATCCCGTGGACTATATATGTGCGCCATCAATATTTATCATCCGGGAAGAGGGAGAGTGTGATGCATGGATGTAATAGAGAGAGGATGCAGGTAGTAATTGGGGTTGTGCTTTGAATTTATGCGAGGGGAGTGTTGACCCTAGTATATGTTCCACACCTATAGGAATGTCGACCCTACTAGGCTTGTTGCCCATAGTAAGAATGTTATTGGTGGTAAGGTGATGGGAGGCTAGAGTAGGGGTGTTAACGATTCGAGCTTTTAGCGAGCTACTTGAGCTCGAGTTGATCTTGAACACAAAAATAAGACTCGTTGAAATCAACAAGCTGAGCTTCATAAAACCAATGTTTGACTCGGGTCGTTCAGTAACTAGATTGAAAATTTTCGTGTCGAGTCATTCGAGCATCCAATTTTTCGAGCCATACGTGCTACTCATATATCATACAATAAGAATATGAATATTATCGAGCTCAAACCAATCAAACGAGTCTGACAAAAACAACCGCTTCTGACAAAAACAACCGCTTCTTGTGGGACAGAGGTAAGGTCTGCGTATATGTCTATATCTTATCCTCTTAAACCCTATCTTCCGGGTCTGACAAAAACAACCGCTCTGACCCTACCTTGGGATGGAGAGAGTATAAATATTGGTTCTCTTTTTTCTTTTCCGCTCACACTTTTGCACAAGCCCGGGGTCTAACAGAAAAAACCGCTCTTCGCTTTTGGGTAGAGGGCAAGTGTGGGTACATCCCCCCCTCGAGGCGCCCCGCCCCTAGGATCCTGAGTGAGCTATACTGGGTTTGTTTGGTTTGGGTAGAGGACAGGTCTGGATACCTTTGGTTTGGGTCACTATGCCACGTGAAATGCTCTTTTCATATTTCTTGTATTCAAGGTTTTGTTTTAAACATGTGGAGTGGTGGTGAAATCTGATGGCTGTGGTTATGCAGGCTCCTGTGTT
Organism: Cynara cardunculus var. scolymus; assembly: GCF_001531365.2. Classification (NCBI taxonomy): domain Eukaryota; kingdom Viridiplantae; phylum Streptophyta; class Magnoliopsida; order Asterales; family Asteraceae; genus Cynara; species Cynara cardunculus. The sequence goes on along the minus strand of NC_037534.1, from coordinate 565,652 downwards.
GAAGGAACACTTTTCACCATATGGCGACCTTTCAAAGGTGCAATTAGAGGACGTGGACCCCACCACCGAAGGCAACGCCGTCCTCCCGAAAACATCCAAAGCTTCAGCTCGGATATATTTCACAACCCGTCACGCAGCTGAAAAGGCATTTATAAACGGTAAATCATGGAAAGGTCACAACTTGCAATTTGTATGGCTAAATTCCAACAAAGATGTCAGTAGAGAAACTCCTTCGCCAACTTCTAAAGCGAGTTATGATTCTTCTACCAAACCCGTGGTTGAAACTTCTAAAACGACTCCCCAGGAGCCTTCCGGAAACGGAGAATCTGAAAAAAACGGAAGGGAGATTGTGGTGAAGTAAAATCGAGTAAGTCTATACTCGGGTTCGGTTAACGATCGACGATGGCCGGTGTACAGTGAGGTAAATGGTATAATCAAGTACTTAAAACTTTTCTTCTATATATAAGTTACAGTTGGATTAGCAATTGCTCAATTTTGTCTTGTTTTCTTGTGCTCGCAGTTTGTAAAGGGTAATTCTTGATAGACTGCCTGTTGGGATAATTTGTTGGATTTAGTTTGTTGTCATTTTTCTGGGTCTTAGGATTTGTAAGTTAAATTCGTTTTAAATAACTTCAATTATCTTTTAATTTTTATTTTCATAAAACTTAAATGCTGCGTATTTAGAGGTCTCGTCGTTTGTTGTATGTAAATTGAGGATGTGTTTGGTATGCAGATGAAGACTGGATTAGACGGTTGAGGTTGAGATTGAGGTAGACAGGACTAGATTAGACGGTTGAGATCGAGGTAGATGGGTAAATAAGGTTTTAGGGTTGAGTTCTGATTTGATTGTTTAGTAATTTGATAATTTTATCTTTTATTTCCTTGAATTTTGTTCTATATATTTTGATGGGACAAAAAAGGGACGTATTTGCCCTATTTAGGCCTGCTGAGGGACATGCTAAATGTACAGTTACTTTTTACATTTTTAATGTATGATTAACTTGATTTTGATATAAATTTGTTTGTATATAGCAACGGGGATCATTTTATGTCAAAATCAGATCAAAAAAAGTAAGTCTTGATATTCAAGCCTATGTGGTGCGTTGAGACCTATCTATGAGGTGGTTGTGTCCTAGTCTAATATCGTGTCAAACATAACTTTTTTGTATTGTCTCGCCTGTGTACCAAATGTATTGGTTCTGTAGAGTACAAACGTTGGTTCTTTAGAGTAAATTACATTTTCCGTCACTATGATTTGTTAAAAATCTGCATTTTTCATTTTTGTGGTTTAGAAATTGCAATTTTCGTTCTTATGGTTTGTAATTTATTGCTGTTTCGGTCCTTGTGGGTTACAATTTATTGTTATTTCTGTCTCTATGGTTTACAACTATTTACTATTTTGGTCCCTTATACTTAAAAGTATGAACTAATTAAGATACGAAAATAACAATAAATTATAGACCATAAGGATGAAAATCGCAATTTCTAGATAAGAGGAATGAAAATCATAAGTTACTCCTTTTTATATTTCTCTCACTCTGATCTTTCAGTTGATTGTCGAAGAAACACCATGATTTTACAAGGTGGCTACAACCTGCAGCTCGTACGAGCACTTGGATTTAGCTGCAGCTTATTAAGAAATGGTAAATGAGCTTTTTGTCATGGATTACTGCCAATGCAAGGAGTTTCTTTTAAAGAGTATGACCTGAAATACTTGTTTTTTTGGTGTTCCATTCATTATAAATGCCATTCTTTTAAGAGGCTGAAAACTCGACCCGATACAAACTCTTGTTACTGTTCTAACTTCCTTGATGGCAACCAAGAACCCAAGATTAAGAGGCCGTTTACTGCGCTTACCGGGTGTCCCTCACTTCACGACAAGGACCGAGAATCTTACCCGGTAAGAGGTATAATAAGATCGAGAATCTTGCCTAGTGAAGGAAGACTCTTATCCGGTTAATACTTACCAGGTAAGAGACATTTACCAATAATCTATTTTGATGGCTGGGAATGTTACCTGCTAAAGTAGACAAGGATGGTGACTCTTGAAGTAGCATCTTACCCAGTAAATGTTTGCTAAACAACCCCTAATTTCATATAAAATGCCGGTTTTGACCACTGAGAAGCTGTTTATCTGCAAATGTTAGTAAGAATCGCGAGGGTCATTGAACCAGGGTCTTCTTCTAGTGAAAGTGTAAATTACGTTCTCGTTCCCTGTTGTTTGTTAAAAATTGCAAATTTCATCCTTACGATTTCAAAGTTTTGGTTTTGATCCTTATGGTTTGTAATTCATTTCTATTTTCATCCCTTGGACCAATACTACTTTTAAGTATTAAGAAGTAAAATTCAAATGACTTGTAAACTATATGCCCGAAACCCAGGCCTACCGTGTATAAATATATATACTTCAATAAGAAAAAAATGTCCAAAAATATTTCGATAGGTCATGAATGTCATTCAACTAAATAACACTTAAAAGGTTGTTTCTTTACCTCTTAATGGTTCTAAAATTCTCTGAATGATTTTGTATCTTGGGTCTCCCTAAACTATTCAACACCCTAATTTCATTTAAACGATTACCAAACAATTATATTTCATTTTGCATTATATCATGAAAGCCTTTTAATCATTTTACACCAAACCATTCAACAACTACCAAACAGCCCTTTATATAATGTTGCTGTCAATAATTTGTTACTTATTTTATAAATAAACCAAATGAAAAATAACATAATACTTTTAAACAATTTACAACAAACTTTCAAAAAACCACATTTTAAGGTCTACATTTTCAAAAAACTATTACTTTTTCCATCCTAAAATAAATATCCACGATAAAAAATTGTACACAGTTCTAAGACGATGAAGTATTACACTTTTTAATTAACAAAATAACAAGTTTACCTTTGGTTATATAGAGAAATTCTCTCCATCCCATAATTAAGGGTAGAATAGGAAGATAGACATTACTTTTGAAAAGTAAACACTTATTTTGGGATAAACTAAAATTTTAAAATACACTTATTTTTTTTGTATTAACCTGAATATCCAACCCGCTATGCGAGCCGACTAATCAGGGCGACCACCTGCTATGCGAGTAGCCCAGAATCACTGCATTTGAACCTCCCTCACCACAACGGGATTTTTATTTCTCCTTAGATTTGAACCTGAGACCTCTAGACACTTTTGATATTTGGAGCCCAAGCTCAAACCAATCAGATATCACCCTTCTGGTTAAATACACATGTTTTGGGACGGTAGAAGTATTAACGTCTAAATAAGCGTTAATTGTTGACTCAAGAAATGTCATAAAACATAAGATTTTGCATTGTGGACCATCAAATTATAACAAAAAATACGAACCAAACAAAAATGCCTTCAGAAAATGCAAATTTACCCATTATCTATCTAAAAACGAGTGGTTTAAACTTTTAACTTACCCTACCATTCAAAGTGAATAGATGCCTATTTAAAAGAGAGTGGCGTAACTTACCCCACCATTCATTAGTGAATAGATACAGAATTTTCTACTCTGAAGCCTTGATCCAGCAGCAGCACAAGTTTTAGGGAAGAATCATATTGGCAAGCAAAAGCTGCTTTTCAGGAGGCAAATGGTGTTTCAAAGCAACACAAGTATGATGCATCACTTTCAACAGAAACACATTGATTTCTCTCTCTGATTCATCAAACAACTGTTGGTTAGAAAAGCCGTTCACGTTGTTTGTAACCCAATCGTGAATACGGTTGGTTGAAGTCCACATGAGCGAAACCACCGGTTCAGCCACTACACCCCAGTTACCGTCATCTAACAGTAGAGAACTAAGGGTTACGGGTAGGTCACTCAATATAGTATGAGGGTTAACGATCAAAAAAGGCATATACTTGGACGAGCAACCACATAGCAAACTCATAAACTGCATAGCCTGCAAATGAAAATGCAGCTCAGAAAATAGATGACATACTCTAAAAACCAAACAAAACCACACAAACACAGTATATACCTCCCCGGAGGTAAGGATGAGGCATAAGATGTACACAGAACTTACATTTGTCCTGACAGAGTTTGTTTCCAAAAGATGTCTTTGGTACATGAGATCAAAGATGCACAAAAAAGCCCAAACCCGAAACCCAGGCCTACCGAAAATTTAGGGGCAGACATGCAAAAGCCCGATCAGGCCCTGTTTCAACCCCAAAGCCCGGTTCAGGCCTAAAAAACCCGGGCCTTATTTTTCTCATTGAAAACGGCCTTGGAAGGCCCAGGCCCGAAAATCCCGGGCCTTATGCAGACAGAACATGATAGAACAAAAAATTATTGTTGAATGCGACAATTAGACTGCACTGGAAAGGAGTGAATGAGACATAAAAATGCATTTTTTATGTCCCAAGTACAGTAGGTGGAACAAAAATCAGGGATATGAGACAAGCTTGGTAAATTACTAAGCTACCTAAGTCGAATTAAAACCTTCCACAAATCTCTCATCCGCCTACCTCACTCTCGCATGTCGAGTCCTGCCTGCGTACCAAACGCACCCGAAAAGAACCCCAACTTACGAAAAAGAATAAGAAAAATTACTATATTGCACAAATATAGGCCATATATATATGTAAAAAGAATAAACGCAAAGAACCTATCAAAGCTAAAAAACACATGGAAGAAAATTGCCTATTTCTAACAACAAAAACCAGCAACTTTTCTGAAGACCCTCTCGACCCTTGCCCCAACCCACTCCCACCCAACGGCATTCTTGCTTGCAATCAACTACCCTAATCTGCCGCTTCCAAGAACTCCTATCCAAGATCATGCCATTGGAAAGAACCAATGCCTCCATATCAAGCGTCAAGAGCAAGAAAAGGTAAATGTCCATTTGAAACTCATTTTTCTCATGTCTATACAACTTTTAAAGTGATTTGATCTCTTAAAATCTACACTCTCAAGAAATTTCCTGAATAACGTCTTTATCTTTGTGACCTAAAACAGTCAATGGCAAAAGGAGAGATGGAAGGTTTACCCAACAAACCTAAAAAGGGGTTCGGTTTTGTTTGTGCTATCAAACTGCTCATGATAAGGAAACATGTAATTACCGTTGAARGGTAACTAGTCACACAGCTAATTTCTGCTGCATCCACAAGCCATTGTCGTTTGATACTTCCTTCAGCATCTTGCAAAGCCATTACTACTTCCACCAGAACGTCCCATATACCTGCAATTTTATAGAAAAATTACTGACAAGACCAACTCCATTTATTGATAAGTAACACCATCCGCTCCTAATTTCTTAAGTATATAATATTTATATATGGCAAAACTCACTCACACTCATCTTTAATGAGGCTTTAACCCTTGTCTTCCAAGGAGGTTGAGATCTACTAGTGAAACCCGGTTACCGTTGGGCATTGACCCTTTGGTACCTTCTCTTTAGTACCACATTAAAACAAATATAATAGGGAAAATAGTATTTGCAAAATTCCACAAGATCAATAGTGTCCACAGATGATCTCCGTGTATGGGACCTACATGGACCTCTTCCATGAGCACTACTCACCGCATGGGATTCCACAAATTCTGGTATCCACATACTCCCTCTGTCCCAAAATAAATATCCACAATGAAAAAGGCACAGTTTTAGAGATGTGTAACTATTACACTTTTTCATCAACTAAATGACCATTTTACCCTTAATAATAGAGGGAGTAATGAATTTCTCAATCTTATAATTAAGGGTAGAATTGAAAGGTAGACACTTTTGAAAGTGGACACCTATTTTGGGACAAAACCAAACGGACCCGGTAAATCCCAATGGAAAGTAGGGTCAAGGAGGAGATGACCACTTATTTTAGGATAAACTAAAATAAAAATATGGACATTTATTTTTATTTTTGGAAGGCAGGGGTATATATATATACACACACACACATATATATAATACTACACAAATAGAGTTTGTCCAAGTCTTCTCCCTGTACAAAATCACCCTATAGCCTATGGAAGAAAGCGCCAACAGGATTTATTCTTCATGTGAGATTTCACAGGTTATACCATGTCTATATATATATATATATATATACAGAGAGAGAGAGAGATTATACCATACATATATACACATTAAAATAACGTACTGACCTTCAGATCTGGTGTTCAGTATGTAAGGTTTCAGTTTTGACAGTTCAAGCAATGGAATAGAACCAGTCTGCACCAGTCTTGCTCTAGCTATGACCTTTTTCTTTGCTTCCAAAAACTGATGGCTTCCCTGATTGAAACTACTCTCTGAAATCTGTGGATGGTAACAGTTACTGGACAAAGTTAAGATAGTGAAGCTGTTTAGATGTGCAACAATGTTAGTACAAGTACCAACAACAAGACAGACTAGTGCATGTGATCTTCAGCAAAAGATAATGATTAATAACACACCATTGTTGTCGATGCTAAGGGAAATCTAAAAATTGAACAGTTTTTCCCCAACTTAATTAAGCTGAACTTTCGTCAAAAAAAGAAAAAAAAGAATAGCAATTATTACCAACGTCTACAATGTTAGGCTTACTAGGCAATCCATCAAATAAACGAATCCAAACGAACCCAATATATCCCACCTGTTGTGGGGTATGGGGAGGATGAGATGTAGGAAGACAACACTTCTACCCAAAGAGTGGAGCAGCTGGCATGCAGACCCCCAAATTGGGAAAAGTGTGATGAAGAGAGAAAGGCAGATATGATAAAGATTCAATACGAGCCAAGATTCCATGTGAATATCCAAGAAGGAAAGATGCATTACCTGCAAACAATGTGATAACCAATCCCAACGAACCTTCCCTAGACATCTTACTGCCTCAGACCACTCCTCCCCTTCATAATTCCTGTTCATTTCTAACGACTTTAACCCTGAAACTTGTGGCAACAAAGAAAAGAGCACCTCCATGCAATTCTCGAAGTTGGGTATAAGTTTTTCAGAATCGAGAGAAGCTTCATCGAAACACATATGAAGACCCTTCCAGCATGATGTTCGTAGTAGGCTTTTCTGTTCTGGATTATAAATTTGGTCAAACGAAACTGGTGACTGTATGAAGGTGGCAACGTCATCAAATATCTTTTCAAGCCTAGACCCCGAGAATATTTTTAACATCTGTGGCAGGTGAGAAAGGATGCACAACTGCAGATTCATTTCAAGCATCTTGAACCTGGAGAGGTCGAACAGTTCATCAAGGAAGGTGAGCAAAGCATTGAAGTTGCTGCCATGGACCAAAGAGAATACTAAACATTCCTCCCTCAGTTTTCCTTTCTTATGATCAGAATCTTCTTGTAACATATGAGCAACTTGATCCTCATATCTCATGCACCTTCTAATGATTGACCCCCAATCAAGCTGTGGCAGCCTTGGAGCATGGGTGAGGCATCGCAAAACAGCGGCAACTGTGTTAACATGTGAACTGGCAGCAGCCTGATGACGAACATGCGTTAAAAGGAAAAACTAAATGTCGATTAGAAAGTGTTAGTCTGTCAAGCGAACTGTTGAAACTAATGTTTTGAGCATTAATATATGTTCAAACCTTATTACCTTATCCCAAAGACAAACATATGTCAACTAAATACTCCCTCCGTCCATATTCACTATGGAAAAGACACAGATTTAGAAATGTGCAACTTTACACTTTTTAATTAACTATATGATAAATTTACCCTTAATAATAGAGTATTGGAATTTTTTTTGCATCTCATAATTAAGGGTAAAACTGAAAAGTGACATTTATTTTGGGACAAACTAAAATAGAAATGTTGAGACTTATTGTGGCACAGAGGGAGTAGTAACACTATTAAATAGGGAAGACATTGAGGAAGGTAAATACTTCTTCAATGTCAAATAAAGCTAATTACTTCACTAATCTTGATAACAAGAACAGTTATGGCTTAAATTGAGTTTATGACAAACCAGAGTGATTTCCATAGAAGAGAAGTCTTTCTTTTAGTTCTTGAACATATATTCTTCTCTCTTACGTATTAAGCATAATATAATATAAAAACAGAATTCTAGCAGCAGCATTTGGTCCTGACTATAGTTGTTAAAAGTGCGCCTAGGCTATGAGGCTCATAAGGCTCAAGGTCTAGGGATTTTTTAAAGTCGAGGCTAGGCGTATTCACGAGGCTCACTAAGGCCCTGCACCTTGGCTGAGGCGCCTTGTAGGTCTAGGCGCGTCTCATAAAGAGTTATTAAATACCAAGTCAAACCCCAATATTAAATAAGTTTTCTCATCTTTCTTATCTCCTAGGCTTCTTAAAAAAGAGTTATAGATGACATAAGTCAAACCCTAATATTATATACCAAGTTCTTATAACTTCAAGCCTCTTTCTCTATAAATACCCATGCTTAGACCCTTCTCCCTTTTGCCTCTATTGAAGTATTGTTGGTTGTTGTACTGGAGTACTTGCTACACATTTGAGTTGTGCATAACTCTGTGTGTGTGTATATATATATGTATATATTTTTTGTAAGATGCGCCTCACGCCTGTGCCTTGCGCCTAGGCCCCTGGACCCCTTTGCGCCTAAGTGCACCTTGAGCCTTTAACAACCTTGGTTACTAAAACTCTCATAACTTATTATGGAAAACTACAAATTACTTCAAACCTTCACCATTGGAAACTAGACTTAAAACCTTTTACTTCATAGGTGATACACTCAGATTGACCAACGTTTGTCCCTTCAACTTCTCATTTATAAGTCACCTAGAAAATATGACAGTTTTGAGTTTATTCCTCAACAATTATGAGGTCCCAAACTAGTTGTAGGTTAACAACTGTATAATATAGAAAAAAAGAAGTTCAGAATGCAAATAACCTAGGTAAAAACAGTTGTGTTTAGCAGGTTTCTGATAAGATTGTCATGGTTAGTCATCATTCGCTTACTGGCTACAGTATACAAATACTTTAGGAACAGAAAGAGTGCTTTAAAGTAATATAGTAGTGAGTCACGCACCCCAGAGTAGTTTAGATTCATCAACCACAGGCTCAGTTTCATGACTATGCTATCATCGGGGAAGCTTTGAGATGCAGAATTTGGTTTTGCTCTGTCCTCATTGTGGAGATCACTGGACCAGATGTAATGTCTAAGAAATGAAACTGCCCAAGCTGCATACTGTTGCAGTTGGTCATCATCAGAATATTGGGCAACAAGAAAGATTTCTTGTATTAATGATGTCAAACTGAGCTCCATAACAGCACTAGAGAATAGAGGACCGGTAATGTAAGAAGATTCCTGTTGGGAAACAAGTTAGCAATAGAGTTCAGTTATACAGAACTACAAACATGCAACTCATACACCATCAATGCTGAATAACCAATTATAAGTGCAGAATTACCTTCTGTTCAGAAATAGACCGAGAGAAGGCTAAGGGGCAGTGCAGAAACAAGGTCCCAGCCCCTGCTCCTAGTGCATTTACAACTCCAAGCATTGCACCCAAATGCATAAGAGGAGGATGAGGATTAGAGTAGATTTTCTTGAACATATCTAGTAAATCCTTAACAGACTTAGCATCCAATGAATGCACCCCTTCATTTAAAATGCAGCCAAGAAGGTTTCCTGCTCCAACGCAAGATGCCATCAACAAGCTCTGGCAGAAAGCCCCGGAACTTTTTGTAGAAAGCAGTTTGTTGATAAGTTCACAATAGCCACTCACAAGATATTCGAGTTCAGCACCAACAATCAGTTCTGCTTTCTGGGAAAAAGACACTACAAATGGAAGCGCAAGACAAGCCCCCATGGATAAAACTAGTTCCAAGTTCCCATTCATACCAGAGTTTTCTTCCAAGGGATTCTCAAGAGGAATCCATGATAGAATTAGGTGTTTTATCTTCTTAATCGCATCGATACACCCAGATCTGTATATTGCGGTAACAGAACTTCCTAAACCCATGACAAGTCCTGAAACACCCCATATATCTTCCTCCAAGTAATCAGAACTTTTACCAGAAGAGCTTAAAGCAATATCTGGATCAGTAGTATTTGGTAGCTGTGGGAAGTATTCAGATAGACTTTGGAGAGTGGTTGTCGAAGATTGAGCATATTGATCTATTAACCGACATAAGGTCCTAACAACCTTTCCAAGTAAGTCAGTTTCCTGCATCTCGTGAACTTCTTTGTCCAAATGGGAGTCATCTCCAACCGTAAAACGTGTGAGAAGATCTTGACATGAATAACCTAAAGCAACTCCACAAGCCCCTCTTACAAGAGTGCTTCTGCTCGTACATGCAACCTCAAAAAAGAAATCAGGTCAGAAATGTAGCCAATAACATGTCATGCTCGCTAAGGCTTTTTCTGTAGGCATTTTACAACGGAAACTCAAATTAAAAACATGAACGTTGATAACTTATCATTTAAAATATTCTCTCAACCATATAGAGAATTTCACTTCACTAGATGAAAGTATTGGCTCAAGAAGATTGGCTTTATACAAGTCAACTTTCATATATAGATACACTGGACTAGATGATAAGTATAACAAAGAAGAGGCTTATAGCACACCAGGGACTAAAGGTAGGACCTTAATTTCTCACCATATTTTGGTGTAGAAACATCTATAGAATATTTCAAGCTATGTTCACAATAACATTTCAAACACATGTGTAAGCAATATAAATGTGTACAAAATAATATCAAGTGTGTATGTTTGTGGTTCAATAACTGCTTGACATGTAATTAACAGAGCAGTTTTTCTGGGAGGTGTATATCGAAAAGATGTAGTCGGTACTACAGGATAGTTATATGGCCTACATCATATGGGAACATCTGAAACTCAACCAAACAGGGGTTACTCTAGACAAATCCTCGTAAATAGAAACAAATGCGGGTATTAGTACCTCAATGAGTGCATTGATGTTTTGGAATTTTTGTTTGTGATCAGTCACGTGCAAGCAACTTGAGATGACTCCAAGAGAAATTGCAGCTGACCACTGGCGATATTCATGTTCATGCTGGAATAACCAACTCAGCAGAAACTTTGAGGCACTTGCTTTTGTAGCATGAGCAGATGGGGGAAGGACCTGGCAAAACACAATGCCGAACAAATAATGACCAGCAGTAATAATATGCTTATTAAGAACTACCTAGTAAGGAGAGCCAAGGTTGGGTAGAAAGATAGTAATTTTGTTCAGATAGGCAGAGCAGTACGCCTAATTGTGGCAAAGACCAAAAACAAAGTGGCACAACAGGAAACCAACATACTCTTATATCTCTTTCTCCCTTCCCTCTCTAAAATCCACATTAAAAAAGACTCTTCGTATTCTTGGTGCATAATTGCCTTTGGCCAACAGCCTTCAGGTAGCAGTATTGAGGGCCTTCCATTTTCTCACCTATTTCTTTCAGATCCCCCATTTTTGCTCCTTCAGATCAAAGTTATTTTAAGATTTTTGTTCACATCAAGCAGTGCTTCAGGACAGGCAGTGTTTTTGCCAGGAGAATTTTCTCCAGTCCATGGGACGGTGGTTCCATCACTGAATATTCATTCCTCCAGCCAGGCAATGGGTTTCTGGTGAATGGTTTTCATGCAGTGGATCTAAAGTTTTTGGTGTTTTCAGGTTGTTCAGGCTACTGTTATATCAGAGTCATTTCAGGTAGTGTTCATCGGCTAATCACCACAGGTCATTTCTCCAGTCATTTCGTTGCCACAACATTTTTCAGGCTTTTATCATCAGCATCGGCCACCTCATCCGCTGTCAAAATTCGCCCGCTGCTGTTTAGAGTCATCGGAATAAGTTCAGTTTTTTGTGAGGTTTCAGAGATAGATTTCATTTTAATCTCAGTAAGGTTTTTTGCTATGCAGTTTGGTTCTGATGTGCTTCATGAGTTGATGGTTAGACTTAGGCAGAAACACTGGTGGCAAGTTGATGGTTTTGCAGCGATCGGGTTTGTCTTTGCAGACTAATTTCCAGTTGGGTGTCAGGTTTGCAGTTCCCATGTTTGGTGGAGCAGTGGGTGGAGTTGGTTGGCTAGGATTTTTTTTTTGTGTTTTTTATGTTCATTTGTCTTGTTTAGTCAGGTAGAATTTTAGAACTTTTAACTGGTCTAAGGTGCATTCAGTTTTCAGTGAATAGTTTTAGCTTCAGTTAGCCCCAATCACTTGTTTCTCAGTTGTCCAATGTATTTCTAGTTAGACAATTGCTAGTCATGTTGATTGTCAATGTTATCCGTTGTATGGGGATTGGTTGTTTCATACTGTCTTAGTATGTACTAAAATTTCAGTATTAATATAATTCTTTTACCATTTCAAGAAAATAAAAGGAAGTGGCATCTTCAATTATGAGCAAAGCATGGTAGTACTTACCAAACAAAGTGCACCCACAGCTAGCCCAATATTCTCAGCAGATCTAGGGATAGATTTATCAGCCTTTTGTCTCATACACTGCATAAAAATTGTTACAACTGGAATTAAAACATACAGAAATACCATTTGAAAACTAGGGTAACAAAGCACCACTGTGACCCAAAAACAAAAGAGATACTGAACCTTCAGAATATCATCCGCTGCCTTGGAAGTTGTATCCATCAAAGTGGTGGATGCCTTAACATCTAATAACGGTATGCAAGCCCGCAGCCAACGTTGCATGAATGGTTTCCAGGATTGCAGTGAAAGAAGTGCAACAATAATATTCCTTGAGAGCTGTAGTGACCCAGCTATCTCCACTAACGCATTCTCGTATCTGGCATGTAGATCGTGCAAAACCTGTAAACTAAAGATTTCAGATGTAACATGGTAAAGCTCTAATGATGACAGGACACAAGACTGTACTACATGCTTTACCTTTGATGCTCCTTGGTTATTTTCATCTTTCACACTAAAAGAAAGGTGAAATAGAGCTGCACCTGGTAGTTCTCCTGCTTTACTATTAATTCCTGCAAATGGAAAGATATGCTCAAGCATACAGGCTGCATGCATACACACCCACACAGTGTGCTCATTTTATTCATGAACATAATTATGAATCTTGTTATATGGACTCTCCAAGATGCATGAACATACCAAAGTTAGACATGGTATGGATATGGACTAGATATTTAATCAATAAATATGCACCTAGAGATGCAATAGTTCAAAATTGTTTGACAATGAATTGTTGTAGAATAAGCTACGATCATGTCTTAGATGGCATGAGATTTGAGAATTACACTTTCCATACCCTGTATATAACAGGGGAACAGATAAATCTAACATAGACACATTCCCACACCAGAAACATATTTCCAGGACAATTCTCTATATAAAGATTGTCTTAATTTTATCAGGGGCACTCCATTACACCCATGCTTTGTCTATTCTGAACTTATGTTATAAATATTTGTACAATGCATGGACCCTTCTGGATAATAACGGCATCTGAATCACCACCAAACTTGGGCATCAAGCAATTAAGCAGTCAGTTATATAAACCAAAAGACAAGTTAGTATTGCATATATCCTTAACACAATGGCCAATGGAAGCCAAAGAAGCTATCACTACCTCATAAAATATGAGCACTGAACTAAAGGATTGTACCTGAAATGCCAATAACCCGAGGAAAGACATCTAGTAATTTCTCAATCTTGTTGGCAGGCACTCTTTTCTCCTTCACCAGTCTCCGCCTCGTACTGGGAAAAAACCACACAAAGAATATATCTCAAAACATGATATGTAGTCGCAAACAGTTGGGTGTGAAAGAAACTCAAAGGAAAAAGTTTCCTAACATGTGTTCGTGTGTTATCATCTTTGCTTCAAATCTCTCCATGGCCTCAAGAACTTTGGGGTCGGTCTCAGAAACAAGCATCTCTATGTTCTTCTCCCTGAAATCTGGAATGAATTGGTGGATATGAGGTACCTAAGAGATCCCACATGGTTCAAAGGAAAAGAGCAACAACTCAGACAACACTAGATCTAGAGTAGTAAAGGACTGCTTTATCCTTAAGAGGTAGTCAAATAGGGTAAATGAGGCATTCTGGCATAAAAGTGCAACATTGACGTCTTCAAGACCAAATAAAAATCATACCTGATATTGAGTTAATGCCTCAAAAGCAGATGCTCTAGCATTTGCCCATGATAACCCATGACAAGGATGTCTTGATGTGGCAACTTCCCATAGTATCTGCAACACACCCGTGGCATTTTCTGAATATGACTCAGCATCCATTGCACCCCATCTTAAAATCAGGCATGCGCTGTCCAAAGATCAATATTGAGAAATATTAGAGCAGTTTTATAATATTACACAGTTAGTCATACTTCTAATTTCTGTGACAGGTCTAGATTTTTGCAAAGAAGGGCATTATGAATCATTATGGTTGTCTTAGCTCATGACATAATTAACTAAAAAAACGAGCAATGTGATAACATTGCCATATCAGGAACGTATGTTCTTTTAAGATAATTTCGGATTATGCTTGTGCAATTGAGAATCGTGCCAGATTCTTTTTACTAAATGTGCAAGTATCAGATTTTCCAGCACCTTAGAAGATGTTAGTTTTATATCATTATAGTTGAAAACAGAATCTGAACACATGATGCAAACAAAGTCATTAGGACTTACCTATTTGCAATAACCGGGTCAGTGGAGTAGCTCCGAACATGCTTTGCTATAACACTCCAAGCAGTATAAAAATCTGAATAATGTTTTGACAAAAAAATTCAATAATCGGGCAATTTAAAATCATCACAAATTTGAATATCAACATTACTTCTGTTATCAGCAACAATGATCAAAATGCTACTTCTAAGAAAAACACATCATCAATTGCATTACTGATACTCGATTACATCTAAGCATTATTACATCATGGACGCAAGATATCCATTCATGCATCAACTAGGTCTTACCAATCACATCAGCTTCACAAAGAAGGGCAAGGCTTTGAACACCAAGAGCTTTAATTGTAGCATCTGTGCTCTTAATGCATGCCTGTTAGTTAGATGAGAAATATAGAGAGCATAAGATGCTTTGGAAAAATCAGGGAGAAATTATTTCATACAAATTCATACCTCAACAGACAAGATAATGTCTACACCCCTGTCAGGATTCTTTTTGCAAACATCCCAGATGCTAACAGCCATGCTTATACTAATACTTCTCTCCCATTTGAACTGGGTGAAAGCTTCTGGAAGTAATAAACCCTTCCAAATAGATAGAAGAAAGTAAATAGTGAAATGATATGGTCAAACAATGTAAGCGAAATGGAGTATTTGAATTTAATTATTTCACAAACTTCAACCAAAATTATGATATTCTACATGCATGAATTGTGCTTTAATATGCCATCTGAAAAATTAAGGACTAAACATATAAATCGAATGGTGAAGGAAAAAATAGATGAAAGAGCTTTTCACCATATGAGACTATGACCGCCAAATTTCGATAAGAGCTACATCAAAACAGGTACCGGAAATAAGCACAACAAAATTCATACCTGCAAACTTCCAAAAATTCGGTCATTGATCTCCCAGGTCTTGCAAAGCAGACGCAAAGCAGTAGCATATAACACTCTGGAACACAACAAGTCAAGTAAAATATTTATTAAACCAGAAGACAGTAATAAATGATGTCAGAAAAATTGACAGCCATTCGGGTTGGACCATTGGAGCCACAGGTCTCGACTTAATTTTGAAAAGATTATCTTTTCCCCAAGAGTTATATATCTAATTGTGGTTGTGCAAGCAGATTGGAAGAAAGCAGCAATATCATTCATGCATTGGCAACCATCGGTGAGTTTCAAGTATTGCATATAGGCAAATACGGATTTGACTGAGATTCTGTGTACAGATAGTGACACAAAATTTATATATGAATTTTATATAATTACAATGCAACAATCATGTAGATTCATGTACATGAATAGAATAAAGAAAGAACAAATGCATGGACAACTTACGGATTTGCATCCTTCTGAAGCATTGGCAAGATTGTCTGGACTATGAGCGGTACCATTGCAGGATGTGACACAAGTAAGGGAAGCATTCTTAAAAGTTTTAGCTGCAGCAATTGCTATAAGATTAGAAACAGTAACAACTGAGCATAAAGGAGAAAGGCTAATAAGATCTGCACCTGATAGAGCTTTAGTGGCTTACCAATATGTCTTGGAAGTCGGTTTCTTCAGATTTACCAGAGAATATGTTAAGGTAAAATAAAATTACTAGAAATAGTGGAACACCAAGTTTGGGATCCATATTGCCAATAAGAGCCAGGAGATCTACTGCAGAATTCCCTAATGTAGGATGCAAAATGAGAACACTGGCAATTGCAGCAAGTAAAGGCGGAATTTCTGCAGTAGAGGAACAGCTTGTTACTTAGAGGAAGATATCTAACTGCTCATGGTTGATACATTGCATCATGTACGAGTAGCTATCAAAGACAGGGAAAAGCAATTGTTTACCACGTAGAAATATCTCCTGGGACTGAGACCTAGGAAGGCTTGACTTTTGTATTTCAACCATCCTTTGACAATACCCTGTTACTAAGGTCGTCCAACTTTTCAGTGGATGCTGCTTTTCTTTGACATTTTTATTGCCATTGGATACCCAATGTAGATAGAAAGAACCAGAAGAAGAAGTTTGATCCTGAAAATATAGAAGTTCATGGTTACATACTCGCATGTTTTACCCATGCCAGCATGATGGAGGAGAACTGCAGCATGGGAAATTAAGATATTGTGTTTGAAGAAAGTAAAATTATCACTAACAAAGTATGAATGCATGCAGCAATTTTAACAATAACAATGTCCCACTTTGTTTCACTGACACAGATGCTGATGTAGCTAATTTAGTGATCCAATAAGTTGACCATACTTTCAAGTTAAAAACACCGACTCTCTTGATTTTAGCTAACTTATTGAATCAGCCAGATAGTTGTTAAGAATAACTCAACTTCACACTACCAAAAAAAAACTGTACCAGTAGAAATAACAAGTTAACAGAAATATGCTAGCCACTTTCCAAATATATAAGAGCACTCTAAATATGTTGGAAAGAAGATGTAGTTTTCAGTAATAAGACACTCGAAACTCCACCTGAAACCACAAATGATGGAAGACCCGAAATATGATGTCTTCCAATCTGCCGATTCGTGGAAATCTCTCTTCCATGAGCAACTCATTTATTGGATTAACCAATAAATACGCAGAGAGCCTTCGTAACATAATAAGCAACTCAGATGCTGCTTCTTTAACATATCTGGACGGAGATGACATGAGGTTGATGGTGGGAAAAACAAATAAAATCTCTTCATGCACATCGACGATATTCTCTGCAGGTGCAGAATCAATATCAGCCAAAGAAAGAACTAGTCAATGATGATGTATTGTGTAGCTGAGGTGATTCAGGGGAAGCCTAAAGAACATAAACAAGATCAGGATGTCCATTGACAATCACTTTTTTTCCAATCACGTGCATAATACAACTTCTGTGAGTTCTAAAATACTCACAAACAGGTATGTCATTATAATTTCTACTTATTTGTGTGCATATATGCAGATATGGCCATATCATATATATATATATATATATATATATATGAATTCTTCTAGAGGTGTTAAGAGTATTTATGATGAAGAACACATCAAATATCAAAACAGACAATGATCCAGCCTACTGTGTCTCTTTTGGCAAATAAAAAGAGGTACTGAAGTCACAATATGACGCAAAAATGAAATTAGAAAGAAGCTATGAGTAAATCAAGGAGAGCTGAACGAATTTACCGTTGCTGTTTTTCCACTTCATAAGAATGAGAACCAATTTCAATATTGATAACTGTATGTGTTCCATCTCTGACTGAATGAGGCTAAAAAACAAAGACAACATCACAGATGATGCTTCAGGTATAAATTTCAAGCCAAGCTCTGACTGCACAACTATTAAGCGCCTTGACATGTCAAATATGCACTCTTCCCCACCAGAATACTTGTGAATAGTGGAAACGATCATCTCTAAAAGTTCTGCTCCGCATAATTGTGCATCATGAATCCGCTGCCAGTCGAGATTAAGCCAAACAAAAAAAATGTTATATAACTTTCACTGGTAACCAAACTCAATAATCCCTCTTTAAGTAATAATAACATTTTAAGATGCAAACACAAACACACACATGTATATATCGTAATACAATCAATCGACATACCATCCCTG
The DNA here is from genome assembly GCF_001531365.2 of Cynara cardunculus var. scolymus. Classification (NCBI taxonomy): domain Eukaryota; kingdom Viridiplantae; phylum Streptophyta; class Magnoliopsida; order Asterales; family Asteraceae; genus Cynara; species Cynara cardunculus. The sequence goes on along the minus strand of NC_037534.1, from coordinate 547,528 downwards.
TACTAGCCAGGTGGCTCAAAACCGCAATAAATGCATCCACGATAGTCTCCATGAGATAAGAAACATTAGTCAGATCCTAGAAAAGGCACCATCATGGAGAAAGTTAGCATGCACACTGGGTGGTTATATAAATGGACAAAAGAGAAAACCTAATAAGTTGAAGAAGATATCTCTCTCCAATAGTAAAGATACATTTGGAGACTTCATAACCATTTCCATGGCTTGGAAATTGATGAGTCAAAAATTACAGAAAAGTTTTCTATAAGCTTCCATATTCACTTACTTCTGCACTGTTGCATTGCATATATTTACAGCATCCCATCAACAACTTGAAAACAGGAATTGCATCCAAAGGAAATGAACAACATAGCGATGATATCGAGGATAAAAGGTTCCTTGCCAATGAAGACATTGTCGCTGAAGATGACGTTTGTATAACCAAAAAATTTAAGAAGGGTCTTAAGAATTCACAAATTCCCTCCATTCCCAACGGCCTGTTCTGCATAATAAATATAAGCACCTGTCGCACTAGCTCGGATTGAACCTCTGTTCCGCAAGAAAGAACCTGCCAACCATCAATGTCAACACATTATATGAGTTTACAGTTTAAAAGCAATATGTGTGAACTTTTATGACACCTCATTAATGGAAATCGGTTATGATATTGCCCCTTTTAATGATGGTATTCCAATTGTTCTAGTTAATCGACAAAAAGGCAGTACAAACTTTAACAATTAAGTTGGTATTGAAATTTAGCTACACACTCCAGGTATGAAATTTTTTACACCAATTGATCACCTGCCTATGACACCTCATTAGTTAACGCTCTGCGAATGCATGAGGTATACTCTGGACTTCAGATATGTGTTTAATTTGAACATGGTGAGCTGTTGTTCAAATTAGAAAGCTAAAATTGAGTTCCCAGACACATATTGTATAATTTGTTCAACGTCACCTTAACAAACGGATGAGCCTCAGAAGAATGGAAGCGAAATGAAACATTGTCATTCTGGAACCCTAATTGAACAATAAACCCTATAGCTTTGACGAACACGTTAACAAAGCGCGAATCAGAGCCTTCGAGGGCTGACTGGAGTTCCAACAACCCCCGAGAAACCTCCAATTTGGAGTCCTTTACAAAAAGGCAAAGCTCTCGGACCGATTGGTCGACAACCGCCGGCGAATTTGAGTTCAGACATTGAGCAACGGCCTGCATTCCCGGGTCGAATTCGGGTCCATTGAGTGTAGTTGGTAATCGGAGCTTTTCGAATATGGAGACAACCGCAAGTTTCTGGAGTGATGGCTGAGGTAGCCGAGTCCTCTCTAGGAGATGATGAAACGAATCCATCGTTCTTGATCGAGAGTTCACCGGTGAAACAAAGGTGGCGTTGATGGAAAACGACGGTAAACATACTTGAAAGTGGATAAATTTATGGGGTAGAAGGATCCGGAAAAACAAAGACCCGGCTAAGACCAGTAAATTTCACTAATCGTCCTTAAACATACAGATATGCACACTTTTGGTCCTTATACTTTTAAAACATTTCCTTTTAGTCCTTTTTCAGTTATGCACACTTTTGGTCCTTATACTTTGAAAACATTTCCTTTTGGTCCTTTTTCAGTTATGCACGCTTTTGGTCCTTATACTTTGAAAACATTTCCTTTTAGTCCTTTTTCAGTTATGCACGCTTTTGGTCCTTATACTTTTAAAACATTTCCTTTTAGTCCTTTCAGTCATGCACACTTTTGGTCCTTGTACTTTGAAAACATTTCCTCTTAGTCTTTTTGTTTTTTACTAAAGTTTTCTTTCAGACTATTTCAACATTTAATGTTTAATTCAGGTGGTTAGTTCACAATAATTTCCGTTTGTGGTATTCTATCCTAGTCATGCGTATGCGGTAAATCGTATCATAACTCATGTCATCATAAATGTCTAGAGTTGACATGTTCAACTTCAGTTCATCATCCCATGGCCCCCATTGGGCATCACACATTTTCTTTTCCTCACTGGAATCGCAAATTTGATTCTTACGAACGTAACCAAACCACTGTCTCATCTCTTTCGGCTTATATGTGATGTGTGCAACTCCTAACACCTCCCGATATGCCTTGTTTGGTATCCTATCAAACCTAACATGACCACTTATCAAGTTAATCATCCTTGTTCTTGCATTTTCCTCTCATAGGGTTTTTCTTATTGTCCAACACTTCGACTAATACAATATAATCAGTTTTAATGACTATCTTGTAAAAATAATTACTTCAAGTTTAGAAGGACCTCCTTGTCATGGAGCACTCCCACGACAATCCCCTAATTTAGCGATCAATATCTTCATGTGACGTGTTTCCTCGACCTCACCCTATTTGCAACATGGAGCCTAAATACCTGAAAACACCCTTATAGAGTACTTTCGATACACATTGAAAATTACTTGAATGTGACCCATTAAGTGGAACCTTTGGTCGTATTATGATGGTCGTTGTTTTACGATAAGATAACATTAGAACCTCTAAAATACAATGTTGTACAAAAGTAAAGACTACGAGTCAAATGATCAAAGTAGAAATAACATCAAAGAACGTCCTACTTCTACTATCCCAAAATACATATCCACTTTCACTACACAAGTTTTTACTTTTCTATTTAACCCATAATCATGAGATGAAAAAAGTCTGTCTATTTATTATCAAAGATAAAAATGTCAGTTATTTATTTAAAAGATGTAATAATTACATATTTCTAAAACTGTATATCATTTTCATTGTGGATATTTACTCTGGACGAATGGAGATTTAGTTAGTGTATGAACAACCCAAAATAAAAGTTGTTGAAATCTCAAAATTTGGAGGAAATTTTAAATTTACAGCCCAATTGAAACTAGACCCGGATCCAGATACCCGGCATATATACCATATTTACACCTCGAGCAAAAATTCTCTAAACCCTGAGCCAAAAACCTAGCATGTTCACCTCAAGGAAGACCGAACATTGAAGGATTTCTCTACGATTTCTCCGTTGATTTTACGATGAGGAACACATCGGTGTCGGAGCTCGATGATGAAATCATCCGCAGTATGTCAATTGGGGCACTGTTTTCAGATTTCGTGAGTGCTCACAATTTCATTGTTCCCTATTTAATATATGTATACATGAACAGAAGATTATCGGTACAGTTTATTGCATGTAAAGATAATTGAGAATAAACAAGCACGGAATTAAAAACATTGATGGAATGTTATAATGTAAGTCCATGTTATGATCGCAATGTGAGCAGCCGTTGGAATGATGGTGATCTTGCTTCTGTTTAGGCGCAAACAGTTGACGTATTCAGTGAAGTCGTATAAGACTGCCATTGAGGTTGCTGTTGGGAACATGGAATTGGAGAAGTGGACCTTATTTAGTTCAATTCTCTAAGTTATTTTTGTTATATTGCATTTCCACGCCATGAGATCCCACTTTCAAACGTACCTTGATAATTGCTATACAATCCTTATTTAGTTCAATCCTCAAACGTTAGAATGTAGTATCATCTCTATAACGGAGCTTTGCTTTACCCTAAAATACCTGTTTATCTTGAAGTGGTTTATACCTGTATTTGATGTACACAAGGGAATAGTAACAAAACCAAACTAACCCAATAAGTCCCACACGAAGTGTAGTATGGGGAGGGTAAGATATAAGCAGCCTATCCTCTAAGCTGAGAGTAAATAGGCTGTATCCATAAAGACCCCTGTGCGTGAAAAATTTTGTGAGAAAGAATTTTGTGTGAAGAGAGGGACTAATAAAAAACGAGAAAAACCTAAGGAGAACTGAAAAAAAGCATGGTAGCAATCCGGGGAAGCGAAGTACACCTTAAACAACATGTGGCATGCTTAAACAAGTAGACCAAGTCAATGTCATGCCATAAGATTAATCAAACAGAGCAGGTACGACAGTCCAATACCATGAAATATGCTTAGAACGAGCACGCTCAACACAAGCAACCTAAGAACACATAAGTGACCCAAACGACCTCTTCCTGACAAAACTTTCATTCAGGACAACCACTGCTCATGGTTACCCACCTACCTACCATAGGACTGACATTTCCGGCAAACTTGCCTTTAACCTTCCCCCCACCCTACTGCTACCACAATAACCATAGGTCCTTGCATAAAATCTGCTACCCTAATTCTATGCCTCCATAAACTCCTATCTAAGGTCATGTCTTCATAAATGGCTATAGTTGCCATGTCCGGTCTTAGTTGTTCATCCACATCCTACTCGGCCTGCCCCCGTCACCCCCTCAATCATAACACTCTTTATCATCCTTACCGGTGACAACAAATATCGTCTACAAACATGCCCAAAGGACAACAATATTCCTTTTCTCAACTATTTGTGGTAGACGCTACCTCCAACTTCCTTTGGAAGACCTCATTTGTATGTTTGGCCACAAGTCCACCTGAGCATCCTCATTTATGTCACTCTAACTTCCTTTCAAGCGACTTCTTTACCGCCCAACACTCGGCCCCATATAGCAATGTTGGTCTCAAGAACTTGTCTTCTGTCATATCTAAATCGTTCCTCCATGAAGGATTAAAGCATAAAAGCGCAAGGCTTGTACTCTCTTATCATAGGATAAGCAATACTCGATCCTTGTATTGGTTGCCAAGGACATGTTTGCACAGCAGCCGACAATCAGCCAACTAGCGAAAGACTTTTAATCGCATAGGAACTCAAACTTATGATTTACCTTTTATATTCCTAACTCTAAGAGAACACACAGTGGGAGATGAAAATTGATAACTTGTCGGAACAACAATGCTATTTTAAACTTAAATAATGAATGAATTATCATGGGTTCAACGCATCAGCTACTGTGATATCGGTGTATCATATGAGGGTGATGTTAAAATTGGACTTACAAGCGTATAATTAGATAACATTATTTTGAAAGTTCTAGAGCACACAGGTAAGTAATTTAAAATAGAAAGGATGATATTTCGTCCAAATGTTGGGGTTTCACATGAACAAGAGAAATTTTATTCAATGTCCATGCATGATGCAATTTAAGATGACCTTTCAAAGAAGAGTCTGCATGAGTAGGGATTATTGGTATACATGAAAGATAGGCCTTAGGCCTTTTCATCTTGGTCTTAGTTGAGTATATGGTCAAAAGTACATTCGGATATGCTACTCATGGATGTATGGGCCAAAGGTTATGTTGTCTCCATGTTAAGACCACAGAGAAATACGTAAATCTAAAGGATATTTTAAGCGAAGTGATGCATATGGATGATTTCGTGACGGAAGGAGGGCATGAAGGTGTTCTGATATATCTGAATGTTTAGTGTTGAAGGATGCTGCTTGTTTATGTCTTGGTAGAATCATACCATGTGGAAAGACTGATGCTTGACATACAAGGGGATGAAACTGTCATACATGTGTCAATGAAATTCTACCAAGTCAAATAGCAGGTTTATTAGCTAAATTTGGGGCTAGATATACTTCGTTAACCCAAATATTATTAAGTTGCCAAGAGGCAACATGTGCCTGAGATGTTTGTAGTTGAGATGGTTTGGTTACTATCCACACAAGAATAAATGTAATTCGAAGAATATGGGACATTTCAAATGAAGAAAAAAATTGTGAAAATTGAATGAATGTAGATTGGTTATTCATGTGGACCTTTGGATTCAAAAAAAGAAGGAATGACTTTTATTAGAAGAGGCATAAAAGAAGGCAGAGAATGGCTATTTGTTGTCATACATTAGCAACCAAACATGCTGTTATACTTTGCTTGTGTAGTGATGTACAAGGAAGATGTCATTGTATTGTAGGGAGTTTTACATGTGAGACCTGGCGCCATGATGAGAATCTTTAGCAATTTACTTGAAGAATTTGTTACTTTGTGCATTTTCATGATTTAAAATGCTAATTTTCTCTTTTGCTTTTATTATGACACATAGAACTGTTTCAGGTAGGAAAGATAAATGCGCTTGATTTCCATCGTACTGCGGATTTATTGGTAACATCGGGGGAGGATGATTTTGTACGGCTATATGACATAGCAAATGGCAAGTGCGTATTCTTCATCGAGATTTTTGGCAGATTGCTTATTGAATATCTTGAAGTAAAGCATAATGTAGTCAGTATATGGCCTTCTTGTTTATTTGTTTACTTACAACCATGTTCTTTTCTGGTCATTGGCATGGTGTGATATTATGTTTTACCAACATAGAAATGTGAGCCTTTAATTTTATTTGTGAATCACCTTAATGAAATATGTTTTAGAGTTTTGTGCCATCCTTTGTGCATCAGGAGTCCAGAATTACCTTGCATTTAAAGCCTTAAAAGTCACCTGCAGCCTGTACTAATTTTCTAGGATACCGAATCTGTTTGCTCCTCTTTTCTGGGATTGCCTTCTGACTTTCTGAGAGTATATCTGCAGCATATGGTAGTAAATCTTGTCCTGAGCTGTAACCCTTGTCTCTCTGTTATATTTGGTTTATGATCGTCCTTCCTGCAGATTCTTTTAAAAATTTAGTATAGTCGGTCAGTTCCTTGATAGTACTTGTGTAATTCTGGCTTGAAGGACCTTAATAACCGTAATCATGAACTTTAAGCATTGAGCTCTCACACTTGATTGGAGAGGTCACAAAATATATTAAGGTTATACTACATACAGCTAAAAGGGCTTAAATTTTTAAAAAATACATGTTTATAAATTTTAAATACATCTTTTAGGTATACTAGGCGTCTACTCTATTGGTTGTTACCCTTACTCTCCAAAGTAGGCTTCAAGTACCAATGTGGTTTACATGATGCATAGTTTGTCTTTATCATCTATAAATTGGTTCAGTATATTATGATATGTTCATAGAGACTGTATGGAATCATCTCATCCTTATAAACCTTATCTTAGTAATGTATAGTTGTATTAATCTCTTTCTTGGTTGTTTGCAATGACTAATTTGATGAGTCCGTCTGTTTTACTTAAGATTAGGTTATAAAAGATGCTGCTTGTAAAAATCTGACTAGTTGATTGCTAGAATTTTCTTCCATCTACTCATCATCTGAACTTCAGGTTACTGAAAACTACACATCATAAGAAACATGGTGCTGATCGTATATGCTTTACCCACCACCCTAGTTCTGTCATATGCTCTTCAACACACAATTTGGATTCAGGTGCAGGTAAGCGTCCTGTTATGAAGTTACTTGCAATTTTTCTAATTTGCAATGATGAAAATTACAATATTCCGTTTTTCTTTACAGAGTCTCTGCGTTATCTGTCCATGTATGACAATCGTTGCCTTCGTTACTTCAAGGGGCATAAAGAAAGGTTAGACTTTATCAACTTGATGTTATTACAGGCACATGATAGTCTGAAAATGTATACGGTTTGACGGGTCAGATCTTGATGGTCAAATTAGTGAATTAGATTATGAAGAAGGGTTTTACAAATTTGCATTCTTCTCAGTATATGGCTTCTACTTCTGGCTTGGAGCATGTTGGAACTAGATGAATGATTAACTCTAGTTTCATCATACATTTATCCTCATGGAAGAATGAGCTAATCTTTCATGATATCTGACAGTGATTGCTTTATCGTGATGACAAGCTAGTGCATCATGGTAATTGGGAAGGCCTAGGAACAACTGCTGTCAAAGCTAGAGTCTTGTGATAGCATATGTCATTGTTTTATACTTTAAACTGAGCTTGTATTATCAATGATCCTCTAGGCTACAAATCTCGATGATTTCAAATACGAGGTTGTTCCATAAGGGTGCGTTTGGTATCCAGACAAGATAGGAGAACAAGACAGAACAACTGCTCAACCTTTGGTAAGATAAAATTGGACAAGACATACCAGATAAAATGACCAATTACCCCTAATGAGTTGTTTATATCTTTTATATGTTTTGATTAGTTGTTATGTAATTTATTAAGTTATAATAAAATGAACATTAGAAAATTTTCGTCAAGACGATTAAAATGACACCAAAATAAAAAGCTCATGTAGTTTCCAATTTTTAGTATATATCTTCTCTATATTATTTTTTATTAATATTAAATAAATTAAATAAGTTAATCAAAATATAGAAACCGTATAAAAATATATTTTGAGGACAATAAAGTGAAATTTTAAATAGCATAAAATACAATAAATAAAATTAAAGACAAAATGAGTAAAATGTAAAGAGTGAGGCGTATTTGATGTTTTAGAAGAGAATTAGGTTTTATTTTGAGGTTATATTGGTAAAATATAGGTCTCTTCCATCTTGTTCCACCTTGTTCCACGGGGTGGGGGTGGGGATTCTATTCTTGTCCGTTCCACATAAAAGTATTACCAATCATGGAACAGCGATCCTATTCTGTCTTGTCTGTGCACTGTTCCAAACGCACCCTAAAGAAAATTCTCTTTCCTCAACTTGTCATCTCATAGTCTTGCATGGTGTAAATTAGTTCTGCTCAAGCAAATCATGATCAGTGTTGATCACAGCTTTCCGTTATCTGAACCTTCTCTTTGTTGACTTGTAAAAGTGTGATGTCAAGCATAACCTTTTAATTCTTGTCTTGCTTTGTCTGTAGGGTTGTCTCCCTGTGTACGTCTCCGGTAGATGACAGTTTCATGTCCGGTTCTCTTGATCACACTGTTAGGATATGGGATCTTCGTGTGAATGCCTGTCAGGTTGGTGTTTAAACTTCTATAGATTAAAATGAAGTCATGGAGGGGCACTTCACATGGGCCTTGTGGAGAGTTGGACAAAAGGCGCCATATACTATGGTCATTAAAAAAACAGAAAACAAAAAGATGGAGTTGTGAGATGCAAAGCAAGGATAATTCACCACATAGATGATTCATCTTGTTTATTTTATTATATTTTCTTTTTCATTATTTGTTGGTGCGTAATTAATGTCTGAATATTTGCTCATTTGCTGAATAAGCTGTTGCAATTAAATTAGATCATAATCTGCTATCTTGGTCTACTCATCATTCTGTAACGAATGTTTTTCTTATTCTTAGGGATTCTCCTGGATAGCCTTCTGCTGCCTTTATAAACAAGTTGTAGCCAATAGGTTTTTTTTTTATAATTGAATAATAAGATTTAACTTATTTTACTCACATGGTATTAGAGCGTGCATGACCATTATGATCAATCATCTAGCCTTTTCCCGTGTCATGTTCAGATGTGGTTGATTCTAAGCCGACCAGGCCAGACCACCGGTCCGGGTTCAGTTTTGACCTTGTTGACCGGGCTTTTCACTGCATTGACCAGGCTATAACTAGACCGGTTCTTGTGCAACTCTGTTAACATGATGAATATCTATGATCCAACTTGAAGAGGGGGGGGGGGTGTTGGCATGTAATTGATTTCCGAATATTTGCTAAATAAGGTGTTATAGATTAGATTATATCATAGTTTATTATGATCAGTATCTATGATCAATGGGCATCTTGAGCTGTAACCCTTTCTAAACAAGTTGTTACCTATAGGTATTTCATGATTGAATGAATAAGGTTTTTGACTTATTCAACTCACATATTGTTGGCCGAGATTCTTACATGTGTTCTGGTGACAACTGGAACCAAGTCACGCCTAGACGAGCCGAGTCGAGTAGTAGATTATTTGAGCTCGGCTCGAAAAAGTTACACCAGGCTCGAGCTCGAGCTCGAATAACTTTTTCAATGTAGGGCTCAAGCTTGAGCTCAAATATTTTTTGAGTTATCGAGCCCGATGCTCGTTTGTGGGCTCGTCTCGTGATCGATTGACTCGTTTATTGGCTCAAGGTTGATTATTTTTATATTTTTATTCTATTATTTATGAATATATGAGTATGTTTGACTCGAAAAAGTATACGCTCGAATGGCTCGGCTCGAAAAATTTAATCGAGCTTTTAAAAGAGTCGAGTTGAACATCTGTTTTATGAAGCTTTAAACGAGTTCTATTTCGTGTTCAAGATCGACTCGAGCTCGAGATAAACGATCTCGAGCTCGAGTAGCTCGTTAAAAGCTTGACTCGTTTACGCCTCTAGTTACGCCATTGCTAGTATATGAGCTTGGTACCTGTTAGCTTTATTAGAAAAGCCTGCTCTTCCATTTAACGGACAATTAAGTGAAGTCATGTCAGCTTGACCTGTTTGCAGGTCCATTTCAAAGCAAATTTAAATTTGTTGGTCCTGTTTTTCGTTTATTTCTTACTCAAAGCTCACTATTTCTCAAAATATATGCATTGTAGAAGATGTATAGTCGAATACAAAATTATGATGAACATGGTAACCAGTGTGCAGACTGAAGAATATTAGGCAATATCTACATTTTTCCAGTGATTAATCATATATCTTTCTGAAATAGATCTATGCTTACCGCTTCACTTTTCAGGGAATTTTACGTCTACGAGGTAGGCCTACAGTTGCTTATGACCAACAAGGTCTTGTCTTTGCAGTATCAATGGAAGGAGGTGCTATCAAATTATTTGATTCACGTTCGTATGATAAGGTTCTGATCTAAATTCTTGAAGGAAACAAAAGCGAGAAAAAAGAACACTCTTGTAATAAACTTATAAAAAAGCATACATTAAGGGGCCGTTTACCCAAACGCTTACGCAGGTAAGCGCTTACCAGTAGGATTTAACATTCTTGCTTGCCTTAACGGTTAAAATTCTAGTCAATCAAAATGACAACGTATGCAATAATTTACCCGGTAGCGCTAACTGGGTAAGAATCGTCATACTCACTTACCGGGTAAGACCTCTTTGTTCTTTGCCATCTCTCTTACCGGGTAAGATTCTTGATAGTTTCCATGTTCATCCATAAGGTAAGTGACCCGGTAAGCACTTACCGGTTAAGCATTTGGTAAACGGCTCCTCATACTTTTCATTCTTACCACTGAATATGATCCCTGTGATTCGTATAGGGCCCATTTGACACCTTTTTGGTAGGGGGAGATATGGCTGAGATTTGGGACATAAAGTTCAGCAATGATGGTAAATCGATGCTTCTAACCACCAAAAGTAACAACATCTATGTTCTAGATGCATATAATGGTGAGAAGGTTAGTTGTGGCTGTGACCTGCCCACTTATCTGATGTTAACTTTGGCCGTCATTTTAGATCTGGCAATGCTGGACCTCAGCACTTCATTTGCTGCTTTTTCTAGGTTGTCATTTATGCATCTTTATTTATCAACTTTTTTTTGGCAGAGATGTGGATTTAGTGTGGACGCTTCTCCAAACACAACAATTGAGGCTACATTTACGCCTGATGGCCAATACGTGGTTTCAGGTATATTCTCTTGCATTAGTTTTTCGAAGTATATAATATTTATATACGGCAAATACTCACTCACACTCCGTACTTTTTGTGAGGGTTGAACCCTTGAGCTCCTTAGAGGTTGGGCTGTACTGTAATGCGGGTACCGTCGTGCCAATGACCCTTTGGTAAGACAATACAAAAACTTGTTCCATGTTTGGCACGACATTAGATGGGCACATGACAGGACCTGAGTGGGACAAAAATGCATTTTTTCTGACCCACCAAAATAGGTGGAACAAAAATCTGGGAGCTTGGACAGAATTGGTAAATTACTATACCACCCATGTCAAATTAAAACCCTAAAACCTTTTTAAATTCTTTCACCCACGGACCGTCTACTTCACTCTCACCCATCCTGTACAGTTCGTGTACCAAACCCACAAGTGAACACGAGTGGAACTAATAATGACTTCATTATCTTGGAAACCATTGCATGTCATACTGTCTCTAGGGTAGACAGAAGTTTTCTGTTTCCCTTATTTCCCCATATGGTCTTGCATCTGCTTCATATTTGGTTCTTGAGGCAGTGAAAGGAAGAAGAATCTTATAAGGTTATATTTGTAATTACAGCTTAATATCAAAATTGATTTCTCTGCTTATATTACCTTTCAGGCTCTGGAGATGGAACGTTGAATGCTTGGAGCATCCCCACCAGGAGTAAGGTATTACAAAATTTCAAATTCCAATTTGATTTTCAAATAATCTTCCATTAGTAACACGACTGCCCACTTACGGTTTACACATGCCACCCTGCCCACTGTTTTTCTGAGGATTATTGACCCATGTTATGGTCAATAACTAGAGGGGTAATATATTTCCCAGAGGTCGCACAATCCATCTCAAATGGAGGTTGTTACCAAATTGCATATAACAACCTTATGTGCAAACCTAGTTGGGCCTTGGGGATGCTAAGTTGAACCTGAATGAGATTAGAGTAGCAAAAGCCAATATAGAACAAATGATTGCGAGCCAAGGGCGGACCCACATGGATAGATACGGTGGCACGGGCCACATCTTCATGGTTCTGTCGTAAGGGAAAAAAATTACATTTCTGAAGGATGCCACCATATAGTTTTTTAAACTGAAATGTTAACACAAGACTTTAATGGCTAAGATGGTAAATGCTCCTGCCTTTGTACAAAAGGCCTAGGTTTGAGTCCCCCAATTCTCAAGTTTGTTGTTTTTTAGCTTAAAATTTGTTATTAGATTTATATACCTCGTGTTTTTAAAAATGTATGTAAACCGGACTTGAACATGGGTCTTTTCTATGTAAGGACAAGGAAACAATCAATAGATCTATACTAATATCGTTATGGAAAAAGATAGATATTTTTTATTAGTCAAATTGTGCCCCTACTTGATTTTTTTTTTGGATCCGCCTGTATTGCGAGCCCATAGGGTTCTAGACACTACTATGTAAGACAAACTCCTTGGGTAAATTCTATTCACTCAAACCTCGCTGCCCTACTAGAGGCGGATCCAGAAAAATTTCCAAGCGGGACACAATAATTAGCATAATATAAAATAAAACAAAAATTAATCATAAAGAGTACGGTTTAGTTAAAAATGACATACAAGTGGGTTTTTGTATCACCAAACTGTAGACGGGAGGTAGGTAGCTGGAGAGGGGTGGGGGATGTAAGGGGTTAGTAAGTTAGACCCTGGGTGTGTAGTTTCCATAAATTGGTTTTGCTCGTCTTGTCCCCATTTCTATTTGTATGTTATTGCTCATTCTTAAACTGCATTAAAAACTTTATCATATCTCACTTTCTTACACTTTTTATAAGCCCTGGATTTTCACGAAAACAACCGGTCTACTTTTGGGAGTAGAGGTCAGGTCTACATACATCTTAGGGGTGAACCTACTTAAAGCCATACGGTGGCACGGGCAACCGCTTAATGGCTTCGTCTTTGGCTCCGTCTTAGTGAAAAGAAAATTATGGTCCTAAAGGGTGCCACCGTAATGTTCCGTTGCGTGCCCTTATTTTTTTCATAAAACTAAATTTATGACACAAATTTAAGCTAGTTAAGGGCATGAGTTTAATGAGACTCCGCTTATTCGGTCAGCTATATATAATTGTTTGGTAGTGGCTTAATGATATAGAAATAGACTTACTAGTAAGCTTTTAGGGAGAACTTTATGCATAAAACCAAGTTTTTTTCCAGACATGTCCCTCCCAATAAAAAAAACGTGCTTCTTCCATCTATTATGAGAAAACCCTCCCAATCTCTGTAGACATTAATATACAGAGACAATTTATCCATACAAGACTTGATGGAAAGCCAACCAAACAACCCCTAAATTGGTTTGTGAAGCATGATTAAAGTCTTGCTTTCAATGGAGCATGAGGTTCGAATCTCTTTGGTGTCAAAATAAATGTTTTTAGCTTTTAATTGGGTTTCTTTCTTATACCTTTTGTTTTAAAAATAAATTTGGACCAAGACAGATATACAAGAACCGAACCCGGGCCTTTTCCTTGAAAATACAAACAACTAAGCCATCATAATTTTGTTAAAAAATTCTATCTTTTTTTTATGGTCAAATGGTGCCACCATTTGAAATTTTTTCTAGGTCCACCTCTGATTCATCTTATCGTTCCCAAACCCCACCTCCGTGTTGCTTTGCTTTGCTTTGGTTTGGTTTAGATGTTACTATATTTAATCTTGTTATTGAAATATGCTTGTGACAGGTTGCGAGTTGGGACAGCCACATAGGCGTCGCGTCGTGCTTGAAATGGGCGCCTCGTCGTGTCATGTTTGCTGCTGCTTCTATGGGGATCCTCACATTCTGGATACCCAAAGATCCAAATTCAGCTGCTGGAAATATGGAATTCACCAAAGACAAATTCTGAGAAGTTACATTTTTTACGGCAGTTTTGGATCGTTTTCTCCCCCTGATCCACTTCCATTTGAACCCAATATAACAACTGCAGAATTAAAAGTGGAGGATGCATTTTAGGGGAATTTGCCACATCTTTTTGCCATTTTGTATGTATATTCAAACATATATCATTGTTCTGCATTTTCCTTTCAGCAAAGAAAAATAATTTTGGCCATTTCCATCATTGAACTTGGAGATGGTCAAACTATCATACACTGTGAAAGAGTCAAAGTCAGGACAGGTCAAGACAATAATGTGCAAATTGCATGAAAAAGTAACGTATTTATAACTTGATTCTTATTTTGAGTAACTTACTTTCAAAACTATTAGGGGACGTTTGGTTCGTAGAATGGAATTCGATGGAATTGGAATTCATCAAATGAATTTGACTTTAAGGGAATGGAATGGAATCTGATGGAATTTGACCATGTCTTGTGATTGTGTTTGGTTGCATGAAATTGGATTAGGGAAGGAATCTGTAGGAAATAATTGAAATCCTAGCATATTGCCATGGAATTGAAAAATCTGTGCGTGAAGGAATCGACTGGAATTGAAAGGATTCAATAGTCTTATTCCATGAACCAAACACTCTATTTGGAATTTGGTCAAATGATTGGACATTTCAATTCCTTTCAATTTCCATGATCCAAACAACCCTTTATTTTGGTACCTAAGATGTAAAATTTTAAACATTTAAGTACTCGGGTAATCTGTTGAAGTATTAACCGGTTATCATGTTGATGTGGCAAGTGATATCAACATTGATATCTTAGTACTAAGTTAGACACCACATAATTCGTCACATCAGCATGATAACTGATTAATGTTTCACTAAGGTAATGCGTAATCTATGTTAATGTCACCCTCATATGATACACCAATATCACAGTAGCTGATGCGTTGAACCCATGATAATTCGTCTAAAAAATCTTTAAACAAACATTTTTTTATGTATTTAAAATTGATTTTTGAAAAAAATGGACGGCCCATTAGAGGTGGCTGGGACCGGTTCTAGGGACCCACTTAGCATATGAAGAACAGTGGAGTGTTTTTAATAAAACCGGGACCGATTACAAAAGGAAAATTTTGGAACAAAACCGATTTTGGCCCATCCAGCAGGGACGGACCCAATTCAAACCATACGATGGCCTGTGCCACCATTTCGCTCTATTGTCATAGTGTAAAAATATATGGTTGTGAAAAGTATCACTGTATCAATTTGTTACATGTCATCATATATATTTTTAAATTATAATGAAAACATAAGTTTCCAAAGCTGTTTTGCAAGACTTTTCTTTCCTTCGGACTCAATTGAATCTTGTTACTGTCATTTTTATTAGTTTTTAGCTTTTAATTTCAGGTTTATTGTGTTTTTGAATTTTTTTATAATGAAAGACTTTGAAAACATGACTAATAAATTAACAAAAATACTAACAACAATTTTGTGAGAAATATTTGTTTCAAATATAGTACTATTTTTAAAGCATCAAAGTGCAAAGTACCATTCTACCCTCACTCTATTATCACCATAATTAAACCCCTTTTACTTCTCAAGTTTTCCACTACCTTGACTTTGACTTTGACTTTGACCTTGACCTTCTGGTCCCACCTCATGAGCCTTGTTCTTGATCTTTTGACCCACCTCCTTCGTCTTCTTCCCCGTAAAAACCGCCATATCCTGCATCCGACCCTTCACATTCTCCATTTTTTCCGGCAGCCGCCCGGTCGCCTGACGCACACAATTCACCAAGAACGATAACGAGCTCAGCCCCGTCAACCAGAACGTCCCGGAGGTCAGAAATCCGGCGACTGCAAGACCGACGGTGAGTGCAGCCGGAATAATCACCGGACTTAAGATTACGAACACTGGGGTGGCCAAAGCAAGCCCGATCATGGTGCCGGCGAGGGTTATTCCGGCAAGTCCAAGTAAGATCCCACCAACAGGCAACAAGGCCATCACGGTCAAGATTTTTCCCTTGGATGGACCTTGCGAAAGGATGAGGGACCTAGCGCCGCCCTGATCATGGCGGAGTTGGGTGGTGTGGATTTGGACCAGGTTCGCTGGACGTTCGTGAGTCGCCATTGATGAAAATGGTGAAAGCTTAGCGAGGAAGGTCAAAGGGGTGGTGATGGTTATAAATATTTGAGTAGATTACGATTTTAGTCCTTCATGGTTTATTAAAAATTACGACTTTCGTCACTATATTTTAGAAATTGTCATTTTTATCCCTATGGTTTCCAGTTTATGTTATTTTTCGTCCTTAAACTATTTTTTATGGTATAATGTAAGGGTTGCTCATGGGTTGGGTTGATCGTGTTGAAGATATTTGAACAACCCAACTCAATGTTTGCGGTTTAAAAAATCTTAGCCCAACTCAAACCAAACCAAAGTGCAACCCAACCCAACCCGTACGGATTGACGGGTTGGTCGGGTTGATATTTTGGTACATCAAAATATTATTATAACTTTAAATATGTAATTTCTTTACTCGTAATTTCTTTTTTTATCATCAAATATTTGATACAACTTATCCATTTACGTACATCACACATTCAGTTAATTTTCTCAATTTATATATATATGTTCACAGTTACTGAACATATATACGAGATGCGAATAAATTGAAAATATGTGTATATGAAGAGCATACATGATAGTGTAATTGTCTAATATATATATTAATAGAAATTCAACAATAATATTGAATCCAATAAATAAAAGGATATCGAGTTCATTGGGTTGGGTTGAGTTCAAATAATATTAACCCAATATCAACCCGATACATACGGTTTGACAATTTTACAACTTGATTAGACATTGGGTTGCTTCGGGTTGATCGAGTTGGTCAGGTTTTTGAACACCCCTAGTATAAGGGATTAAAGTAGTAAAATTTTGCAAACTATAAAAACAGAAACAATAAATAAATAATAAATTATAAAGATGAAAATGCAATGAATTGTAAAATATGAGCACAAATATTATAATTTCTGCAAGGGTAAATTGCATGAAAAACAACGTAATTTAACTTGATTAATATTTTGTATAACATATTTTTAAAACTTTCATTTTGATAGCTAAGATGTAAAATTTTAAACATTAAGTACTCGGGTAACCGATTAAAGACTAATTTTAGATTTAAAAAAATTCATATCACGTTAGCAAATAATCTTGTGTTGCATACCACATCACTCGCCACATCATTATGATAATCGGTTAATGTTTCAACCGGTTACTCGGATACTTAAATGTTTAAATTATGTACCAAAATGAAAGTTTTGAAAGTATGTTACCCAAAATATGAATCAAGTTAAAACACGTTATTTTTTCATGCAATTTGTCATTTTTAGAATATAAGGATAAAATTGGCAAAAATTTAAATCCATATGGACTAAAACCGTAATTTACTCCAAATATATGAGACTAAAGCTAGTGATGACACGCGTCTTATCACTCAGTGACTCAGCATGATGCTCTTGGAGTCCAAGTTTCGCAGTGTTTGGACTGTTTTGCCATCCCTTTAGTCTTTAGACCAGTGTGCTGGTTTTTTTTTTTCTCGGGGTATACATGACATTTAAGTCGATGTAATTGAATTCGCACTTGGCCCTATAATTATGGATTTATGACGAAAATGACCCGTCAAAATTGTAAAATATAATTATTTTTTCTATTAAATAATGTATACTATTTATACAAGGTTTTTTTTAATTGACACTTTGACATTAAATATTTTATATTTTGTTGATATAATATTTTAGAAAAATATATTTTATTAATGTGTTGAATATTTAATTATATAATTAATAATTTAAAATTTTATAATGAAACAAATATTATTGAAGTTAAATATAATTTTTTTGATATTTTTAACTTTTCATATTGTAGAAGAAATTCTAAAGAATTTATTAAACATGTAAATTATAATTATCTTTAACTTAACATTAAAATACTATAAAAAAATAAAAGTAAAAAATATTGATCTCTATATTTAGGTTAATAAAATAGGCCACTTTAAATATGTATTAACATAATCTTATGTTTCTATAATATTATATATATATATATATATATATATATATATATATATAGAGGTAGTGTCAAACGAGAAAAATACATATTTAAGAAAATACGAAAAATGTATAAATCACGTGTGATTATATATAAAAAAAAGTGTCCGGACGACTTGTAACTGTGTTTTCATGTCGACGAGTAAGGTCGCCTGAACCACATATGATTTTTTATGTGAGGTTAGTGTAAAATTACATGTGATTCAACCGTCTTTTGTGTTCTTTTAAATATGTACCGTTCTCGTTTGATCTTTTCCCTCTCTCTATATATTATATACATTAAAAGTTTAATATATTAATATGTTTATTATTATTATTATAATATTAAAAATGATTTTTAATAAATGGTTGAAGTATATTTTTTTAGTTTTTCCCACCATTTTTAGTGTTTTTGGTGTTTCTAGTGTTATTTTTTAGTGTTTGCTTTGGAGATGCCTTAAAAAGGATCAATTCTTCAAAAACAATAAATTGTCAATGAATTATAAATTGTAGGAATGAAAATAATAAATTTTAAACTATAGGAACGAAAAATCACAGTTTTTAATAAAATCGAAAGAGTAAAACGTAATTTACTTTAGTTTTGATTTCTAATCTTATATAAATAGAATTTAAACAATATCTTAAGGGCTTTTTACCGGATGCTCACCGGCAAGAGTCGTCACGCACTCTTATCTTATTGGGTAACATTCTTTGTCATCAAAATGTATTGTTTGTAAGCGTTTCTTACCCGGTAAGCCTTAACCGGGTAAGAATCTCGGTTATTGTCATACCTCTTATTGGGTAAGATTATCGGTTATAGCCATGCTTATCCAGTATGGTTAGTGACCCGGTAAGTGTTGATAAACAGCCCCTTAATACTAAGTGGCTGATTACCTAAACACTTACCCGGTAAGCACTTACCGGTAAAATTCAACACTATCGTTTATTTATCGGGTTAGATTTTATTTACTAAAAACGCATCATATGCAACAATTTATTCGGATAAACGCTAACCATGATAAGGGTCATCGTCCTCACTTACCCGATAAGACTCTCGATTATTGTCTTCGCTCTTACTGGGTATGATTATTAGCCCTTGTCATATTCATCCGGTAAAATAAAATGACCTGGTAAATACTTACTCGGGTAAGCATTTAGTAAACAGAACCTGGTTATTTAAATTTGATTGGTTTAATACAAAAAATTTCAAAAAATGAAAACAGAAAATCGTTTTAGCAAATATCCAAACACAACCGTAAACCAAAGAACTTTTTGGAGGCAGACGATTTTGGGCTTAAATAGCAAAACGCGAACTTCCCATCAAGCTCTCATACATAAATTTGATGAAGTTGGTTTGTGATCTGATCAACCCTAAGCTATCAATCGTATATTGATTCCTCAGAAATCTGACATTCCTCTGATCAATCTCTCTGTAAGTTTCTCCCGTACCACATAATTACATACAGTTATCTCCATGTTTTAACGTTGATCTACTACACATCTAGATTTTAAATATTAGTATCAGAGTCGAAAATCAGTATCTTAATCATAATCCGTTACAATTGTGTTTGTTTCGAGTGTGAATCTTCAAATCCTCTTAGGAAATGATCCATGCAAGGATATAATTCGTTGTGTTTGATGTTTAAGTTGGTTAGTTTCAAAATGTTCAATTCATACTTGATTCTCTCTCAGCAATCAGCAATAGTCACTGAAGATTTTGTAATGGCAGTGTTTAGATTATCATTTTGCTGTCCTTCTTGATCTGTGAGTTATCATGTCTGCATTGAATTGGTATGAAGTTCAAAAAGTATTATATACGATTCAGCTAGTTTAACGGTTTACTACCTAGTGAATTATGCTAACTCCATTGCAAAACTAGAGTCTGGTTTTGATTCTTGACTTAAAGTGTCAAACATACTTCAAAAAATATGTATAATTATGTGGTTATAGACTTATAGTCTTATACAGAAAGAACCATAATTATACAAACTATACAGAATATTGAGGTAGAACGATTTACAGAGCTAAAAGACAACCACATCAATGGTCAGATTTTTACTTTGAATAGATGAATTTTTGAAATCAAAAGTGAACTCTAATTGGGATGGAGGGAGTTGCTCTTATGATATGCAGGGTGAACTTTATTTTCTTATTGAGATCAACTCAAAGAATGCTAGTATTTTAGTGAAGGAAAATTATATTGTTGTTCAAATTGAACTGCGCATGAAGGTGTATGTTTGCATTAAAGAGAGAGAGAGAGAGAGTGAGAAAGAATGCCATTTCATAAGTTCTATGGAAACCTAATTAACAAAATACTAAATAGATGTAACTGAGTTATTTCATACATTTCACTCAAACACACAATTAATACATGCAAAATAATACTGCATCTAGCTTTTGCTCACATTTCTCAACTACGTGATATAACTAGTTGGCGAGTTCCTTCTGAACCATTTATCACATTTGCGTTATTCTTCCTTGAGAAATTTACACACTGATCTGTTTCGCCGAGTAATCACTTAATCTCTCTCTTTTGGTGACGGTGGTTTTGGATGAGAAGACTTACCGGTTATTGCTTTCTTCACCTTGGCAATTGAATGCTTGACCTTTGAGCCAACACCTGAAAGTATATTATGAGATTTCTTATGAACCTTAACATCCATGTCTTTTGATGCTTCTATCATAACCGGAGCATCAGAGCATGAGCCCATCTTTTGATTATCTTCGTCATCTTCTTCAGCTTCATCCTCGTCCTCCGTTTTTTCTCTGTTGTCACCAGTTTCTTCTTTGTCTACTTGCTGATCTTTTGTCAAAGCTTCATCCTCTTTGTCTGTTCTTGATCTGGTTCTTAACATTAAGTTTTCAGCCACTTGTGAGTTCCCTTGTGTTGATTCATGCAATATGTCAGTGAACACAATCCTAGCTGCCTCTGGTGTCTCAGACTTCTCTTTTTCATCACTTATTTTCTTCTCTTCTTTGACAATTTCAATGCTGCATTGTGGTTCAGTACCCGAAGCGTCGGTGGCTTTCAAGTTTTTTGCCTTAGCAGTCAGTGATTTTGCATTTGGTTCCCTTTGCTCATGTGATGCATCTATATTTCCAGTTAAGAGCTTGCTCTCCATGCTCTCATTTTGATATGGTTTATCTGGTAACTGCTTATCCACAGCACTAGCTGAAACTTCATATTTTTGTAGTTCCGGTTGAATCTGGCTTATTTTCACAAGGTCATCTGTTACATATTCTTTTGAAATCTCCATGTCCTCTCTAGCTGCAGTAGCAGGCGTCACAGGTGCATCAAGTTCCATACTTCTTTCCTTTGTTAGAGGGAGATTGACAGGTTCCTGCGAAACATTATCAGTATTAGTTGTGCTAATGGATAATTTCTATTTTTGTTGTAACAATGTATTTTTGCTTGCATTCCTGTATCTGCTCTTCTTCAATTTTAATGTTACTCTTTTTTTTTTCTTTTTGCATGTTAACTTCCTTTTGTTTTTGCTTATGCTGCCGATTCTTCTACTGATCTTTGTCAACTACTTCATGGGAGCCATATGAAGCATCCCCTCCACATGAATCGGGCAACTTTCTGATCTTCTGGCTGAGGTGTGTGGCACAGACTGGAGTTGGTAGCACCTAGACGGATTAGAACATGAGACCTAGTACTTCATGGCTCATTAAGTAGCTCTGTGAATCGCTAGGCCAACCTCCGTGTAACATCCCAAGCCAACCATACCAGATATTGTCTGCTTTGTCCACACACATTGTCCACACACTTGGGCTCACGGTTTTTAAAACGCGTCTGATAGAGGAGGTATAAAGTTTCTTATAAGGCAACCTTTGTTCCCCTTCCCAACCAATGTGGGATATTACAATCCACCCCCTTTGGGAGCCCAACCTCCTCGCTGGCACACCAGTCCGGTTCCCATACCAGATATTGTCCTCTTTGTCCACACACCTGGACTCATAGTTTTTAAAACGCGTCTGATAGAGGAGGTATCAAATTTCTTATAAAGAAACCTTTGTTCCCCTCCCAACCAATGTGGGATATTATACTCTAGAGGTTGATTCTCATATTCTATGCCCTTGTCTATCTTATTAGTCTTGTTTTTTTTGAATATTCCGTTGGTGGTGATGTTACCTGATTCATTACAGAAATCTTGTCTGTGGTTTTGCTTCTGTTACATGTCGAATCGAGATGAACGTCTTCCTTTAGAACTCCTTTTTCTGCCACATGTGCTTCAGCTGTCTTATCATTTGGATCTCTGTTATAACCTGCTTTGTCAGCTGTTGCATCCATGACAGATAGAACCTCAAGGATTGCACTTCTAACTTCAGGATTCCTTGTTGAAGCACACTTAGGAACTGGCACATCCATGTCACCTTTCAACTCCACACCTGAATTTTTCACCTGTTTGAAGAGTAACATATATGAATTTTTTTTGGAAGTGTCCTGGCAAATTATGACTGCAAGAAATCAGCCTTCATAAACTCAGTGGCCACAATTGTTGTGTACACCTGGAATCGAACCCTGGGCAGATGAGATATTTCACCACATCCCCCAGGACTTTTCAGGATAAATAAATTGAAAGCAGAACTGAGCATACAGCATGATGTGGAAGAAAAGTGCTTACATCTTCAATTGGAATTGCAGCTTCTGAACATGTTTCATCACCCTGTTCTCCATGATGTAAATCGAGTGTTGCCTCTGTGATGTTTGTTCTTTTCTCTGTCTCTTCCTTATGAAGATTGCCTCCAGCCATGGTCTCTTCTTGGATGTCTATTGATTCAGCCTTTTTCACTTTATCAGACAACTGTATGATTGATAATATTTTGTTAAGAGAAAGAGGAATAAAAAAAATAAATGTGTGTGTGTTTGGTTGTGGTCCTGACCTTATCGGTTTGGGATGGTTCCGTTACAGCTTCAAGATCTTGATATGTCCTCTTTCCATAATGCTCTTCTTCCCTCGAATAATTTTGCAGGTGGTTCGACTTTTCTTCTTCTTCTTTAGCCACTGGCATTACCAGAAATTCATCTGCAATTTCTGTGTCTGCTGTAGTCTGCTTTGGCACCTACATTTAGGAAACCAGAAAAGAATGAAAATATAGGAATAAAGAGTTAATGGGTTACCAAGGTGAATAAGGTGCATGAGAAGATATTTTCTTCTATCAGACCTTTTCAATTGGAATATCGCTCTGTATGTTTTCATCTGCTTCTTTTTTCTGCTCACTTTGATTTTCCTGGTTAATGGGTTCCACTGTTGCTTCTTTTGTGTCGAGATGCTGTTGTTCAATTCTTGGACTTTCTGCACTGCTCACTACGTCAACAATTCTTGCTTTGGCTGTATCGAGATCGTTCTCATGCTTTTGTTCATCTATTGCAGGAGCCTCCTCAAATCTTTTATCTACGCTTTGTATGATTTCTGTCTGTACTGATGGTTGAACAAGCAAATCTACAATTTTCTTGTCATTCTGTGATAGCAAAGCATTGTCTTCTGATGGTTCTTGTGAACCACAGTGCATGAGTTCTTCTTGCTCCCTGATCTCAACATTCAATGGAGGATCAACAAATTTAATATCGGATATATGTTCGTGTGTTTGTACTGCTTCTCTTTCCTTGTTCAGCATATCACCAGTACCATCCTGTTTGCCTCCGTCTATTTCAGTATTCAATGTGGAAACTTGAAGCTCTCTTGTCTTTTCATTTGACAGACATGCTACCTCTTTAGTACTTGTCGAAAAATCCATGTCCACAAGAGTTTCATCTTTATCTTTGATCTCTTCAATCTTCTCAATGATGGTTGCAGTTTCTGGGTCATGTTTCACTGGAATCATCTCGGGGGAAGCTTCCTGAAGATTTTCTGTCAACATTGCAGAAACTTCTTTACCGTCAGCAACTATTTCATCAACTTCAGTTGGCTCTACTTCAAGTTTGTGCATATCACCATGGCCACTGCTCTCCTCAGATCTAACTTCTTTGTCTTGCTCTGTCGAACTCGATATTGAATCAGACATGATTTTTGCAGGGTCATCTGCCTGTGGCTCATCTAGTGTTTCTTTTTCCTTGTTTGCATTTGCTTCTATCAACTTTTCTTCTGTCACCATATTCTCCAATCTTTCAAATTCTGAGGCAACAGTTTCGCTGGTGTTCTCAACATCTTGCTTCATATCTTCAGTTGGTTCTTTCATGATGGTGAATGTTTCAGCCTTTAAGTTGTGGTTTTCAGCCATTAATTTTGGATCTCCAATATCTTCAACCGAACCTTTTGCCTCAAGAAGTTCATTGGGAATTGAATTTAACCTTTTAATCTGTTCAATGAGAACTTTTTGTGAGTAAATTCTAGGGAAAAGCAGATTATTGAGTGGTATAATCTTTTAAAGTTCAATCTGAACCTGGCAAACTTCATCTGTGGCTGATGTCAATTGGTTTGGTATGCAGCTAACTTCCTTGTTGATGTTATCTTTGATGCTTTTACTTTCCTTGGCCTTCTCAGCTTCCAGAAGAACCTGTAAATTAGGGGATGATTTAATATGCCAACTTAGGACCAAAATTGTTCTAAGCTAATATAAGAAAAAATCACTTGTACGACTGATTTATTTGTGGCTGACCTCGTTAACAAGAACATCTTCCACTACCTCATTTCCACTTTTTGCTTCCTTATTTTCAACACCAAAGTTATCTTGCCCTTCTTCCTCGATATATTTTTCTACACTTCTTTGGTCTTCTAATAAAGTTTCGGTAAACTCTTCCGGATTCCAATCCTTGTTGCTTATGCTGCTGTGCTCAACCTTTGTCTTATCCGTTCCCGCTACTAGGTCATTTGTTCGGTCTTCAGTTGTTGGAGATGTAAGTTCTTCAGGTGGTACCATGGACACAAGTTTCTATCACATGGAACACAATCACCAAAATCTAGATGATCAATCGATGAAGGCAGAATGTCCATTTGCATGTAATAATCTAAATGTCATTATAAAGGACAGAGCTGAAAACTTATGTGATAAAGCTGCATTAAATTAGGTTGGGTCTTAACATTTTCTTATCAGCATAGGGAGTCCTTAATCACAGAATAATGGTGGTGGTAAATTATGTCATGATCTAGTTCTGTTCATCTCCCCTTATTTCCTTGATTAAAGTGTAACTTCTGTGCACGTCCCCCATACCAGAAAATTTGTTAAAGAAAAGATACACTTCATATCATAAACGTAGTTGTTAAAAGTGCGCATGAGGCGTGCCTAGGTTCTGAAGCTCATAAGGCTCAAGGTCTTGGGCTTTTTTAAAGTCGAGGCTAGGCATATTCACGAGGCTCACTAAAGCCTTACGCTTTGGTTGAGGGCCTATGCGCGCCTCATACAGAGTTATTAAATACCAAGTCAAGCCCCAATATTAAATAAGTTTTCTCATCTTCTTGCCTTGTAGACTTCTTAAAGGAAGTTATTAAATTGATGACATAAGTCAAACCCTGATATTAAATACCCAGTTCTTATAACTTCAAGGCTCTTTCTCAATAAATACCCGGGCCTCTAAAACTTCTCCCTCATGGCTCACGCTAAACCCCTCTCCCTTTCTGCCTCTATCAAAGTACTGTTGGTTGCACTGGAGTACTTGCTACATATTTGAGTTGTGTATAACTGTGTGTGTGTATATATATATATATACTTTTTTCATGACGTGCCTCACATTCCTGAGGCATGCGCTTCATGCCTCACGCCTAGGCCCCGGGACCCTTTACGCCTAAGTGCGCCTTGGGCGTTTAACAACTATGATCATAAATGAAGTTACAGTTCTGTAAATTTTGATGTCCTTTAATATGGCTACCCATTTTTTTCTCTTCTTATGCTCTAAGAAAAATCTATGTTAAATTGGTGGCTTGTTGAGACGGTTAATATGTTCTAACCTGATAATCATATCAGTTGACAATGACTTGAAATTTATAGTGGTGGTAGGACGAGTAATGATGCATCAGTGGGGGTCCACAGATCAATTTATAATCGACATCAGAGATGACATTTTCTCCATCTCTGTTAGTCCCAGAAATGATGTTATTTGCTTAAACTTTTTGGCTTCTGGCAAAATACAGCAGTTTTGTATATAATGAGAGCAACCTTTACTTTACAGATTTCTTGTTTATAGTTTTTCCTTTCTCTGTATACCTTACTCAATACCCTCATGCTAGATACATGTCAGATTAAATGCAATTTCCCTTCCCCTTCTATTGAGTGCGGATTCAAAAAGGATAAAATTAAGTTTATTTGACAATTAATGCATGTCTTTCCTTGAATCTGTACCTCAATTACTGCTCTTACCTCTTCTGTTTGCGAGATTGCTGTCACTTCTGCAACTGCATCTTGGTAAGAATCTTCAGCAGCCTTCTCTTCTCCGCTAACTATTAATTCAGTATCTTCTTTGGCATCAATCTCTTTAAGTTCATCCAATAACTGCATTATAAACAAGACTTAGCTTTCTGACTTCATCAGGAGTAATTATAGAAGAGTATTCATCAAAGACTTTATCATCATGAACCTCCCCTATGCAAATGGAGTCTGTTACAATCATAGTTGTTAAAAGTGCGCCTGAGGTGCGCCTAGGCTCTGAGGCTCAAGGTCTTGGACTTTTTTCAAGTCGAGGCTCGGTGTATTCACGAGGCTCACTAATCCACTGTGCCTTGCTTGAGGCGCCTTGTGGGCCTAAGGGCACCTCATAAAGAGTTAATAAATACCTAGTTAAACCCTAAGATTAAATAAGTTTTCTCATGTTCTCATCTCCTAGACTTCTTAATAGAAGAGTTATCAAATAGATGACATAAGTCAAACCCTATTATTAAATACCCATTCCTTAGAACTTCAAGCCTCCTTCTCTATAAATACCCAGACCTTAAAACTTCTCCTTCATGGCTCATGCTTTAAACCCTTCAGCCTCTAATCTATCAAAGTTTTGTTGGTAGCTGCATTGGAGGCTTGTACTTGCTACATATTTGAGTTGTGTGTAACTGTGTGTGTATATATACTGATAAGATGCGCCTCGCATTCCTGAGGCCCGCGCCTTGCGCCTAGGCCCCGGGAGCCCTTTGCGCCTAAGTGCGCCTTGAGCCTTTAACAACTTTGGTTACGATAAAGTCCTTGTGAGTGCCCTTGTCCACCTGAATCTGAGTTATATCTTCTTTAATGATATCAAATCGAATTAATAAAAGAGAGAATTAGGCTTAAAGAATTGTTTGTTCACGGGTGTCAACCTTTTACCTTCTCACTTGATAATCCACCTGTAAGTGTTTTGCATGAGTCGTTTGTTGCTCCTAGATACTCTTCCTTCACCTCCATTTTGGAAATTGCTTCAGGAGTTTGTATTTCAGATATCTGTTCATCATCCTTTTCTTCTTTCTCAAACTCATGATTAGGTGCTTCTTTCCTGTTCTCAGTGGCTTCTTCTTCTAAGATCTCTCTGTCTGTTAACTGAGAAACGAGTACACCTTGTTGTTCAATAGTTTCTATGCCTTCTCTTAGTTTCATGCCATCTTGGTCATTTGAGGGAGTAATGATAGATTCTATTTCTGGTAAGTTGACTTGAAGTTCTAATGCCTTGGCATCTTCCAGAATTGGAACTCTTTCGGACCTTGATGCTTCATCTATGCTGTCATCTTTTACTTCTTCTATGGTGGAAGATGCTTTTGACAGACAACTGAGATTTTCTGGTATATTTTTGAGTTCTCTTTGGCTTTCTGCTTTTACTTCAATTGGTATCGGCTTTGAATCTTCTATCTGTCAGACAATAATTTTCATCTTAATATATGAATAATGAAGATGATTTGATATTAATATTCTTCTTGTGATCTCTGACCTCATTGGCTAATTCCTTTAGATTTGACGTTGATGTATTCTCGATTTCTTTCGGACAATCATCTTCCTCAGAATCCTGTTCTTTGACTTCAGTTCTTCCCTCTTCTTTTTCTCTCTCCACAACAACCTGTTCAACTCATAATATTGGTATGTAAGCAGAAGTTTTGGATTACCTGGTGAACATAAGTCATAGTTGAGTGCTATTTTTGACTTACATTTTCCTTCAAGATGACATTCTTCATTGTCTCATTTTGATCTTCTGTGCTGTTAATCTGATTTTCAGGTGTGAGTGTAACATTCTCTTCCATATCCCAGCTTCTATTCAAATCTTTTTCACTCGTATGCTCCAACTTGGATTCCAAAGTCTGGTACTTCATGATGTTTTCAGAGGTGATGACTGATTGTTCTGGTTGAGGCTTTGTTTCATCAACTTGGTCTTCATCAATCATCAATTCAGATGTGGGTTTGAGCTCTCCATATAGTTCAAGACTCTATATTGCGAAAAAACAACGAATTAGATAACCAGAGGAAAATCGCAAAAAAATGAAAAACTGAGGAACACCCTGGTAACTGTTCATCTGGACAGTATTCACATGTGCATAAAAGTAATTTGTAAACAACTTGTCCGGTATGCACATGTGCATACCGTCCAGATAGATGGTCATCGGGGCGTTCCTTAATTTTTCGTTTTTTTGGGGGTTTCCCCCTGAACCTTCCTAAAGGCTCTGCATTAAATTAGAAAGAGTCATTTCGTTGGTAGCTTAAAGGAATGACGATAGTTCTTTATTTGCTTATAGACCTCTTCAATAAGAATTGCACTAGGACACATCATTGAAGGGTGTTCTACAACTTGATTGCTTTCCGTTATCTGTTCCTTTTTCTGTTTGCAACAATGTAAAAGTATGTTCAGTTCGTTAGGCGAGATATACAAGATAAAGAAGACGTGTTAACTTCAAACACTCGAATTTCTCCTGACCTCTGCACTTGAAATTTCATTAGTTTTGATTTCCTGTTCTTCCTCTCCATTGTTTTCATCCGTATGCTCGGCTGTTGCTAAGACAATGCGCTCTTCTGCCACTTTTGACTCTTTTGAATCAGTAACTACTTCAGGGGTTTGTACATCACAAACAAATTCAAGAGCCCACGTGGGTGACTTGTCACTTTCTGATGGATAAGTAGATTCTATGTTTGACAAGTTAACTTGAGGTTCTAATGTTGCAGCATCTTCTAAAGTTGGAATACTTTCTTGCTTTGGGGCTTCATCTACACCATCCTTCTTTATCTCTCCACTGATTCTAACACTCTTTTCAACACCTTCTTTCAGTTCCATTTTTAATGCTTGTATACTGGAAGAAGCTTTTGACTCACAATTGATATCTTCTGCAGCCCGTAGATCTTCTTTTGCTATCTGGGCATCTACTCTTACTTCGGTCACCTCAGAGTTTTCAACAGCTACTGGATCTGAATATGATATCTGCTTCAAAAAGTTCATGTTAACATATATAGACAAAAGAAATGCAAGAAAAAAGATGTGAACTGTAACGACAGTTTCTGTCTGACCTCGTCACTAGAAATTTCTTTCGTTACAGTTCCTTTTTCTTCATCCATAGATGTTGCTGTTGCTGAAATAACACACTCTTCTTTCAGGTCTGAATCTTCTGACTTGGGAACCACTCTAGGGATTTCTACTTCAGAGACAGAGTCAAGATCTTCTATTGGCAAATTTTCACTTTCTGTGGAAGTTCTTGGTGATCTGGAGGGTATGAAATCTTCTTGAAGTTCTGCTGTTGTTGCTTCATTTAGATCTGTGTATTTTTGTTTTGATACTTCATCAAGACCACCGTTTTTTTCTTCGACTGGCTCGTGCTCTAATGCGGAGATTTCAATCTCCCTTGCTCTTCCATCGAGAAAGCTTTTTTCTTCTATAGTAGTATTGTCATTTGTATCCTCTATACTACCATGGGACAAATCTTCAACATTTTGTTCCATAGGTTGTCCAAACTCCAATGACATCTGGTTAACATGTTTCTTGAGCATATTAATGAATAATTTAATGTACAATAAATTCAAGCTATTTTTTATTAAAGGAAAAAGAAAGTCGATTTAAGTTAGTTTGTATATCCAACTAACCTTTTCAGTCAAGACGACCTCATCTTTCACCTCACTTGCATCTTCTCTTTCGTCGGCTTGATTTTCAGCATCTAATTGGGCTTCTATTTCTTTGTTTGTCTCGCTTTGGCTTTCTTGAAAAGCTAGTTTGGTGATCTCCTCCGGCTTCATCTTGGTTTTCTCCCCAACAGGCTTTTGGTCTAATACAAAGATTTCAATCTCCCTTGTTCTTCCATTGAGGAAGTTTTTTTCTTCTTTAATAGTATTGTCATTTGTATCCTCTGTACTGCCAAGGGACAAATCTTCATCCTTTTCTACGATCTCATCTTCTATCTTTTCACTCATGGTTGTAGTTCGACATGCCTCGATCTCCTGAATATTTTGTACCGTAGGTTGTCCAAGCTCCGATGACATCTGGTTAACATGTTTGTTGAGTATATTAATGAATAATGTAAAGTACCAGTAATTCAAGCTATTTATTATTAAAGGAAAATGAAAGTCGCTTTAATTTACTTTGTATTTCCAACTAACCTTTTCAATCAGGACGACCTCATCTTTCATCCAACTTCTATCTTCTCTTCCATCAGTTTGATTTTCGGCATCTAATTTGGCTTCTACTCCCTTGTTTGTCTCGCTTTGGCTTTCATGAAAAGCTTGTATGGCGATCTCCTCCGGCTTTATAGTGGTCTTCTCCCCAACAGGCTCATGCTCTAATGTTGAGATTTCAATCTCTTTTGTTCTTTCATCGAGAAAGCTTTTTTCTTCTTTAATAGCATTGTCATCTTTATCATCTTTACCGCCAAGGGACAAATCTTCATCCTTTTCTGCGATCTCATCTGCTATCTTTTCACTAATGGTTGTAGTTTGACATTCATGGATCTCAACATTTTGTTCCATAGGTTGTCCAAGCTCCGATGACATCTGGTTAACATGTTTCTTGAGTATATTAATTATAATCTAAAGTACAAGAATTTCAAGCTATTTATTATTAAAGGAAAAAGAAAGTTGATTTATATTTTCTACAAACCTTTTCAGGTAGGACGATCTCATCTTTCATCTCACTTCTATCTTCTCTTTCGTCAGCTTGATTTTCAACGTCTAATTTGACTTCTATTACCTTGTTTGTCGCGCTTTGGCTTTCTTGAAAAGCTTGTTTGCTGATCTCCTCTGACTTTATAGTGGTCTTTTCCCCAACAGGCTCATGCTCTAATGCAGAGATTTCAATTTCCTTTGTTCTTCCATTGAGAATTTTTTCTTCTTCTTTAATAGTATTGTCATTTGTATCATCTATACTGCCTTGGGACAAATCTGCATCCTTCTTTGCAATCTCATCTTCTATCCTTTCACTCATGGTTGTCGTTTGACATGCCTGGATCTCTTCAACATTTTGTTCCATAGGTTGTCCATACTCCGATGACACCTGGTAAACACGATTCTTGAGTATATTAATGAATAATCTAAAGTACAAGAAATTCAAGCTATTTACTATTAAAGGAAAAATAAAGTCGATATAAATTAGTTTGTATTTCCAACTATCCTTTTCCGTCAAGACAACCTCATCTTTCATCTCACTTCTTTCGGTCTCTAATTTGTCTTCTATATCCTTGTTTGTCTCGCTTTGGTTTTCTTGAAAAACATGTTTGGTGATCTCCTCTGGCTTTATAGTGGTCTTCTCCCCAATAGGCTCATGTTCTAATGCAAAGATTTCAATCTCCCTTGTTCTTCCATCAAGAAAGATTTTTTCTTCTTTAATAGCATTGTCATTTGTATCCTCTACACTGCCTAGGGACAAATCTTCAACCTTTTGTGCGATCTCATCTTCTACCTTTTCACTCATGGTTGTAGTTTGACATGCCTGGATCTCAACATTTTGTTCCATAGGTTGTCCAAGCTCTGATGACATCTGGTTAACGTGTTTCTTGAGTATATTAATGAATAATCTAAAGTACAAGAAATTCAAGCTATTTATTATTAAAGGAAAAAGAGATTCAATTTAAGTTAGATTGTATTTCCAACTAACCTTTTTCGTTAGGACGACCTCATCTTTCATCTCACTTCTATCTTCTCTTTTGTCAGCTTGATTTTCAACATCTAATTTGGCTTCTATTTCGTTGGTTGTCTCACTTTTGCTTTCATGAAAAGCTTGCTTGGTGATCTCTGAATTTATAGTGGTCTTCTCCTCAACAGGCTCATGCTCTAATGCAGAGATTTCAATCTCCCTTGTTCTTCCATCGAGAAATATTTTTTCTTCTTTAATAGTATTGTCATCTTTATCATCTTTACTGCCAAGGGAAAAATCTTCATCCGTTTTTGCGATCTCATCTGCTATCTTTTCACTAATGGTTGTAGTTCGACATGCCTGGATCTCCTCAATATCTTGTTCCATAGGTTGTCCAAGCTCCGATGACATCTGGTTAACAAGTTTCTTGAGTATATTAATGAATAATCTAAAGTACAATTCAAGCTATTTATTATTAAAGGAAAAGGAATTCCATTAAAGTTAGTTTGTATTTCCAACTAACATTTTCAGTCGGGACAACCTCATCTTTCATCTCACTTCTATCTTCCCTTTCGTCAGCTTGATTTTCGGCATCTATTTTGGCTTCGATTTCCTTGTTTGTCTCGCTTCGGATTTCTTGAAAAGCTTGTATGGTGATCTCCTCCGGCTTTATAGTGGTCTTCTCCTCAACAGGCTCATGCTCTAATGTAGAGATTTCAATCTCCCTTGTTCTTCCATCGAGAAAGCTTTTTTCTTTAATAATAATATTGTCATCTGTATCATCTATACTGCCAAGGGACAAATCTTCATCCTTTTCTATGATCTCATCTTTTGTCTTTTCACTCATTGTTGTAGTTCGACATGCTTGGATCTCCTCAACATTTTGTTCCATAGGCTGTCCAAGTTCCGATGACATCTGGTCAACATGTTTTATCGAGTATATTAATTAAAAAGATCAAATGTACTAGAAAGTTGAGCTATATTTATTATGACTCATGTTCAAACGAGAACGGTACCTAAATAAGAGAATAAGAAAACGGTCGAATCACATGTGATTTTACACTAGTATCACGTACAAATTCACATGTTATTCACGCGACTTTGCCCCGCGATATGAAGTCGCGGCCAAAGTCCCCCGCACACCTTTTGCCCGTTAATATAAAATCACATGTGATTTTGCACGCGATTTGATCGTTTTCGTATTCTCGTATTTAGTTATTGTTCTCGTTTGATCCTCCTTCTATTTATTATTAAACAAAAAAGAAAGTTGATTTAAGTTAGCTTGTTTTTCCAACTGACCCTTTCAGACAGGACGATGTCATCTTTAATCTCACTTCTATATTCTCTTCCATCATCTTGATTTTCGGCATCCAATTTGGCTTCTAGTTCCTTGTTTATCTCACTTTGACTTTTTTGAAAAACTTGCTTGGTGATCTCCTCCGGCTTCGTAGGTGTCTTCTCCCCAACTTCCTCCAAAATCTACAAGTGAAATAAATTTAGCGAATGACTAAATGATTGTGTTTAATCAAATTATTTCAAGTAGGAAAACTGATGCTTCCCAAGTAACTTGATGTGTATGAGTTGATGTATTCTCACATCTTGTTCGGTAGTACATGGATGCTCAGATTTGGAGTCCTCCGATTCATGGTCTCCTAAATCTTCTTGCAGTTCCTTTTCAACTCGTGCCTGCAATGCACCATAAATGCTCTTTTCCTGTCCTAATGCATCTATGCTCTTCCGCTCATGAGTTGCATAGAAATCATCCTCGTCAACTTTTTTGTCACTTTCTGATGGATAAGTAGATTCTATGTTTGACAAGTTAACTTGAGGTTCTAATGTTGTAGCATCTTCTTGAGATGGAATTCTCTCTTGCTTTGGAGCTTCATCTACACCATCATTTTTTACCTCTTCACTGATTCTGACACTCTTCTCAGCACTTTCCTTCATGTCCATTTTTAATGCTTGTATAGTGGAAGATGTTTTTGAATCGCAATCGAAATCTTCTGCAGCTTGTAAATCATCTTGACCTATCTGGGCATCTACTCTTACTTCTGTCACCTCAGGGTTTTCAGCTATTGGATCTGGATATGATATCTGCTTCAAAAAAGTCCATGTTAACTCATATAGACAAAAGAAATGCAAGAAAAAGATGTGAACTGTAAGGGCATTTTCTGTCTGACCTCATCACTTGAAATTTCTTTCGTTACAGTTCCTTTTTCTTCATCCACAGATGTTTCTGTTGCTGAAATAACGCACTCTTCTTTCAGGTTTGAATCTTCTGACTTGGGAACCACTCTAGGGATTTCTACTTCAGAGTCAGAGTCAAGATCTATTGGCAAATTTTCACTTTCTGCTTTTGACTTCACTGGATTTGGAGTGTCTTCTGTTGAAGTTCTTGGTGATTTGGAGGGTATGAAATCTTCTTGAAGTTCTGCTGCTGTTGCTTCATTTAGATCTGTGTATTTTTTCTTCGATGCTTCATCCAGACCACCGTTTTTTTCTCCGACAGGCTCGTGCTCTAATGTGGAGATTTCAATCTCCCTTGTACTTCCATCGAGAAAGCCTTTTTCTTCTATAGTAGTATTGGCATTTGTATCCTCGATATTACCATGGGACAAATCTTCATCATTTTTTGCGATCAATTCTTCTGTCTTTTCACTCATGGTTGGAGTTTGACACGCTTGGATCTCTTCAACATTTTGTTCCATAGGTTGTCCAAGCTCAGATGACATCTGGTTAACATGTTTCTTAGAGTATATTAATGAATAACCTAATGTACAAGAAATTCAAGCTATTTATTGTTAAAGGAAAAAGAAAGTCGATTTAAGTTGGTTTGCATTTCCAACTAACCTTTTCAGCCACAACGACCTCATCTTTCATTTCACTTCCATCTTCTCTTTTGTCAACTTGATTTTCGGCCTCTAATTTAGCTTTAATTTCTTTGTTTGCCCCGCTTTGGCTATCTTGAAAAGCTTGTACGGTGATCTCCTCTGGCTTTATAGTGGTCTTCTCCGCTACAAGCTCATGCTCAAATGTAGAGATTTCAATCTCCGTTGTTCTTCCATCCAGAAAGCTTTTTTCTTCTGTAATAGTATTGTCATATGTATCATCTTTACTGCCAAGGGACAAATCTTCAACCTTTTCTGCGATCTCTTCTTCTATCTTTTCACTCATGGTTGTAGTTTGACATGCCTCGGTATTTTGTTCCATAGGTTGTCCAAGCTCCAATGATATCTGGTTAACATTATTCTTAAGTATATTAATGAATAATCTAAAGTACAAGAAATTCAAGCTATTTCTTATTAAAGGAAAAAAAATGTGGATTCAAGTTAGTTTGTATTTCCAACTAACCTTTTCAGTGAGGATGACCTCATCTTTCATCTCACTTGCATTTTCTCTTTCGTCGGTTTGATTTTCAACATCTAATTTTGCCTCTATTTCCTTGTTTGTGTCGATTTGGCTTTCTTGAAAAGCTTGTTTGGTGATCTCCTCCGACTTCATAGTTGTCTTCTCCCCAACTTCCTCCAAAATCTACGAGTGAAACAAATTTAGCAAATAAG
Organism: Cynara cardunculus var. scolymus; assembly: GCF_001531365.2. Taxonomy (NCBI): domain Eukaryota; kingdom Viridiplantae; phylum Streptophyta; class Magnoliopsida; order Asterales; family Asteraceae; genus Cynara; species Cynara cardunculus. The sequence goes on along the minus strand of NC_037534.1, from coordinate 511,809 downwards.
CTAAATGATCTTGTTTAATCAAATTATTTCAAATAGGAAAACTAATGCTTCCTAAGTAACTTGATGTGTATTAGTTGATGTGTTCTTACATTTTGTTCAGTAGTACATGGATTCTCAGATTTTGAGTCCTCTAATTGATGGCCTCCTAAATCTTCTTGCAGTTCCTTTTCAACTTGTGCCTGTAATTCACCAGAAATGCTCTTTTCTTGTTCAATGTTGAGCTCTTGTTCCTTTTCTCGATCCTCGTCTTTGCTTAAAGTTGCTATTGCCTTTAGCTTCACACTGGAATTATCAAAAAGTTCTACCCCTTCATATTCAACCTTCCCAGCATCAATCTCTTTACATACTTCCTCGGTCGAGGGATTGTTGGACTTCTTCTTTGGACCATCATCACTCTCTATAACCTCTTCGTCATTCTTTTCTTCATGCTCTGTAGCCTCTTGTTGAGATTCTACCTGAGTTTCTATTTGCATCAATCCCTCTTGTTCCTCTTTTACCTCTGTCTCGACACTTGGTTTGATTTCTTTGGCATATTCCTCTTGCTCAGTTTCTAAACAAGAGTTTTTCTCGGGCTTTTGTTCTCTTTCGCCACTTGCTTCATTCTCATATTGCTCACTTGCCTATGAAAAAGTATTATTTGAGTGTATGGGTGAACAATCATTGTAGATAGACATGGCATGTGCTTTGGCCATTTATTTTCTCAACAGTGGAAACCAAATATTGGACAAGAAGAGCATTTGAGATTAAAATTGTGCATAACTTATACTCTAATGAATTAAACAAAGAACTAGCAAGGATTAGAACTCAATATAACATATTGCTTACCATGGAAGTTATCTCTATTCATAGATGCTTTAATTAGGTCTAGATATTGTGTATTTTGGCTTGTTTAGAGCCCTTATAAAGTAAAGGACATATGGTTGTTCCAATATTATTCAACTAGAGGGAGGTTCAGGGGAAAACCCCAAAAAAATGAAAAATTGAGGAACACCCTAGTAACCATTTATTTGGATGGTATTCACATGTGCATACAAGTAATTGAAGTTGGTTCTTGGTTTTTATGCACGTGTGCATGTTATGCACATGTGGATACCGGAAAAATTACTTACAAATTACTTAATGTCCAAATGAATCGTTACCAGGGTGTCCTCAGTTTTACATTTTTTTTACTGTTTTCCCCTAAACCTAACCCTATTCAACTATATTGGAATGTGATTACTTATACAATTACTAATTTCTCATACACATTAGATGTTGAAGGATTCCGTAGTAGATACCGTTATTTCCACATAACTTGATTAAAGCATTGCAAGTTTTAGCTGGAATGATGCACAAGTAGAACCATTTGGAGTAGTTAGAGATTACTTAGGTCGGATATGAATTACCTCTTGAGGATTAATTGTTCTATCCTTTGCTTCTTCCTTAAGGATATCTTTAGCCATTGCATTCAGACCCTGCACCTCCTCGAGATAAGCCACTTTGGTACCATGTCGACCAACCATTTCTTTTATATCCTCACTGGATGCATTCTGTGAGCTTGTAACATCATCCCCACCATGTTGTCCTTTTTCTGACACGTAAAACTCTTGTTCCTTTTCTTGATATTCATCTTTGCTCACTATTTCATTCTCATTCAGCACCATACTGGAACTGTTTGAATGTAGTAGCCCTTCTTCATATTCATTCGCCTTTTCTGGGACAGTCTCTATACATGCTTCAACCATGGGGCTTCTAGACTTCTTTGTTTGACCATCATCACATTCAATAGTCTCTCCATTATTTTCTTCATGTTCTGCACTTCCTACATGAGATTCTGTTTGTGTTGAGTTGCTAGTATCAGCAGTGATAACATGCAACAATCCTTGTTGCTCCAGTTTTTTGTCACTTGGTTTGATTTCTTCGGTATCATCCTTTTGCTCAATTTCTGAACTTGAGTGTACAATTTTGTTGACACTTTCTCCCTGTTTTTGTTCTGTTTTGTCCTTTGCTTCATTTTCGCATTGCTCGCTTTCCTATATTTAAAAAGCATATATTTTCAGTATATGGGAATAACGAAATAAAAGAAACAATAACATATATGAATAAGCTTAAAGCTTGTGAAAACAATATTTGTGGTAGCTTTTTTTCATTCTTTTTTCTTCAAAAATTGTCAGTTGCAATTATTCTTCTAAATAACTTGGCTTTTTTTAAGCATATACACTTTTATGAACATTATTTTAGAGACGAAGGATCGTGTGAGAATAAGAGTTAAGGTGAGTAGCGTAAGAAGAGATCTGGACCCTTGATCACTTTTAATCTCACCCCCATCCCATGAATTGTGCTTGATACGGAAATTGGTCCAGTGCATCTTGGTGCACCACATCCCTTCTTACCCCTCTCACCGTAACTTTCCATTCTCACCGTTACCCAACCCCTATTTTAGATTGGTATCACATGTGCATCAGGCATTTTTTTCCCTCAATAATGGGAACTAAATGTTGAACAAGAGGATTTGATGTCAAACTTTGCATGAGAATCACAATATGGTCTTATAGATTAAACATAGAACTAGTAAATTACCAATAAAAAGTGAAAATAGAATAATTTGTTTTGTATGGAACTTTTGAACTCACTTCACTACCCCTAGATTGACATTCTAAACCTTGCTCTTGCCATCTTATATCTCCTTCCCCTTCCCAACCACCAGAAACAAAAGTTGTGAATAGAAAAATTTGAAGTTTTTACCATCTCTACTACATGTTCAAGGGAATAAACCAAGTTGCTTTTCTATTTGTAGATCCTTTTAGCATGTCTAGATATTGTGTATTTTATTTTGTTTAGATCCTTTTAGTATGTCCAGATATTATTTTGTTTAACAAAAATAGCCGTTTTGGCCGGACAAATTTACCTCTTAGCTATTTCTCTCCCAAAATTTCCAAAAAGTCACTACCTCCGCAAGTAGCAACTCAACTTGTGGAGGGGTCAAAATGTAAAAAAAATCTGAAACATGGTCCGCAAGTACAGGGACCAAATCTGTAAATTATTTCAGGGTCCACAAGTAGCACTTCCGCTACTTGTGGAAGTATTTGAACTAATTTACAGATTTGGTCCCTGTACTTGCGGACCATGTTCAGATTTTATTTTATTTTACATTTTGACCCCTCCGCAAGTTGAGTTGCTACTTGTGGAGATAGTGACTTTTTGGAAATTTTGGGAGAGAAATAGCTAAGAGGTAAATGTAAAAGGCTGAAACAACAATTTTTGTTAATTTCCATGTATACAGTTGTTCAAGATTTTCCAATGATGATAAAGTGCGACCACATATGCACTTACTAATTTCTCATAAGCATCAAATGTTGGGGGATTCTGTAGTAGAGAACAATATTTTCGCATTGCTTAATGATTTAAAGCATTGCAGGTTCAGCTAGAATGATGTACAAGTAAAACCTTTTGGAGTAATTAAGAGATTACTTAGGTTGGACATGGATTACCTCTTGAGGATCAATTGTTCTATCGTCTCCTTCCTTGACGATATCTTTAGGCGTTACATTCAGATCCCGCCCCTCCTCGAAATAAGCTGGTGTGGTAGCATGCTGACCGGTTGTTGTTTCTTTTATATACTCGCTGGATGCATTTTGTGAACTTGTAACATCATCACTGCCACCTTGGCCTTTTCCTGACACGTAAAGTTTATCTTGATCTTCTTTGCTCGCTATTACATTCTCATTCGACACCATACAAGAATTATCCGAAAGGTTGGACACTTCTTCAGATTCAAGTTCTTCACATAGTTCCATAACCATGAGGCTTTCAGACTTCTTTTTTTTATCATCATCACTCCCAATAACCTCTTCATCATTTTTCTCTTCATTTTTGGGAGTTTTTTCTTCTGGTTCTGTTTGTGTTGAGATGAAAACATCAGTGGGGATGGCATGTATCAACCTCTCTGTTTTCTCTAGTGTCTCGACATTATCTTCGATTTCTTGAGTATCCTTCTCTATAATTTCCTTAGTTTCAACAAGTTCAGGTTCAATGCTTTCACTATAGTGGTTCTTTCTTTGTAAGCCTCCAAATGTCACGTCTTGTGAACTTGTAATGGTATCCTCATATTGGCTTTTTTCTGACATGTTGACCTCTTGTCCCTTTTCTTGATCATCATCTTTGTTTAAAATTGTTATTGCTTCCTCATCTATTTCAACAATTGGCCTGATCACTTCAGTTTGTTCTTCTTGCTCAGTTTCTGAACAGGAGGGTACAATTTTGTTGATACTTTCCATGGGCTTTTGTTCACTTCTGTCTCTTCCTTCATTCTCACTCTGCTCACTTGCCTATATGGAAAAATATATCTTCAGTGTAAGGGAAAGAATGAAAGAAAATATATTATAACTAGTATGAATAGCCAAATAGGCTCAAAGTTTCTGATAACAATCTTTGTGGCAGCTTCACTCTTTTGTTCTTCATCTAAGAATTGTTAGCAGCAATTGTTATAAATGGTTTCTTCTTCATTATATCAAGTTGTGTCTCTATTTGAGGATGCTCTTTTGCTATGTCCTATAGATCTTGTAATCTATCTTGTTTGGATCTCTTGTGGGGCATTTTATTTTCTGTTATTTGAGATTTTCCCAACTGTTAGGGAGTGAGCCGTCTATGCACTTCCTAATTTCTTTTGGAAGGGTGTCCCAGGCTATGCTTGGACTAATCCCGGCAAACTGTAACTGCAAGAAATCAGCATTGCTAAACTCAGTGACCACAATTGTTGTGTACACCTGGAATCGAACCCTGGGCAGATGGGATACTCAACATCCCCTAGGACCTCAACCACTACGCCATAACCCTTGTGGTTTATGCACTTTCTAATTTATCAAACACTATAAAGAGTTCAGAGATTCTGTAGCAAAGAACAGTTGCTTGATAATTTAGCATTGCAACTTTTAGCTCAAATGATGTACTCGGTAAAGGCTTTTGGAATAGTTAAACTGAACAAGAATTACCTCTTGAGCATCAACTGATTTGTTATCTGTTTCATTCAGATCCTGCTCCTTGACATAGGCCACTGTGGTTGCATGTTGACTGACTGCTGTTTCTTTTATATCCTCACCGGTTGCATCGTGTGAGCCTGTAACATCATCCCCATTACCTTGTTCGTGTTCTAACACGTTGAGAACATATTCCTTTTCTTGATCTTCATCTTCGCTTGCTATTTCTTTCTTACTTGGTGCCATGCTGTACGAAACTTCTAATCCTTCAGATTCAGCCTTCTCTGAGCCCTTTTTTTCACTCTTCATTTGACCATCATCATTCTTTTTTTCATCTTCTGTAATCCCGTGTTTGGGCTTTGTTTGTGTCGAGACACAAACATCAGAGATAATGCCATCCTGCAACCCCTCATACTCTGTTTTTTCCACTGTTTCAACGCTTGGTCTAATTTCTTCATCATCTTTCTCAACATTTTCTTTAGTTTTAACAATTTCAGGTTCCTTACCTTCCTTCTCTTCTTTACCTGCATCTGTTTTTGCATTTGAGGAACCACCCGTGCTTTCATCTTTATTGCAGAACTCCGTTACTTCTTCTATATCCTTGTCCGAGCCCTTGATCAAACCATGAATATGATCAATAGACCCTTCGGTTTGAGCAGAAACTGCTTCCACCACATTGTGATCTTCTGTCTCTTCAGAGGCAATAACTGCAACTCGTTCATCATCATTTGGGTTCTCTTCTGTGAAGGTTTCAATCTTAGTCGTCCTTATGTCTTCCTGATCTTCCGTTGTGGTAGTCTCGCAACTGTCTGGTGTGTTGACCATGGGAACTGAGAGTGCTTGGAAAAAAATTCCACCCTCATCATCGGTCCGTTTATCAGATCCTAGTTGTGTATTTACAGTTTCTGCCACATGGCTGCTAGTTTCTAAGGGTTGATTAGGCCCAGATTCAAGTTGCTTCACTCTGTTTCCAGGATGTTCGGTAACTTTTCCGTCCAAAAATTCACTTGAAAATGCATCATCTTCCCTTTCACCTTTCTGCAGGAAAATCAAGCATGCTTACATCAGAATAAACTATAATGCATATATGTTTCTGAAGGGAGGTTCAAGGGAAAACCCCAAAAAAATGAAAAACTGAGGAGCACCTAAAACGATTCATGTGGACGGTATGCACATTTACATACAAGTAATTAAAGTTGTTTCTTGGTTTTTATGCACATGTGCATACCGGGAAAATTGCATACAAATTACTTGTATGCATAAGTGCATACTGTCCTGATGAAACGTTCCCAGGATGTTCCTCAGTTTTTCATTTGCGACCCTATGTTTCTATAACAAGGAAATCAATATAGAGCCATTTCTGCATATGTACCAATCATGAACTCATAAATCATATGGAGAATATTAGTGTTTTGAGAGGCTTTTATTCTGAACTTAGAGAAGCAGTCATGCTTTGCAATGAATTTGTTGCTGAGTAAACTTTTTGAATTAGTATGTTACTAGATGTGGTGCGTTTGGCGGTTCAAATGTCACTTTGCATACCTAAAACTTAGATAGGAATACTTGAGGAATCAACTTTCCCGGAAAACAATCTTTTTTCTATATTTTCTCGTTCTATATTCACCATGTGCTAGTCTTTCTCCATTGTACCTGTTATATCACCCTCTTGCATAAGCCGTGTTCTTCACAGAAACAACCGCTCTACTCTTTGGGGTAGAGGTCAGGTCTCCATACATCCACCGCCCCCCGGGGCGTGTGTGGCTGGGACCTTACTTTTGAGTGAGATTTACTGGTTTGGTTTGGTTTGCATGCATAAGGTAATCACAATGCGTGACAACAACCAAGTCCTTTAAGCCACAAAAAGTCATCTAAGCTTGTAGGGGTAAGATCGCGTAGATCCTGCTGCTTTTGTGTTTCATGATGAATATCATTGATCAATATTCATGATGAATATTATGCATGATATTCTATGTATATTTATTATGAATAGTTGGTTCTCACGGCTCTCAAAATATTTACCGTTTTTAAGTGAACTTTTTCCCGTAGGTAGGTACATATGTTGAAATTAGTTGGTGTCTTCTTAGATATGGAAATCCGGACTCCAGAGTCAATATTTTCAGCTTCAGTTCCCCTTTGAAGCAATTTAAACTTATGTACTTCACTATCAGTCTTATCATGCCACATATTAATTGTAACTCTAAAAGTTTCTTCCTAAAGAAATTCCCGATCTTTCTATGGAATCGAATTATATCATGTAGGCTTTCAAACCAAACAAGCCCAGTATATCCCACCAGAAGATGTGATCTGGGAGGGTGAGATGTACGCAGACCTGACCTCTCTATCATGGAGGCTTTCAGTAGATATGAAATCTCCATGTTACTTTGCTATGATCAGTCTCTGGCAAATTTAGGTAAATCAAATCCCCAAATTATACCTCATTATGCTAAAGTTTTGTTTTCTTTAATGATGAAGCTAAACCATAGATATATAACTAGTTATGCATAGGGGTGTAAACGATCCAAGTCGAGTCGAGTAGTAGGTTATTCAAGCTCAGCTCAAAAATATAATACTAGGCTCTGGCTCGAGCTCGAATAACTTTTTCAAAGTAGGGATCGACTTGAAGCTTGAATATCTTCTAAATTATCGAGCTCGAATAACTTTTTCAAAGTAGGGATCAACCTGGAGCTTGAATATCTTCTAAATTATCGAGCTCGAACTTGATCTTCGTTTATGGGCTCGCAATCGCGATCGATTAACTCATTTATTGGCTCGAGGTCAATGATTTTTATATTTTTATAGTATGATTTATGAACATATGGGCATGTGTTGGCTCGAAAAAAAAGTGTGCTCTAATTGCTCTGCTTGACTTGAATCAAAAAATCTAATCAAGTTTTAGAACGAGCCGAGTCGAACATTGGTGTTATGAAGCTCGGCTTTTTAAGTTAAACGAGTTTTAATTTTATGTTCGAGATCGAGTTGAGAATTATTAAGATCAAGCTCGAGAATTATCACTAGTGATGCACACACCAAATAAAACATGCACACACCAAATAAAACAAATTAATTAGTATATAGAGGGGATGATCAATTACCTTTGAGGATACAGACACTGGAATATCGATTTCGGTTGCCATAGCTCATATAGAGTCTCACAGTTAATTCTGTGAGATGATGACTTGAAAGTTTTGGTAAACTTTAGTTTTTGAGATGCCTTCAACTTTCAAAACTGGATGCTATATATATCTAACACAATATGGTCCCTTGATTGAACATGATGTTAAAGTGGGAAGTAAATGACAAAAATGCCACTTGGACATTGCTTTTAGTACATTTTTTGAGTAGGCCTGGTACCCCATGGTGCTCACATGCTCAGACAGGCTAATACAACCCTCTCAGATTTTTAATTCAAGTGGTTAATAATTCATATTGTTTGATCATAAAATCTATGGAGATTATGAAAATATGTGGAACCCCGTCACTCATCGGATTTTTCTCTCCAAATGCGCCGGTGCAGAAAGAAGGGAAGTCTTAACATATATTTAAGTAGAAAAATCTAAGTTTAGATGAAATGAGACTTTGTTCAGAGGTAGACCTTGAATCTGATATCATGTGTGAATATTTGGAACTCGATCTGAAATGCACGGAGATTGTGAGAGTATGTGGAACCCCATCAGATTTCTCTCCAAAAGAGCCCTTGAAAGTCTAGCCGACAATCGGTATCAGGCTTTAGCAAGCACCCTTCAATGAAAGAGGGGAGGGGGGGGGGGGGGGGGACAAATGTCCATAGGACTAGAGCTAGATATTGGTTCTGATAGATCTTGGTTCTGATACCATGTGAAAGTATTTGGAACTTCCTCAAGAATGCATGGATATTGTGAAAATATGTTTAACCCCATCAGATTCCTCTACAAATGTGCATTTTGAGAAGAGAGAGGAAGTTCTCACATATATTGAAGTAGAAAACTTAAAGTCTAGCCGATGTAGGACTTTAATATATGCCCTCCAAAGGAGGCTAGACACACGTAAATGTCCCAAAATTAGACCTTGCTTTAATACCATGTGAAAATATTGTGGACCTCCATCAAATTTATGCTTAATAGGAGTCCTTACATAGAAGGAAGATTCAAATATTTTAAAGTAGGAAGGTCCTCTAGTCAATTTGGGACTATAACAGATGCCCTCCAACGGAGGCCAAACAGGCAAAAATGTCTCAATGTTAGAACTTAACTCTAATACCATGTGAAAATATGTTGACCATATCGAATTACTTTCTAAATAGGAGCCCTTAAGGAGAAGGAAGGTTCAAATATATTAAAATAGAAAGATCAAAATCTAGCTGATGTAGGACTCTAACAGATATTACTACAGCTTCATCTCTTAGAGGTAATTTTTAAGACCATTTGTTCAGTTTTATCGATCATCAGATTTTCTTCGTTTCTACTAACAAACAGATTTAAACCCTCATCACGTGCTGCTTATCGTGGCATCTAGCACATTTTTGCCACAATTCTCCATGAGCAAAATTTGTAGCTAATCACTAGTGGCACTTGGGTATTATTGTCAATGATACAAAGTTAGTGAAATGTCAACATAAAGTTGCTTTCCGTGGTCCATAACATCATCTTATCTATAAAAAGAATTATCGAATTATTGTGGTTGGGTGTGCCATTGATCAGCTGCCTAATTGGTCAAAAAACAACCATAATGATATTTAGGATTTTTTTTTAGGATAAACATAATTTTTATTACTATAGATTGAAACTTAGTGTCGGAAGAGTATGATAGAAATAAGACTACATAAAGTAACTTGCTATCTGAACTTTTCTTAGAATAATAGCATAGTAGTTTACTTAACCGATAAATAAATGTTAAATGGTAGGTATTGGGGATCCTTTCCATAGGTCGTTAGGTCATTAGAGATTTTCTTGATTGTTATCGTTAGGCCCCTGTGAGATCAGTTGAGACACGTACAAGTTAGTCCAAACACCCACAGTTAGCAGCGGATATGTGATTTTTTTTAACTATATAATATTTATATACGACAAATGCAACAAATCATCACATTCGGTGAGGTTTGAATCCTTGACTTCCTAAGAGGCTAAAGACTACGATGCCGTTAGGCCAAAGGCCCTTTGGTGCTGATATGTGATTTTTGTTGAGGCATTGCACCTTTAAGATCGATCAAAGGCCTGCAAAGTCGTCCAATGTATTTTTAGCCGCATTGCACAACTTTGAAAGATTTTTGGTTGATAACAAGAGATCTTTTTAGAGTTTTTTGGTTAATGTCAAAGGATTTTTTTTTTTTTTTGTTTTTTGGTTAATTTCAAATGATTTTTTCTGTTTTTTGGTTGATTTTAAAGGAATTTGGTTGATGTCCCTTGAATACTCTAATATCCCATAACACCCCTTAAAATTTAGCATGTGCAATTTTCAATCCCCAAAAAAATTCTACTTGCAAAAATTGGTTGAGCAGATGTACAAGACCCTGTTGGGGTCTTCATAGGTTCGCCCCTACCTATGGTTCCTAAAAGTTGTCGAAACCTTAAGAGCATGACGATATGAATTGGTTGTAGGGGCGTAACTTAATGGTGGACATAACGACCTTTAAAAGAACACCAACATCATGGGGTTTTTTGTACTATAAATTTTTAAATGATCGTCGTAGCATCAATTTAATCCAGGCCCATTTACACGCTTTTTTATTAAGATTTGAGGTTGTCCTATATGCATTTACAACACGTCGTGTTGTATAGTATGAATTTAATTCAAGCTCGTTTCCATGCTTTTTTGTGTGGGGGGGCCTGTATACTATTGTACAATTATGGATTTAAAACGACACCGTATACTATTGTACAATATGGATTTAATCCAAGCCCATTTCTATGCTTATTTTTATGTGGGTGGGGTAGGGGGAGATCAAGTTCTCATTGGTTTAACATTAAAGAATACAGGTGGTAGGTGATTAATTGGTATTTGTTATTCATTTCAAGAGGTGGCAGATGCTTTTTCTGAGTCACGAAATTAAGAGATTGATGAATGGAATAGTATAACTTTGTATTTTTGTTCTTTTTCAAAATTAATACAACGTTTAGTTCTATTACAATAAGCTCTCTTTATTAGTAATTTAATGTGTTTAATATGATTCATAACTTATTTGGTTAGTTATATGTAACTATTTGTTAGTGACTTAATAATATATAAAATGACTTATTCGGTAAGCTTTAAAAAAAAAACTTTACGTAGAAAACTATTTTTTTTTGAAATATGTCCCTTCTATTAAAAAAATGTTTCTTTCATTTATGAAAAACTTTACCAAACAAAAATCATCTAAGTTTATACAGATAGCTTTATCCACATAAGATTTAATAGAAACTCAACCAAACAACCCCTTAAATCATTAATCAGTTTTTTATTCTTAAACAATATGTATATTTAAAATCTTAATAAAAACATTAGAAAATGGTTGTATCGTCTCAATATTAGGGTTTAAGGGTGTTTGATTGGATGTATTAAGGAACTAAATGATTAAGCATAGGTCATCCTTTAGCATGTTAAATGTGATATTTTGGATAAGTCAAATTTACATGTGTTTAGGGTCATTTTATCAACCTGTGTAAAACTATAACCGAAATTATTTAGATTTAAACAATTAATTGTTTGGTTTTAGGTTCAAATCATTAATGGTTTAGGTTTAATTTCAGATTGTTAATTGTTTTAGGTTTAGCCCATTTTTGTTTTTAACATATATTCTCTATTATTATCATATTTAGGTTCAAATCATTAATGGTTTAGGTTTAATTTCAGATTGTTAATTGTTTTAGGTTTAGCCCATTTTTGTTTTTAACATATATTCTCTATTATTATCATATTTAGGTTCAAATCATTAATAAAGTATAAAAAAATTGGAATGTCCCTAAACATAATGAAAGAAAACATTATTTAAGTTATTAAATACGATGAAGATTTATGAAATTAGGATGGAAAAGAGGTGCGAAAGGCCATGAAATTGAGATGATGGGGTCAATAATGTAGGCACACATGGATGCATACGTAGACCGACCCAAGGCTAAAGTTTTATTGTCCTTGTTCGCCGCCCCTTCTGTTGATTGGATGGTCCATATGGCCCACTTTTGAATGACGTGGCCTCCACCAAATCCTTTCAACGATTGAGACACGTTACACAGTGTCAAACATTCTGTTCCTAGTATTATTGTGTTTTATTATATGCCCTTCAGAATATTAATTTATAGGTATAGGATTGTGTGGGAAGGAGAATTAAGGTGAGACGTATAAGAAACGATCTATCATTGATTGTTTTTAATTTTAAATTCATCTATTAATAAAATTTTGATACGGAGATTGATTTGGTGTATTTTGGTGCATCTCATTCTAATATGCATATTGGCCATGGATCGGTGAGAAATGAAGTTATGGTGAAAAATATAAAAAAATTGAATCCTTGATCTTTTTAATCTTATGTCCACCCATAAATGACATTTTAGAAGGTAATTAATCGGGTGTATCTTAGTGCACTTTATTAGTGTTAACTCTTAATTATGATTGATCCAATTGTGGAGATTTCTTCTTACGTTTCTCATAATAACTTCTCTTCTCATCGGATCTCAATTTATACACACACACATATAGACCGCAAGGTGGGTAGTTTATTTGAGATGGATGCCTCCTAGAGAGTAACGAAGGTGTGTCATTTATATATAAATAGACTTAGGACTCGTTTGTTAGCAGGTTAATGAGTTTAATGGGACTTACAGCTTATTCGGTTAGTTATATATGATTGTTTGGTAGTTGCTTAATGATATAGAAAGTAGTTTATTCAGTAAGCTTCTAAGAGAGAATTTTATATAGAAAGACAAGTTTTTTTTTCCAAACCTATCCCTCCAATTAAGAAACACGTTATTTCCATCTAACAAAAGAACTTTATCAATCTATATAAACAGATTAATCTACACAAACAACTTTATTCATATAGAACTTAATGAAAACTCAACCAAATAGCCTCTTGGAATTATGTGAGATAAGATAGTTCCCATGAGATTTATAAGACGCATTATAAGCCTTTTTATCTCATCAAACGTTACAACAAAATGTTTGACATTTGTAGTAAAAAAATTCACCGAACTTTCATATGAAAAACATAATATTCATAGGAAAAACACATAAAACCATTATGATATGTCTTATGGTTTCACAAAAAATGGTTGGTCTCATAAGAACCTCATGTTATGCTTTGCATTTGACTCTTCCTTTCTTGCTTTAGATTGATCCAACTTTTGGGCCGTTACCCAAACGTTTACCGGTAAGATCCGACGCTGTAATTTACTTTATTGAATAAGATTATAGTCCATCAATCCGTATTGTATACAACAATTTAGCTAGTAATCGCTTACTAGGTAAAAGTCGTCACTTTCATTTACTGGGTATGACTCTTCATCCTTATCATCACTTTTATTGGTTAAGATCATCAGTTAAGCATTTACCGGGTGAACATTTAGTAAACGACTTCTTAGTTTGATCTAAGAAAAAAACTTTTAACCCTGATGAATTAGCTCAACTGACAATAAAGTTTGGACATTTGAGGTTCCTTCACAGACCACTTCAAGTCTTTATAAGGATCTTATAAAATTAGCCAATGTACAAATAGATAAACTGGTCTAAACACTCACAGTTACAAAAAAAAAATAATAACGATGGCATGTTCTCTTATTTAAGAGCACTTATTGTATGAAATAAACCATTCTAATTTCTAAGAGTCTAATAAGTGATGCCAGTAAACCTCATGTGCTATAGATTTTGTTGTGATGGTTTAAACTAAATATCAATATACATGTATTTATATCATTCGTTGTAAAGGACAAGCGTATACAACCATGTCATAGATTCTTGAAAACAATAAATAAATATAATTTTTTTTAATTAATTTGAATAAATTGCATGAAAAAGTAACGGATTTTAATTTGATTTCTATTTTAAGTAAAGAACTTTTAAAACTTTCATTTTGGCATCTAAGATATAAAGTTTTAAACATTTAAGTACTCGGGTAATCGGTTGAAGCATTAACCGGTTATCATGATGATATGGCGAGTGATATGGTATCCAATTCAGTATTATTTTATGACGTGGTTAATAACATGGATTTTTTAATCTAAAATTAATCTTCAACCATTTACCCGGGTACTTAAATGGTTACAACTTTACATCTTAGATACCAAAATGAAAGTTTTGAGAGTACGTTACCAAAATAGGAATTAAGTTAAAATACGTTATTTTTTCATGTAATTTGTCCAATTAATTTATATTCTTTTAGGATAAGTTTTATATTAATAGATTTGGAATTACAAATCTTAAAGTTGTAGATGCATCATCCCATTTTGTTTTGTTGAGAAAAATACAAAATGAAAAGCAGAATTGGGTTGGGTGGATATTGGACGGCTGCTCTTAGGTCCCATATCATCAAGATTTAGTTTGAACCTCGTTGTCTTAATGAATAAGCATAAATATGTTGATATTACCAAAACAATTTATCCTTTCAATTAGGGACCCAACTATATGCTTCGTTGAATTTTGATTTCTTTTTCTAAAGTAAAATTAAAAATCTCATGGAGATACTAAAGAGTTGTTTACCAAACACTTATCCCAGTAAGTGTTTATCGGTAAAATTCAACATTATCACTTACTTACAGGGTAAGATTTTAATTCACCAAAATGATATCAAATGCAACAATTTACTGGGTAAGCGCTAACCGTTGTAAGAATTATCGTTCTCACTTACCGGGTAAGACTCTTGGTACTTTCCTTTACTCTTATCAGATAAGATTCTTCGTACTTACCATATTTATCCGGCAAAGTAATGTTACTTGATAAGCATTTACTCGGATAAATATTTAGTAAACAACCCCTAAATATGCATTAGTGAGTTACTGAGATAGGACAAAAGTTTTATTCTATTAAATCTAGGTTTACAAGTCTTTTTTTTTTAAGAAAAAAATTATTTTTAGGTACTAATTACAATTTACAACCTAGAAAAGCAAAATATAAATTTCAAATTGGACGGAGAACAGATAATATGTCATTTTTGATGTTGATGTTTAAGCATTATATGTACAATCAATAATGCATATAGAGAGTCGTGGTTTGGGAGGCTAATCTCTGACTTAACGTATTGATTTGGATTTTGCAGTATACAATTCAAAACAAACAGGTTTCTAATCACTTACTGTTATTTGGATTTTAGTTATTTAACATAGAATGATAAAGTGTATTTGATTCATACTTTGTTATGAGGGTATGTGAGTAAGATACAGGATAAAAAATAAGTGGTATGTAAGTGAAAATGACGTAGGTATAGCAACTCCTGAAACCCCAATATTATAAATACCCTTTTCTTCTTTAGAAAACGGGATATTTTCAAACTTTGTTTAGGATACCATAAAGTCAGTACTTTGATTAATCTGATATATTTATTCTTTAAGAAAAGTAAAAATCTTATATTACTTTATCTTTAAGGGTTGGGTTCAGTTTAGACGAACTTGTTTTCATGAGATCCGTGAGATCATTTTTTTTACACTTGAAACTTCATAGTGAAACACTGTGAAGGTAAAAGAAAGTCGAACATTCACAACAAAAACACTGTGAAGATTGCCTTAACAGCTTTTTACTGTGAAGTTTCAAGTGTAAAAAAGTGGTCTCAACTCTCACGGATTTTACGAAAACAGGTTGTTCTCACGTGATCTCAAGTCTTATCCCTCGGGTGTTTTAGCTGATTAGATGTATAATTTAGTAAAAACATTTCATCAAATGTTTCAAATATTCGTTAATCTAAATAACATAAGAAAACTTACTGACTAAAGATAATGTTATAGATCTTTATGTGACGTTTACTTAACGAACAAAACAAAATTGGGTTTGACAAATCAAGATAGAAATATTGCATTTTTGAAAGGAAAAAAAAAAAGTTGCATTCAAAATTAAGTTAAACCCGACAGTCAAAAAGGTTAATTGTTTATGATGTGTCCCAATGGCTTTTGTTCATGTCATTGAGTCGTATGTTACACTTGAAACCCCATTCTTTGTATTGTGGTTTTACGTTCATTTTTGCATTCAAAAGCTGAAATAACAAAAAGAACTGAATGAAACAGTTATTGATATCGATTAATCAGATATACAAAAACCATTCAATTATTTTAATGTCTATCGTTAAAACTTGTTGATGAGTTTAGAATCCATCTTTTCCAGTACTCTAATTTACATAACGAAAATACTTTGTGGCATTTGGTGGTGTGTTGTTTGAAATCACGATGAGTATGTAGTTGATAATAAGGTGGAATGGGAATCCGTATGATACTTGTAAGCCTATTATTTGGTTTATGAGTTAGGTTTAGGAATTAGGTATCATTACCAATATGAATGTTAGGTATGTTAGTCTTTAGGTTTAGGTATTGTTATCGCTTCCCCCTTCACCATTGGAGCCAAAATATACCATTATTGCTCTTACCCTTGTGTTTATCAGCCTTGGAATTAGGCAGGAATGGACCCCGATTCGTCGGGAACCCGGTTCATCCACCCCGGTCGGAGACGAGGATGGGGATCCCCGTTTATCTCAAACCAGGGATGGGTATCGTACTCACCGCTCCGCCCCTTATCCGTATATATATTAATTAATAAATTATATATTTGTATATGTATATTATTTATTTCAACTAATAGCGGTAATTTATAATTTTCTATTTACTAACTAGGTTTATAATCTAAAATTGTTATTTTTTGGACATTTATAGGTAATATTTTGGATGTTAAGTCAAAATACAATTATTCGATAAGTTTTGTGTATTACTCGATATGGTTTTATATTACTTAATATATTTTGGTACATGTGACTTTAGGTTTTTTTTGGATTAAATTGATTTTTTTTTTTGGTTTTACATTATTAATTATATGATGTTGTAGTTTTTTTTGTATTAAATTAAATTTATTTTGGTTTTAGGTTTATTGAAAATGTTTGAGATTAAAACATGTATGGTCTCTCACATATTTCATTTAAAATAACTTACATAAACGGGGAAAAAAAATTTTGTTTCCCCGTTGGGATGAGGATGTGATTATATTCCCCGGCAGGGATGAGACGGAGACGGGGATAGAGATAAGTCATCGGGGATGGGGATTGAGATTTGAGGTCCCCGTGCCATTCTCATGCCTATTTAGAATAGCCAACCGTCGATCTCCTCCCTCTCTTCTCTCTACCCCACGCCCGAACACTGCCCTCAGCTTCGTCTTTGCTCGAACCCAAATTACTCGTCTCCCTGTCTCTATAGATCATTAGCTAAATCTACTCTAAGTTTTATGTATGAATCGAATATGATTTAGTAGGATCATCAATATCTTCACTCACTTATGACTGAAAGTCACACATATACTCTCTTTGTAGAGCTAAGAAGCAACTGTGAATTGTAGTTTTCAACTTTATTTCATGTTCTTCATTATTACGACAATAAATGCGCACTTGGACGTCATGGATGTCTTAGGGGTTGTTTGACAGTTGCTGAATGATTTGGTGTAGAATGATTAAGAGACTCTCATGATATAATGAAAAATGAAATATAATTGTTTGATAATTGTTTACAATGAAATTAGGGAGTTTAATGGTTAAGAGAGATTCAGGATACAGAGAGTTTTAAAACTATTAAGACGTAGATTTTTTTTTTTCAAACAAGATTCACCTCTTAACGATTTAGACGTTGTCTCATAAGGAAATTATTAAGAGATAAACAAACAACCCCTTAGTCTTTTTGGTTCTTGTAGCTTGCTTTTTTGGTATATAACGCTTGTATGTTCGTCAGCTAATGACCATATGCAAGCTACAAAAGAAGTGCGTTTTTCTCTTTCTGCAGCTCATGTAGATCAACAAGATTGCCTATAAAGTGAAATTCGGTCCTAAAATGACTATAAACGACTTGATTTAGGGGTTATTTGACAATTGTTAAATGATTTGGTACAAAATAATTAAGTTGTCAGAATGATTGAGAGACTCTCATGATATAGTGTAAAATGAAATATAATTATTCGGTAATTGTTTACCATTAAATTATGGTGTTGAATGGTTAAGAGAGGCACATGATACAAAATCATTCAGAAGGTTTTGGAACCATTAAGAGACTGGCTTTTTTTTTTGTCAAACAAAATTCACCTCTTAAATATTCAAATATTATCTCTTAATGAAACTATTAAGAGGTAAACAAACAACTCCATTAACTATTTTTGTCAATTTCCCTAAGCTAAATGGTAAAGCCACCTATGTGCTCTGTCTGTGTATTTAAACTAGCCTTTGGTTGATGATCGTATAAGAAGACAAAAACCATGCATGTGATGGAGATAGGCAAAGGATCCACATGTTACCATTTGGATACTAACATCCCATAGCCTCTCCATGCTCCTTGGTTTAAACAACCCAACCAATTCACATGCCATATGACCCCCTTTTTGGATCCTTGTTTTAATAATAATTATATTTATGATTTATCGAAACCCAAAATTACTTATAAATTTATTTGTTATAACGTGTTTGTGCAAAATGGTTTGTAATCAACAACTATCGAATCGTCCTCATTTTCTTGTCTCAAAAGCATCGTGTGAGAGAGACGTAACAGTTACAATAATGACCCATTATGTTGTTGATTAATAGCCTAGTGTTTATAACAGGGACGGACTTAATATAGTGGTCATGGTGGCACGTGGCACCGTATTATTTCTCTATCGAAGGGTAAAAAAGATTAGGTTCATGAAAGGTGCAACTGTATTAATTTATTGTATGTATTTTAAAATCACAATGAGAACAAGTTTTACTTGGTAGAGTTGGTTTGCAAGACTTTTGTTCCACTCAAGACCTAAGTTTGAATCGTGTTAGTGTCATTTTCTTAGTCAAATGATACCATCATTTGAAAAAAAATTATGTATATTTGTTTCTTATAGTCAAATGGTGTCACGATTTGAAAAAAGATTTCTTATATTTTTTTCTTATAGTCAAATGGCGCCACTGTTTAAAAATTTCTTAGTCCTTCCCTAGTCCATAAAGACTCCTAAGGCATTATAACTCTACACTACCTCTATCAAACTCAAACCCTCGTGTATTTGTGCAAATATATATCATCTCAAGACGTACCAGACAGTGATGGACTCATAATTTTTATCCAGCGGGTGCACCTTTAAAGTGGATTAAAGGTCGGTACAGTAGTTTGATGTGTTTTTAGCTGAATTCCATCGTCTCAAAGAGTTTTTAAGTTTTTTTTTGTTGATGTTCCTAGTATTTTCTAATACTCCGAAGCATCCCTCAAGGTTTAGGTGCATCTTTCATACATAAAAAAAATTATACTTTTTAAGAACTCAACTCATTGCAAAAATGCATATGTTTTTTACGGTCATTTTCGCTTTTTAAAATTTCAACAGATCGTGTCTATATGGTTGCATTTTTATAATGAGTTGAGTTCTTAATGCAACCACATGGATACGATCAGTTGAATTTTCAAAAAGAAACAAAGACTGTTGAAAACATATAACCAGAGGCCGAAACATGTAATACTCTAAGATAAATTTGAAAACCCTCTGTGTTCAAAATCGATGTTATCAGCTGTTCTAATAATTACTGATAGAAAAAACGTATAAATTAGAGTAAAAAAGGTCATATTTCAATGAAATATTTATACCTTGTTTGGAAGAGAGATGCAAGTGATATTCACCAAAAAAAAAAAAACATGAGAAAATTTAGAACTATTAGCTTTAATCCATGTGATCTGTTAATAATTTCGATTTTTGTCCATATGGTTTATAAATTACAGTTTTTGTTCGTATGTTTTGTAATTAATTGCTATTTTTGTTATTATAATTACAATTTATTATAGTTTCAGTTCCTATGACTTACACTTCTTGGTTGTTCTGGTGCCTTGTACTTATAGGTAGAAAATCAGTCTATGAACGAAAATAACGATAAATTACAAACTATATGAATGAAAATTGTGATTTTTAAACCATATGGACGAGAATAGAAATGTTAATCCTACATGGACGGAAATCGTAATTTACTTCTAGTTTTGACTAAATTACGTTTTTCGTCACTATGATTTGTTAAAAGTTGCAAACTTTGTCCTTGTTGTTTTGAATTTACGTTTTTGTGCCTACAGTTTGCAACAAATATCGATTTTCGTTTTAAATACGATGGACTAAAATAGAAATGAACAGTAAACCATAATAACAAAAACAACAAGAAGATTTAAATGATAAGGATGAAAATAATAAAAAATTATAAACCACAGGAGACAAAAATCGTAATCATAGACTAAGTTATTTGTTTACCTTTTAATAGTTTCATTAAGAAATAGTCTCTGAATCGTTAAATGGTGAATCTTGTTTGGCAAAAAAAATCTATCTCTTAATGGTTCTAAAATTCTCTGAATGATTTTGCATCATGGGTTTCCCTTAACCATTCAGCGCCTTAATTTCATTGTAAACAATTATTAAATTATATTTCATTTTGCACATCATGAGAGCCTCTTAATCATTCTGACCACCTAATTATTCTGTACCAAACCATTCAGTAACTGCCAAACAACCCCTAAGTTGTTTGTTTACATCTTAATAGTTCCATTAACATGCAACTTCTGAATTGTTAAGAGGTGAATCTTGTTTTAACAAAAAAAAAACTTTTTGTCTCTTAATGTTCTATAATTCTTTGAATGATTTGGATAAAGGTATCCCTTAACAATTCAGTGCTCTAATTTCATTGGGAATAATTACCAAACAATTATATTTCATTTTGTACTATCATGAGAGCCTCTTAATCATCCTGACAACTTAATCATTTTGCCCCAAATCATTCAATAACTACCAAACAGCCTTTAAACCAGATAAACTAAAATTATAATTTACTTTTTGTTTTATATTCGAAATGACGTACGATAGATTCGATGGAGTACTAATGGGCCCAAATACTTTTAGTGGCTCAGCCCAATTAGAAAGCCCAAACTGCAAAACTTGATGGCGGGAAAAAGAGCCGTTATCAAATATTGGCGCGAAAACTAAAAATTTTACTCGAATTTCATGCTGCCCCCTGCCCGAATTTTAACGGGCAGCCCAAAATTCTGCCCCCAATTATACACCCAGAAAGCATCCAAAGCGATTCGCTGATTTCTCATATAATATATATATATATATACATTCATCATCTTTCTCTCTCTTCCATCTTTTGCCGCCTCCATTCAAAGCATCAAATTGAGCGTATATCCTCATATTCCTGTGTTCCTTTCCCTATCTGGCTTCTAATCTCCTCCCAAAAGTCTGATTCCTTCACTTGATTTAGATTCCAAAGTTTCATTGATTCTGTTTCTAGTTATGGGATTCTCGAAAAAGCATCAAGCAGATTCAGAATCTATGGAAGGTAAAAAATGGATGATTGCTGGAATCACCTTACGTGCTCCTCTGAAACCTATATCTACCAAAATTTCTAATGAAGAAGATGATGAAACGTCCAACTCCGGTTCAACAACTCCGACGTCGAATCAATCGAGGATACCGGAAGTATTGCCGTGTCCGCCGCCGCCGAGGAAACGCCGGCCGGTGTCTACGTGTCACAATAATGGAAACAGGGAGTTTTTCACTTCGCCTGATATTGATTCGTTTTTTAAAATCTTTCCTAATACTGGAAAAGCTAATTGAGTTTGTTTACATTATTCTATAATTTCTCTTGTTATTCTGATTTCTTAAATTTCATATTTCGATTACTTAGATTAGTTTCTTCTCGATTTTGATTTTCATTTTAGGGTTTAATAGTCTAGATTTAGAGTTGTACAAATACATATATATGATTACCGATGAAATAGGTATCGTAGTTTAGGGTTTTTTTGCTTCAATCCAATAGTCATTGAAATCTTATATGCTTTGTGATTCACGATTCATGCTCCAGTAATTTTAGTTGTATATGTTCTTTTAATTTTTGAATTTATGCTTCCATCAATTTGAGATGTTTGGGATTGCTTATAAAAACAACTTATTGACTTATTTTCGTGGATCATTGATAATAAGCATTTTTGAGTATTTAGATAAACAATAAGCCTGTGTCAAACTGGTAATAAATTTTTTTTTAAAAAGTTAAACCATTCTAACTTATAATAAATTGATAAACACTTTGGTAGAAAAACATAAGTTTTCGTTGCAAATAATCAATCCCAAACACCCTCTAAATCTTTACTATTTGATTTATCCTATGTTTTATTTAAAACTATTTGAACGTTTTTGTTGAATGTGTCAAATTATTTTTAATGAAAATAATTGTTGAGTAAAATTGTATATTTTATGACATCTTTATTTGAAAACACTTCTTAATTTGAAAGTTCCAGAATGATATAGATAGAAATAAACAATCGTTGAAATTATGTTCATGGAGTGTTATTGACGACACATATAATATTCTAATAATATTTTTAAAAAATTAATTATATCGTACGGTATAATTAATATATTATAATATATTGTACGAATTTTTATCTTGAAATATTGTTTGATATAGTTTTTTATCATTTAAGACTAACATTAAATGTATTTAATAAATGTATATTTGTTTCACACTATGTTTACTTCATATGTATCCAATTCACACTATAAAAAAAAATTATGGGTATTTTTTGTTGGACAAACAGATTTAAAAGATTAAATATTATGAAATAAATACATGTGAAACAAATATATATATATATATATATATTTATCAATATTAAAAATCATAGTTTTATATGGAAAAAAATCATACGAAATCGCATATGATCATTATTTTTAAAAGTTTTTATAATTTTTTTTGGTTCTCAATAAAAAAGTTTTAGGGGTTGTTTGCAATTACTGAATGGTTTGGTGCAGAGAAATTAAGTGGTCAAAATGATTAAGAGACTCTCATGATATAGTATAAAATGAAATATAATTGTTCGGTAATTATTTACAATTGAATTAGGGTGCTGAAAGGTTAAGGGAGACCTATGATACAAAATCATTCAAAATGTTTTAGAACCATTAAGATACAAAAAAAAATTATCAAACAAGATTTCTTTCAACTTTTAACAATTCAGGGGTTATATCTATACTATCTTATAAAACATTTGGCTAAAACTCTTAAAAACTCTTAAACCTGTTCATCCCTAAACGATTTCATTCCTATCCGATTTCATCCCATATCTGAATTCATGTAACTAACTGTAGATAAACACAATCAAATACAGGATAAACATCTCATTTTAAATATAAAAATCTAAAATATAATTAGTATAATCATTAAATTCTAACAGAATACTTAATTATTATTTTTGTAAAATTTATAATATTAAACCAAAAATAAATTGTTTTATTATTAAACTTAAATTAAATTATAATATA
>NC_037534.1:424555-487218 GCF_001531365.2 Cynara cardunculus var. scolymus | reverse complement strand
AAATAGTTAATTTGATACTAATATCGATATATTTTTGTCAAATTTTTATGATATCTTCAAACATATATTTTATTCAAAAATAAAAACATCATCGTTTTCCAAAATCTCATAAAGTCATATTATAACATCGACTGAGATAAATAATAAAATAAAATATTAAAATCACGATGTATCTCGCTGCATTGCATGAGTACGCTTCTAGTTTTAATGAAACTATTAAGATGTAAACAAACAGAATCTTAAAGTTGTATAGTTTATATTAAGAGAAAAAAAAAGTAATTTAAATATAAAAAAGAGTTAGGTAAGTTAAAATTGGATTAAATGTTGTGATTTTGGAAAGTATTCATATCTACAATTTTTTATAAGACGTGTAGAATTATTTGTCGATGATGAAACGATAAAATAGTTTATCTTTAAATGGGATGGGACCCAGTAAACAAGTTGGTGGGACCCATGAATTTCTGAAAATGGAAAAAAAGGAGACTTCATTGGATTGATGATTTTGAGCATAAAACAACAAAATACACATGTGGGGTAATGAGATAAGAATCCTATGACACTTTTTTTCCTTTTTTGAATTATTTAGAGTTTGAATCAATTATTTTCCTCGTATAAATTGGTTTTATAATCGTTTTTTTTATCGACCCAGATATCAATACTTACGTAATATTCAAATATGTAAGTTAAAGATAAAAAATTCAACATAAATATGTAATCGTCATGGCCAGATATGCAATTGAGACGGCCAGGTCCGCAATTACGATGGAAAACTGATTGAACTTGACACTTTTTGTCTGGATATTTGCAGATGACTGAAAATCCTCGTGTCACCAATTCAAATCTGTCCTAGTGATATTTTGGTTAACCCATGAGAGAAATGGTTATGAGACCAATTTAAATGAAGAGCTAATTTCTCCTCTCTCTTTTTTTCATTTGGTGATTCTATGATGTTTTAAACCAGATTAATTATATATAAAAGATAAGTCTTAAGATTGATATGTGTGAAAAAGAAATTAATAAATAAGGGTACATTGAGAGCACCTTCAACGAGAGATTTTTATAAGTAAATTTTTTATTAACATAATCAATATTTGTAATATCTAAAATTAAAAGTTGACGTTAAATATAAAAAAAAAAAAGTTGATTACGGACAAATCCAACCGACCCCACACGAACTCGTCTCTAAATGCGCACCAATGTGAAGGGCATTTTTGACTTGGTGGTTGCGATTGACATGGGAACGCCATCAAATTCATGATCTATTTTATATTTGGACAAATCGTCCATTTTTTTATCAGCTGAGTTACATATTTGCTTTTTTAGTAACCGTAACCATAATGTCAAACAAATCCAAAAAAATCCAAATTTTAAATCGTATTTTTAGACAAAAGGAAAAAATCTTAATTGATGGTGTAAAAAATCAGAGTAAAAAATGAATATTTATTGAGAGAGAGAGAATAAGAAGAGTTTAATGAGGGTATAAATAGTAATTTATTAATTAAGAATTGACGATGGCAAAAGGGAATCCAATGCATGCACATTTCAAGGAGTCCAAACAAGTAATTTATTAATTAAGAATTGACGATGGCCTTGCCGAAGCTCTCCTCCTTGTCCTTCCTTTTTTGCCTTTCAAAAAAAAAAAATTATATACGGGAGAAAGTTGGATTCACGTGAGACAAAGTTATTTTTATGAAACATGTGAGACGGGTTTTTTTATACTTGGAATTTTATAGTAAAATATTGTGAAAGTAAAAAGAAGTCAAACATTCACAGTAAAAACACTGTAAATGTTACCTTCACATCGTTTTTCTGTGAAGTTTCAAGTGTAAAAAAGTTGTCTCACGTGTCTTACGAAAACAACTTTGTCTCACATGATCCCAAGTCTACATATATATAACATATTCATCACATCATGACAAATAATATATTCATCGGAAATATAGATATGTTGTTCATAATTAATGTTATAATATATTCATTGTGAATATATGTTTCACGATGAATAAGAACACCATCAATGGATTTTAGGGGCCGTTTACCTAAACACTTACCCAGTAAGCACTTACCCGTAAAATTCAACACTCGCTTACTTACTGGGTAAGATTTTATTCACTAAAATGCATCGTATGTAACAATTTATCCCGATAAGCGTTAACCATGGTAAGAGTCATCGTCCTCACTTACCGGGTAAGACTCTCGATTCTTGTCTTCGCTCTTACTGGGTAAAATATCTCTTGCCATATTCATCCGGTAAAATAAAGTGACTTGGTAAGTGCTTACCCATATAAGCTTTGATAAACGACACCTTAGAAAACGAAGAAAATTGAGCACCGCAACAAATTCTTTAAAATAAAGAAAGTAATAGAGATATGTGAAATTCTCTAAATTTAGATAACTCTAAAAAATAAGTGACATAAAAGATAAATAATTTTATATTATATTTTATTAATGAAAAATAATTAATATTTTTTTATTAAAGAAACCATCTAGAAAACATTTTTAATTGTATTTCACTAATAAAAATATTGAAATAAAATATTTAATAAAGATAAATAATATTTATTAAATATATAAAATATTCTAATAATATAACTACTTACGTAATTTTCAACAAATTCTTCAAAACTTTCATATATACATAAAAACTAATTTTAAAATAAAAATTGAAACATAAAAAAATCAACGACACCCAAAAATTGTCGACCCTCTTCCGCCTGAAAAATATATTTTATTGTCATTTTTCTAAAGAAATATTTTATTGTGGTGTAAAAACTAAAAATACATATTTTCTTTGAATTAATCTGAATATCCAACTCGTTATGCGACATAAAGATTCTCTGAGTAAGAATCATCGGATTCGTCGATCCTCCAAAAAAGAAATAAGCAAAGTTCGATCTTTGCAAACAATTGGAAGAGAATCAATAGATTCATTTCCGAGAGCGATTCCCGGATACTGTTATTGCTTCTTCTATGGGAAAAGAAGTTCACGACCCGTGGGCCTTAATTGTCTATCTAGTAGCCACTCCTTGCTTTGATGAGTTAAGTGAGACCACTATTCGAAATCTAAGTGAAACACTGGATTTGTTATCTCATGTCGAAGAAGGCCGAGGATGACCTATGGTGCGTTTTACTAGCTAATCAGACGCGAGCCCCTCCTCGGGCGGAATCCACCTTTTGCTCCAGAGGGAATTTTTCGGTAGAACGGTGAAATGCGTAAGCCGACTAATTCCAAGACAACCACCTGCTTTGTGAGTAGCCCGAAGTCATCGCATTTGAACCTTCGTGTCAGAAAAGGATTTTTATTCCTCATTAGATTTGAACATGAGACCTCTAAGCACTTTTGACATTTGAAGACCAAGTTCAAACCAATCATGCGTCACCCTTATAATTATTGGAAACAAAATGTTTTCTTCATTTAAAACTTATTTACTTTATTTTGTATTTATAAATAATTGTTGTAAAATATGGATGGATTACGATTGTTATAAATTTAAATTTCATTCTGAATAATTACCAAATAACCATATTTTATTTTGCATTATATCATATGATTTCTCTTAATCATTTTAACATTTTGCACCAAATCATTTGCAACTGTCAAATAACCCTTAAGCTTGTTTATCATGTGTGTAATCATATATGATATTCAAAGTTATCGTTTTCTCGCAAAAATGTTTAGTTTCTCGTTTAAACATTACATTTTAATCATATTCACCAAAAAAAGAATAATTTTAGATTTAAAAAAATTCATGTCAATAACCACGTTAGCAAATAATATTGAGTTGAATATCACATCACTCGTCACATCAGTATGATAACCGGTTAATACTTCAACTGGTTACTCAGATATTTAAATGTTTAAAATTTTACATCTTAGATACCAAAATGAAAATTTAAAAAATACGATACATAAAACAAAAATCAAATTAAAATACATTAATTTTTTACACAATTTACCCAATTACAAAACAAAAGCAAAGAAAAGGTGGAAGGCATCCGTCCACGACCGCAAAATCCCTTTTCTATTATTTTCATTTTTTCCAGGTTGAAAAACCCCACACGCACCCCCTCCTGCCTGCCCGGACTGCCCGATGAATCTCATTGGCGGGAAGGTTGACTTTCCCAATTCTATTTCCCGCCATTTGGAACCCAGAATACGCGGGGATCGTGTTGTTTCTATATACCCCCTGCTTTTTAAGCAAACTACACGTTTGGTCCTTGTAATTTACTATTTGTTTATGACTAAGGTTCTTAGAGTGCATTAATTATGGATATAGTCCCTCTGGTTTGCATTTGGTCACAAAATAACTCCCACATCCTAATTGATTCCGTTAACTCATCATCAGTCATGGGCTTTTTGTCTTTTTATCATTTTCTTTGTGTCTTTTCCAATTATAAATAAAAAAATAGTTACTATTATTATTATTATTATTATTATTATTATTATTATTATTATTATTATTATTATTATTATTATTATTATTATTATTATTATATATCTATTTTATATTATAAAGTATTTGACAAAAACTCTTAAAAACCATTTTTTATGCATCAAGTAGCGTTTATTAATGCATATTACTTAAAATTCAAGGTTACAAAGTAAATTGTGTAATTACAACTTATTAAAGTTTTATGTTTGAATTCGTGTAACTAACTGCAAATAAACATAACCAAATAGATAATAAACATTACATTTTAAATTTAGAAAACATCTAAAATATAATTAGGATAATCATTGACTTCTATCAAAATATTTAATTATTATATTTATACAAAATTATATTATTAAACCAAAAAAAAAATGAATTAAATAAATACACAAAAAAGAGAAAATTTTAAATATTTAGGTATTAATTTCAATATTTCTTTTACAAATTTTTATGATATCTTCATATTCATATTTTATTTAAAAATAAAAACATCATCGCTTTCTTAAAATCACATAAAATTGTATTATAACATGACTGAGACAAAAAAAAAATTTAAAATCGAGATGTATCTCACTGTATTATGCAAGTACCCGTCTAATATATATATATATATATATATATATATATGGTATATTTCTTTTACAACCTTGTGTATTTGTACAACCCTTCCAACCCAGTTAATTGAGATATTTATAGAAATGATGGGAGTTTATTTATTATGATTTGAATATTTATGGAATATGAATAGAGTTCATTAATTATGATTAATACTTTATATTAGAAAACAATCAAAACTTTTATGAAATCACATATTCATCAAATGAAATGGACGGTTGAGATTGAGTTGTATTGGTTGCACAAATGTCAAGGGTTGTATAATAACCAACCTCTCTCTCTCTCTCTCTGTGTATATATATATATATATATATATAGACTTTGGATCATGTTAGACCAAGGGTTTTTCGCGAGACCCGTAAGACCAATTATCAACCCTTGGATTAGATCTACTATCGTCAGATCTTAACATTCATAAATGCCACGAGACTTCTCAATAATTACAAAATTGTCACCGTGCAATTTTAGACCATTAGAATTAACTTATAAAGTTGATCAATGAACATAAATTGGTCTTACGAGTCTCACGAAAAACTCTCGGTCTCACGTGAACCCAACCCTATATATATATATATATATATATACACACACACACACATAGTGTCTCTCCATTTTTTTATCACTATCGTTATTTCCACAAACAATTTCAAACCTAGAAATATTTTAAGGCACATGTGTAATTTTTATTGTAGGAAAGTTTTTGAGCATCATGTTTACCAAATATTGGATGAAAATGGCTCCATATCTTGACAGGACAACACCAGTGGTATGTCTTATTGGGACATACAACCCGTGTTTCATCGATATAAAGTATGTATACATGTTTTAGCTTTTCTTGCAAAGAAACCTAGCTTAATGCTTTCAATTATGTGGCTTAATCTCATCTTTCTTAATTAAATGTAATTCTATGTTCTGTTTTAATATAAACTTTGATTTGTCTGTTTTACATAAATTTTGAAAAACAATTACAAGATTTCATAATAAATATAGTTATTTACGGGTTATTTATTTCATGAACTCGTGCAGTCGTGTGAGCAACCAACATAAATAGTTTATGCATAAAATGTAACATTTAGGCATATTAAAATGAAAGAATTAAGGACCTAAAATGCATGAACTATAAATTTAATCATATTAGAAGGATTATTTTCAAATTATTACTTAATCATATTGAAAAATTAATAATACATAAATATCATTTTTACTGGTTGGTTTCACCTCTTAGCCATTTTTTACAAAGTTTACCAAAATAGTTTTAGGTCTGCATTTTTTTTTTACGAAACTGGGTGAATAATGTAATTTTTTTTGCTGACCTAAGTGATATATATTTTTTACAGACAAGGGTAGAAAGTGTAAAAAAATTGTCTTTTAGCTGGGTTTGCAATTACGAACTTATGGTTATTTTGATAAACTTGAAGAGAAAATGTCTAACAGGTGAAACCTAAGGATGGTAATTTGCCTCGGCCTGGTGGAAACCCGACTCACCCAACCCATACGGGGACGGGGATTCCCCGCTAAAATGGGTCCCGAGACCGGGACCGAGGCTCGCTGGTTTGACTCAAAACGGGGCCGTGGGGTTGTTACTCAAACCGAGATTGGGGGCTGGGTAAGAGATCCCTGGTAGACTCAAACTGTCGGATATTCTTAATGGGATTTGACCGGGATGAGATATTAATCCTCGTACCCGCCGAGGACCGAGGCCAGAGCCGGGGACTATTACTAAAAATCAGGGCATGAGTTAAGGATTACAAAACCCACCCCATCCCAACCCCTTTGCCATGCCTAATGAAACCAACAATAAAAATGACCATTTTAATAAGTTTTCTAAAATTCACAAGCCAAATTTAGGAAAAAACGCAAATTTAAAACGAAAAATGAACTTCAATATATGGTTAATATTGGAAGACTATCTCAACAAGGTCCTATGGTCTAGTGGTTAGGACATTGGACTCTGAATCCAGTAACCCGAGTTCAAATCTCGGTAGGACCTGTTATATTTTTTCCCGTATGTTACGGTTTTGGTCCCTTTAATTTGACCGACATCTTAATCTTGGTACCTAAACTTGATTTATTACACAAAAGGGCCTGTCATTTGCACTTTATCACGGTTTTGGTCCTTGAACCAAACGGCCACCTACCATCGTCGTTAAACTCGAGTTTATTTTGGTCTTTGTGCCATTTTCCTCTGAGTTTATTTACTATATATATACACGCGCACACACACACACATATACATATATTGGTTTAGTTTAATTGGACGATTATAGTTATATAAATTCAATCACTCAAATGAAAATGCGGTCTCTCAAATCGTTCTAGATTTCAGTCGTTGTTTTCGAGGAATATAACACTCACTGAAATATCTTGTCAAACAGAATTCAAAATTCAAGTGATGACCAGGTCAATTTTTTAAAGTATATATGACAAATAAAATAAATAAATTCACACACCCTCCTCAGCTTTTGTGAGATTTGAACCATTGATCTCCTGAGAGACCAATAACTCACATACCTCTGGGCCAAAGGCCCTTTGGACCTTTGGTAACCAGGTCATTGTTACGAGTCCAAGCATTCAACTTAGTTGTGTCAGATGCATTCAGTTTACTTATCAATCCATTAACTAAACCAATCTTGTTTTTTTTACTGACAGTGCTCTTGTCATTTCACGAATCCATGATTAGTAATTGCCACCAATTCCATATTTGGTTTGAAATAATTATTGGATTTGAAATGCTATGATTTCATTGAAATCCCACGTAATTGGATTTCGTAAAATTTGTGTATGATAATATCAAAATATATGTTGAAACATTTATTTTATAATAATCAATTTATAATAAGATAATGTAATTATCTTCATAACTTATTTAAAAATGGAATTCAATTAAGTTCCAAAATCTACAAACCGTAAACACAAAAATATTCCAAATTATTTCAAATACAAATCCCTTTAATTCCATGAAATACGAATCCTTTGAAATCATTTGATCAAATCAAATGTTTTGTGGTTAAATCCCCTCAAATTCCATTTTGAATTCCGGTTAGAATCCTTTAGGGTACGTTTAGGTGGTGTTTGTTTTTTTAAACATCTCATATTTTACCACTTATGTCTGATTCGGTCAGACATAAAGCAATTCAGACCGTTTGTTTTTTTTTTTTTTTTTTTAGAGTCACTTATCCCTTATTTTCCTCTTAAAAGTTAAGTGATAGTCTAGTCACTTATTTTCCTCTTAATTCTGAAAATTATCCAGGGAACCGATTTCTACTTCATCATTCGATCGACTTCACCCTCCTCATCGTCTCAATCGATCGAATTCAACCTCCATCGCCTCTGGTAGCTTCAAATCGACCCAAATCATATCCAAATCAAGAGGGTTTTTTCCTTGTGGGTTTTCGCCACTGTGTGTTTTCGTTCCTGTGCAAACCAGTAGTTGTGCACCTTTATCCTCGTGAATGAAGGTATTTTCATCCCTGTAGTTTTCGTCACTGTAGTTTTCATCATGATGGATATTTGCTTCGATTTTAGAGGTGGATTTGTACGTTGGATTTTAGAGGAGTGGTGGTCGACGGTGGTTGATGGTGGTGGGATGAGGGTAGAGATTGAAGATGGAAGACTTGATCTGGAGGAGAAGGAAAAATTAAAGGAATCTTTGGAGCACAAATAGAGGTGAAATCAGAAATTATACATATTGATATGTTTTGTTGGTTATAAAAGCAAACTATTGATTCAGACTTCAGACGTTTGTCAGTTTACAAAAACAAACAGTTTGACTGATTTATATTTCAGACTTCAGCACCACCTCTTAAAAATCAAAAGTGAAATCAAACTTCAGACTTCAGCACCTCTTAAAAACAAACGCTACCTTAGTTTGATGGAATAGTTTCGAGGGATTTGGATTTCGTGGAATGATTTGGAATTGTAGGAATTTGGATATTAAAGGATTTTAAAATATTTGATGTGTTTGGTTTGTAGGAGTTGGAATGAAACTGGATCATATTATTTTTAAATAATTTATAAAAAAATTATTAAAATAAATAAATTATCTTTTCATTAATTGATTATATGGGGGTGTTTCAGATTGCTTATAAAAACAATTTATTGACTTATTCCGGTGTAGTGCAAGTAATAAACACTTTTAAGTGTTTGGATAAACAGTTTATACCGGTGCCAAATCGGTAAGAATGAGTTTTTAAAGAAGTTAAACCATTCTAACTTGTAATAAGTTGATAAAGACCTTTGTAGAAAATCATAAATTGTTTCAAATAAGTAATCTCGTGAAATTCCAACTAACTCTTGTGAGATTTTAAAATTATATGTTCGCAGGATTTAAAAAATCTTAGGATTCAAATATGAATAAATCTTGTAAACCAAATAGGAGATTGAAATTAGTAGATTCCATTTCAAATTCTTTCGAATCAAATTTCTTCGTGACATGGGTTTGGCTTCATGCCTTGACCCGTTTGAGGTTAGGTGTAAGGTGTTAACCGAAGTGCGAACCCCCTGACTGTGACCAGCTAAGCAAGTAGTCTATTTCTTTTAGCGGCATTTGAACGAACACCTAGACGGCAAGCAATGACACCATTCAAGCAGACAGCAAAATCATCGTCTCCATAGAATGTCCGTATCTCTACTGAATTTCGGGCACCAATATCTCAAAAACAAGCCCATCCAGTGTTTCAGGACTAGATTTTCATACCCTATCAATATCCGACTCCGAAGTTCACCCGCCAAATTCAAAATTGCAAGCAGCTGCTGCTACACTTTCGATTCGGCATCTCTAAGCGAGCCTTCAATTCCAGAGGATAGGCTCCATGGTAGGAAACATAATTCGTCACCCAATATTGAGAAATGGGTTGATTTTGTACCTGGAGGTAGTTGGTGGAGCTTAGAGGATGAGGATGAAGCTGGTAAGGTGAAAGCAACCAATCCGATTACCGTTTGGTATGTTCTCCGTCGAATGTGGGAACTGGTGTCCGATGACAAATTGGTTATGTACATTGGATTCGGTTCTTTAACTTTTGCTGCGGTATGCCTGTTTGTCTATATCAACAGTTATTGGATATTTTTATCCTCCCTTCTATATTGATTTTCTGATTTTGAAACCTGTGTTCTTCCGAGTTCTGGGTTTTTGGCAGTGAGCTGCCAAATAATTACTAAATTGCTATAGTTTATGGTTATTGAGGACCATTTCGGGATTAAGTCGTTTAACAGATGAACTTGTTTGCAATTGATTGTTGATTTTGGAATGCAGCTCGTAGAGATATCAATACCAAACTTATTGACAGCATCTATCTTCGCAGCACAGAATGGGGAAGCATTAGTGTTCTACAAAAACTTGAAGCTCTTGACGTTTATGTGTTTTGCTTCGGGAATATGCAGGTAAGAACCAACAATAGGGATTTTTTTTATCGGTGGATATGTAGAGTATATGCATTCTACAGGGCCGTCATCTTTCTTCTTGTCAGTGATTTTAGTGGCATCTACCATCTGGTGTAATTGAAATTTACATGAGATGAGGGTTTTGGTTAAGCTATAATACAAGTTAGGAGGTGTGGAGACCATGCTTGTATAATCCAACTTGAACCCGGGATCACCTAATGACAGAGGGTCAAGGGGGCTCACCCCCTTGCGGGGTCCAGGGGAAGCACCCCGAGGCCTAAATGGTATGCATCAGAAACTGACACTAAGCTATTGCCCTTCATTGTTGACTCTCAGCGCCTTGGTGTGTTAGCTGATCAGTGAGGCACTCCCCGAACTTAACAAGATCTCGGTGTTTTCGCTCTCATTTTTAGAGTGCGTTTTTTGGATTATCCCAAAGTAAACTTCGTGAAACCCATGACATTCATGGGGTCGAAATATTACTTCTGGAAAGTGTATTGCACACCCATTAAAATCGATCCAAGTTTAATTTGATTGATACATCACGACACTAAATTTCTAAACCCTTGTCAACAAGAGAGCTAAAGACATTCAATCGATGAATGAATAGTGCATAGATAAACAAAATTTCCTCCCTGTTATGTACGTTATCAGCAATTGTTCAGCGCCGTTGTTCGTTTGGTATTTCACATATCTTCTCATGCAGTCATGCTAGAGCCTCAATGGCTGAACATTGACCTGGACATATACAAATTTTACATCCGCATACAAATTACATTCGACATAAACTCTACATGGAAGATTCATAACCGAAAAACTATTCTTGTGGGATATCTGAAGTGCTTCCCATCATGATTGAGGACGTGCTAAGCATACCTCATTTGCCAGTAAGGCAGTAACTTATGTTTCTGTGAAAAAGAATATATATATATATATATATATATATAGAGAGAGAGAGAGAGAGAGAGAGAGAGAGAGAGAAAGATGGAAGTATTTTCAGCCCTTCATTTGCCAGTTTAACTTTGAAGTTCTAGATACTAACTAAGTTTGCTTCTTGTGGATTGCAGCGGATTACGAAGTGGTTGTTTTGGAATTGCAAATGTGGTCCTGGTAAGTGAGTCTTTCTTGGAAGTTGGAACTTTAAGGCTTATGTATTCTGTCCGTAACTTGACTATTTGAAGACAAGTAGTTTATAAAAACATTTTCTATGTTGGTACGCGTTTGATATCATACACATGTTGATACATTAGGCCATGCCAAACATTGGTGGTTGCCACAATTGCCTTTTCTTGTTTTTATCTTATAGCAAGTTGGTTCAGATGTGTAATTTTGCTTTTGGATTAGGTTCCTTCATTCATTATTTTATGAACATGTGACCTCTGTAAAGATGCCACAAGTGTTTGTGTTTGGGTTTTGCCAGCATGTACCGCAAATATATTTTTTTGATATCTCAGACCTGCTAACTGATAAGTATATCTAAAATCTCCATTTGTGTGATCTCTGTAAAGATTGATCAATCTTTCTTGTTACAGAGACAAAATTTTCTTCTAGAGGAAGTAGTATCTGTCCTCTGGACTAAGGCTTTAGTTCATATTCTAATATCACTCACCCACTAATTGGCACTTCATTGATTTCGCAGCTCAAGCGGCTAAGGGAAACTTTGTACGCAAATCTATTGTTTCAGGTGCTGTCTGTTTTAGCAATCATATATATATATTGGAGTCTGAATTTACTGTAGCGTGTTATGTATTTAACTATTTATATACATTTGTGTTATGTATATTTGACTAGTCCTTACTTTCAGGATATATCCTTCTTTGATAGAGAATCGGTTGGGAATTTGACCAGCAGGCTTGGGGCAGATTGTCAAAAATTGTCACATATAATTGGAAACAATTTACATTTGATAGCACGGAACTCTCTTCAGGTTGATACCTTTGTCAACATCCATTTTGCCACTTATAAGCTCAATTATTCTTGCTGCAATTTGGATTTGAAAGTAAAATTTGCAGGGGACAGGAGCGCTGATTAATCTGCTGACATTAAGTTGGCCTCTTGCATTGTCGGCTTGCTTTATATGCACTCTTCTGTGCATGATCTTTCTGGTTTATGGGCGGTGAGCATCCAAGGTTTTCATTCTGAAAATCTACAGCCTGCCATCTAGATAAAAGGACTGGTGGTTTCATTATATGATTGATTTGTTAAGACGACATAAGCTAAGGCCCTAAGCCATCATAAGTTTGCTATTGTAATTTATAACCTAAGTCCCTAAGCCATCATGTTCTGGAAGTCATAGCTTTACTTCTCTTCAGGTATTGTGATAGACCCTTTTTATAGAAAAAAGTTGAATTGAAATTTATGGACCCAGCCCTCGATACAGAAATCAGATTTAGGGCCTGTTTGTTAGCAGCTTAATGAAACTCGATGCTTTTTCGGTCAGCTATACATGACTGTTTGGTAGTGGCTTAATGATATAGAAAGTGGCTTATTTAGTAGCTTTTAGGGGGGAGCTTTATGCAGAAAGCCAATTTTTTTTTCTAACCTGTCTCTTTCAATTAAAAAACATGTTTCTTCCATCTATGAAAAAACCGTCTCAAACAAAACCTTCACAATCTATACAGACAGATTAATACACACAGACAACTTTATGCCTTTATCCATTAAGGATTTAATGGAAACCAACCAAACATCCCCTTACATGTACTAGTTAAACAATACAGTTTCAGAACATGCATTCATCACAGTTGAAGAACAAGTTTTTATTTATTTATACATCTGGTTGCATTGTGGGATATAATATATATACATATGTATGTATGTATGTATAGGTGGAGGTTATATATATGTGTGTGTGTGTGTGTGTGTGTGTATATATATATATATGAAAACATCTCATTTACTTCATTTCGTACCATCCATTTATGGAATTTTATATTTACAAGACCAGATTTGGGCAATCTTATAAGGGTTTACTATCTTTTCTATCTGAAAGGTACCAGAAGAAAGCCGCAAAGCTTATTCAAGATTTCACTGCTCGTGCCAATGAAGTAAAGACTAAACTGATTCTTGCATTATTCTCCGAGCATGTAATAATACTTATGAACTCCTGTTAACTTACCTGACCATGACTATACCTCCCCCCCCCCTTTCAAAATTTCAGGTTTCTGAAGAAACTATTTCGTTGGTGAGAACAGTCCGGGTTAATGGAACTGAAACCAAAGAACATGAAAGGCAAATATGTTTCTCCGTAAATCTTTTTTTAGCTATTTATATTTCGCAAAATCATTTATATTTAACCAACTAGTTTGGGATAAAAGGCTTATTGGTGTTGTTCCTTTCACTTTGATATACTATACTCAAGGTACATTAATGTCATAAAAGTTCTCACCCGTAAATGTTAATTATGTAGCATATACTTTATGCTTGTAGGTATAAGCAATGGCTGGATAAATTGGCCATCACAAGCGTGCGAGAAAGTGCTGCCTATGGACTATGGAATTTGAGTTTCAGCACTCTCTATCGTTCGACACAGGTTCATTGATCCTTAATTCTTGTGAAGCCATTTTTTACTAATGTAATCAATTTCAATGTAATGGTCCTGTAGTATAGCAGGGTTCGTGAGTTTGTAGGGGTGGGAATCTATAGCTAGCGTAGACGGGAGTTGGAGAAATCGTGGGGGTTGGGATCCGTGAGTTGGCAGCTAGGTTGCATTTGGTATACAGACAGGATAGTATAGGACATATCATGACAAGCTGTTCAATGTTTGGTAAGACGGGACATAACAAAATAATTAAAATGACGAATTAACCTTAATGAGTTGTTTATATATTTATGTATTTTGATTAATTTATGTAATTTATTAAATTATAGTAAAGCAAATATTTTTTTTAACAAAATATATCATTAGAAAGTTTTTGTCAAGACAATCAAAATGACACCAAAATGAAAAGTTCATAGTTTTCTATTTTTATTTTATACCTTTTGTATATTATTTTTTATTACTAATATTTAATAAATTGCATGAACTGATCAAACTATAGAAATCGTATCAAATAATATTTTGAGGACAGTAAAGTGAAAGTTTAAAGAGCATAAAATACAATAAATAAAATTTAAAGAAATGAATAAAATGTAAAGAGGGAGGCTTTTTTGATGTTTTAGAAGAGAATTAGGTTTTATTTTGAGGTTATATTGGTAAAATATAGGTTTGTTCCACCTTGTTCCATGGAGCGGGGGTGGAACACACCTGTTCCCCTCTGTTCCACATAAAAATCCTGCCAAACATGGAGCAATTATCCCTGTTCTCTCCTGCTAATTACTCGTTTTGCAGTTTAGCTTTCTTTGCACACTTTTCACTTCTGCACAAGCTGAGGTCTTCACGGAAATAGCCGCTCTACTCTTTGTGATACATCTCCCCCTCTCGGACCCTACCACTGGGTGGGATATACTGAGCTAGTTTTGGCTATGTGGTATAGCATGATAGATGGTAACATGGAGCTTAAATTGATCTGTTCAACTAAAATTATAGGTTTTCGCAATCATACTGGGAGGAATGTCTATCCTGACGGGTCATGCATCGGCTGAGCAACTTACTAAGTATGTATTGTACTGTGAGTGGTTGATATATGCAGCTTGGAGGTTGGCAGACAATTTTTCATCATTGCTTCAGTCTGTTGGAGCAAGTGAAAAGGTGTTTCAGCTAATTGATGTCTTGCCTAGTGATCAATTTTCAGCAAAAGGCATGGAATCTATATATTTTAATTTGACAAGCTCTTTTCTTCATATTCCTTTTCTTTTAAGATGAAAAGAGCTCTTTGCTTAGGGCCCGTTTGTTAGCGGCTTAATGAGCTTAATGAGACTCACAACTTATTCTGTTAGATGCACATGACCATTTGGTAGTGGCTTAATGGTATAGAAAGTGACTTATTCAGTAAGCTTTTAGGAGGGAGTGTTATGCAGAAAGCGAAGTTTTTTTGAAACATGCCCCTCCCAATTAAAACACGCTCATTCCATCTTAAAGCCCTCCCAAACAAAAACCTTTCGAATCTATAAAGACAGATTAATCCACACAGATAGCTTTATCCTTACAGGACTTAATGGAAAACCAACCAAACAGCCGTTGACTATCCATCTGAATGGTAGTTTTCAGAGGTTAACCTACTGCTGATGAAATACAAGTGAAAGAAAGGCCTTCAAGTTGATAGTTTCAGTTGTTTGAGATCTACTGTATTATAAAAACTTTTTCTACCCGTCTCTCGTTTTAGCTCTAATGGGAATTTTCATTCTGTACAGGAGTGAAGTTGCAGAGACTAACGGGGAAATTCGAGTTCATAAATGTGTCCTTTCATTACCCTTCACGAATGACGGTACTTTCACAGTTTCACTTACCCTTTAAAACATACAGTAGGCAGTAGCATTACAAACAGTGCTCCTTTAGTTTGTTGCACAGTATCTCATGTCCAATCGTCTGACGAAGGCTCCTGAGTGATGCGGGCCTAGGTGTGGAGGACTGGCCTTATTAAGCCTTATTGTTCCTGGAGGCCCGTGACCAGCCCAACAGGGGGCATCACGCTTAAACATGTATAACTCTTGCTTAGGGTCTCCATTTCGGCCCACGATACACCGATTCAAAGCTTGGAACAAGGAGCACGTTTTGAGACACTTTTATGTTTTTTGCTGTATTTTTCATTTGAGCTTTAAAGTTTGGCTCATCTTTTCTAGGCCTGTTTTATGCTTGGGACTCTTATTTACTTGTTGGTTATATATTGATGGATGGTCAATCGACCAATACATAAAATCTCCATTTCCATCCAAACTCTGAGTTCACCTTGAGTTCGAGTTTGAGCCTAAGGTTTGGTATTCGTTGAATCAACGAGCTTTAGAAGAGATTATTCCTGGGTATTCTCATAATCAACGGGATTAATCTTTCGTTCGGTTATCGTTCGCTGCATCACTTAGCCAGGGCTCACCTATTCTACAAGTCTTCCTAAATTGATAGCTTTATGTTACACTAAAAATAATTTGCAAAAGGAAGGCAACCACATGGTCATTATCAGTTTATGGAGAAAGATAACATCTATTTTGATATAATTGACCTCATTGCATCTCTACTTCCTTTTTCCATTTGTTGCTACCTTAAAGGTCTAAACTGTTTCATATTTTTCTTTTGTGTTTTAAAGGAAACTACTGACCTCTTTGTCCATTCCTACAGATGCCCACTCTAGAAGAAGTTAACATCTCTGTAGAAGCTAATGAAGTGACAGCGATTGTGAGAAATTTCATTCTCAACATCTTCCCCCTTACGGATGGTGCAACATTAACAACATTGATTTTTGTTTCTTCAGGTTGGTCTCAGTGGTAGTGGGAAAAGCACATTAGTCCATCTCTTACTTGGTCTTTATGAGCCAACCCATGGGGAGGTATACTACATGTGTCCTTTGGAGTACCGTATTAATTTTATGTCTCATCAACAAAATACATTTTTCTCTTTATTTGTATGTACCTCCTTATACCTTGAAGCAAATAGACAAGTATAATATATATATATGTATATATATATATATAGAGAGAGAGAGAGAGAGAGAGAGAGAGTCGGGTTCAAACGAGAACGGTACCTATTTAAGGGAACAAGAAAACGGTCGAATCACATGTGATTTTACACTAACATCATGTAGAAAATTCCATGTGATTCACGTGACTTTGCCCCGCGATCAAAGTTTCCCATGGGTATAATGGGCCTATGGGCCATAATGGCAGTAAATTAGTCATAATGAGTCTAATAGCACCTTTTTTGACTGTTAATGTAAAATCACATGCGATTTTGCACAAGATTGGGCCGTTTTCTTAAATAGTTAGCATTCTCTTTTGATCCTGCCTAATATATATATATATACACACACACACACACACATACATACATACATAGAGAGAGGGGGGGGGGCATAGCGTCTAGATGAATGGTTATCGGGATGTTTCTCAGTTTTCCATTTTTTTGTGGTTTTCCATTGAACTTGACCCTATATATATGTGTGTGTCATGGCATAATTTTTAATTAATTGATTACCATACAGCCATACTAGCTTCCAATCCATTAGTTAATTGGAAGTTAGTATGGTAATCAATTAATTAAAAAGTATAATAATTACACATTTTTTAAGTCGTGCCTTTTTCATTGTGGATATTTATTTTGAGATTGCGGGATTATAAAAGCTGCACTTAGTTGCAGATATTAATCGATGGTCATCCACTTAAAGACTTGAACATCAGATGGCTGAGACAGAATATTGGATATGTTGGGCAGGTTTGGAAAGCCTCTTTTACTGTAAATCCATTTTCTTAAGGTAAAAGCGCCATGATGAAGCTTTTTGGAGAGCTTCTTGACCACGTAAGATAAAGAAAAAGTTTCTGATATAGTAAACCCACTTTTTGCTTATAATTGCACAAGCTCTCAATAAACTCGATTTATTTGGCCGCCTAGGCTTGTGGGTCCCACACTCTTTTGGAAAAAGCTCGAATAAAAAGCTTACAATTGTGGATGCTCGATCAGCCAAGCCCGAAGCAACCATATTTTACCGACTTGCAATTCATGCAATGAAAATTATATATTTGTCCCCAATTTGGTCGTTCTAGACTATGGAAGAAGCTTTTATAGATTTGTATTGCAGGAACCACATCTATTCCGGATGGATATAAAGTCGAATATAAGCTATGGATGTTCAAGGGACATGGAGCAAGAAGATGTAGAATGGGCTGCGAAACAAGCATATGCTCATGAATTCATTTGCTCCCTTCCTGATGGCTATGAAACAATAGTTGATGATGAGCTTCTAAGTGGGGGCCAAAAGCAAAGAATTGCAATTGCTAGAGCCATTATTAGGGACCCTCGCATTCTGATCCTTGATGAACCCACCAGTGCTTTGGATGCAGAAAGTGAATACTACATTCAGGTTAGTTGTGTTGATTTGATTTCTTAGATATGTTTGGCAAGCTAGCAATAAGCTAGCTGTTGGCTGAAAAGCTAGTTGTTAGCTGAAAAACTAGCTGTTGGCTTATAAGCTAGGTTATAAACTAGTAATGTTTGGTAAAAACTAATTGATAAGCTTAGATGACAAAGTAAAATGGTTTATCAGGATATGTTGAAAATTAACGAGAAGAATTTAAAAGGGACATATCTGAAAGGAAGTGGAAAAAGCTCCTAAAGCTTATGTGAATGCTACTTGAAATAGCTTTTCAAAAAGTTAGCTTATAATTTAGCTTGTGGCTAACTGAAAGGCGTTTTTCCAATAAGCTTAAAAAATAAGTGAGCTTAGGATCCGTTTGGATTGCGGGATTTGGAATTGTATTCCATTCCAATCCCGTGTTTGGAAGGAAAGTCCGGGATTGAAATCCCTCCCGGATTTAGAAATTCCATAGAGGTAGTTGGGTCTTCCACAGGATTTCATAGGATTTGTTTGTAACAATGTTTTGAAACATGTTACAATCATTCGTTTTGTGATGATCAATTAATAAAAGGTAATTTATTCATTTTGTAAAGATATATATTTTGTTTTTATAAATGATCTATAAAGAATGGAATTCAACTCCGTTCCGAATCCTACAAAGCCAGACACACCAAAGGCTCCAAATTCTTCTAACTCCAAATCCTTCCATGAAATTCAAATCCCTAAAAACATCTTGTGAAACCATACTCCCTCTTAATGCATTTAAGGTCGGGTTTTCCTCTACTTTTGACCAGTCAAAATGCCACATTTTCCCGTAGTGATGTGAAAATGGATCCCAAGAGTGTTCCCACAAGAGATGGGTGTCTTTAGACTTCTAAGCAATTGTCAAATATTTTGCATTGCAACTATGATCAATAACTTGTCATTTCCTATATAGGAATTGATGGTTAGGTTAAAAACCGAAACGAAGGCGAAAAGATCAATCCTTTTCATAGCACACAGGTTGGTTTGAAGTTTGTTTTATGTACGTAGCCTGGCGATTTGTGACTTTAATGGTGAATCCATTTGCAGGCTATCAACAGCAAGAGCTGCTGACAGAATCGTTGTCATGGATGGTGGCCGAATTGTGGAGGTATGATGTTTTTATTTTAAGAGAACATGTGGAACGAGCTACTCAAGCTCGAGCTTGATAATTATTGAGCTCAAAATAAAGCTCGCTTAACATAATGAGTTGAGCTCCATAACAGACTCGTTTGAAAGCTCAATTAAACTTTACGAGTCGAGATCATGAAACACATATATAATGATCAAACACTATACTGCACTTTCAATGATTGCTAAAACAATAATGGTTCCAGCAGATGGGAGATCATGAAAAGCTTTTGCAGCAGAACGGATTGTATGCACGATTACATCTACTTCAAATGGAAGGTCTTTAGATTCACCACGTTCGTCTTCGTGATTTTGCTTTGCCATCGAAATCAAAGAACTCCATGTTAGAAATAGGATTGCAGAAGGAGAATAAGTGCAGTAAATCAAAACGTTAGAATCACTCTAGCAAGATTGTTTGGGTTTTTTAGGCTATGAATATATGCAGAATTGTTATCGAGGAGAATTAAGAGGATTAAGAGAGTGAGTGTGTGTGATGAAATATTCACATATATAAATAGGTTTATGTTAACAACCGATTGTGGATCAAAAGTAGCCGACATTTGGCTTTATCCAAATCAGAAAATCATGGAAAAAGGTGGTCCAAAGGGCTACCCGTGAGTTTCCAAGTGAGTTAAACTCACGTAGAAACTAGGGTGAGACTGTTTCCAAACATAAAAATCTGATTTTTTTGTAATCTGCTAGTGCTATCTTTTGACCATTTGATATATGTGTAAAATTCACACAACAAGACCGAACCATCCTTAACTAACTTGATCTCTTAAACTAAGGTCTTGTTTTTTTTTTCCTTTTTTCAGCTCTTAATTACCATTTATGTATGATTTGTTCAGATGTTTTGTAATTCAGATTGTTTTTTTCAGATTCTTTTATCACTTAATAAGATCTGAATAACTAAGAGGTAAACTAATATATTAATTATTCTTATTTCCCCTTTTCTTTGATTCCATTTAGTTATTGTTTCTTTTTTCATTAGGGACGCCACCGTTCTTTCATCATCCATGTGAAATGCATGCATCCACCTTTTCTCTCTCTCTCTCTCTCTATATATATATATGTATATATATATATATATATAATTTCTTTACGTATAGGCTAGCTTAAAAGATTAATGTGAAACAAGAACTTCTATCGACGATCTATCATCTATCAAAAGTATGTATCTTTCCACAAACAAACTTACCGGCTACATTCCTGATAGCATTGGAAGTTTGAAAGGTATGCAAAAGGTTCTTACTATGTTTCATCTGTTAAGCAATTGTTGGGATAGATTTTAACAATTTAAAAAAATCAAAGAGAATTTTACAAAATATTTGCACTTAATTTTACAAAAACAAACTATTGATTCAGTTTTTTAGACTTCAAAAGTTTGTTATTTAAAAAAAAACAGTCTTACTCATTCAATTAACACCTCTTAAAAAACAAATTGATCACTAATTTTACAAGTTGTTTAAAGATTATAAACTAAAAGAATTTATCACTTGATATATCTCAACACACATACATATATATATATATATATATATATCGCTATCAACATAAGTAAGATTCCTGATTTTCCTCGTAATGAATCCCACTAGGAAGAATATATATGTACAACACTCCAAACATGCATGTGTTCTCTTATTTATATTCTCCTCAAAATTTCCTACAAGAAAATACAAATTGATACATACTTAATCAGTATTGATTCTTTTGAATCAAAAATCCTACAACTACATCCATCACGATATAGAATTCATCTAAAGTTGCTCAAGAGCTTC
Source organism: Cynara cardunculus var. scolymus (assembly GCF_001531365.2). NCBI lineage: Eukaryota > Viridiplantae > Streptophyta > Magnoliopsida > Asterales > Asteraceae > Cynara > Cynara cardunculus. Next base: position 465,921 of record NC_037534.1, on the reverse strand, counting down.
AGTTGAGAAATCTTCCGGCTGTGGAACCTGTTTATGAGGCAGCGGCCGTGGCGGATTCCGATCTTCCTCCTTTTCTGGTTTCTTAATCTTCATCTCATTATTCGTCTGCTTGCTTTGATCATCATCACTTGATTGATGAAATTGAGTCCTTGTCGTCGATGATTCAGGTCCACATGCCTCATCATTTTCTGGTTTCCTAATCTTCATCTCATCATTTGTGTGCTTGATTTGAGTATCATCGCTTGATTGACGAAATTGATTCGACGATGATCGAGGTCCAGATCCGATCTCCTTCTTCGCTTGATCTTCTTTGATGGCTTTGTTTTGAAGGATGCTTTCATCAACGTGGAATTTTGTTTTGAGTTCTTGCCATGGAAGGTCTTTAGGATATTCGTCTTCCATCGCACCGTCGTCGATTGCCATGGACGGCCGCTGTATATGAAGCTTTTCTCTGTGCTGATAAATCTGAAGACGTGTTTGCTTTAGATGGAGCCACCTGCATCCATATGACATGAAATGATTCACGCTTACGACTTTACACTTTTTGAAATTGATAATTTCAAAATACTTATGTTTTTTTTTAAAATATTTATTAATTTATTATAAATTATAAGAGTTTAACTTCTTAAAAAAAAAATTATTATCGATTTGACATCGATATAAATTGTTTATCAAAACACTCAAAATCATTTATTATCGATATCACACTGGAATAAATCAATAATTTGTTTTTATAAATAATCCTAGACAAACGTTGTTAGAGTAAATTAAGATTTTAGTCTCTATGATTTAGAAATTGTAGTTTTAGTCCCTATAATTTATAATTTATTACTATTTTCATCCATATAACTTATTGTTGTTTTGATCCTTTTGGTTTACAACTGTTTTGGTCCTTCCTACTTAAAGGTTCAGATTTAGGAATTAATATAGGAAAAATAGCAAACTATAGAGACAAAAAACATAATTTCTAAATTAGAGGACTGAAAATCGAAATTATCAAAAAAGCACATCTACGAAAATTATAAATTATTTTTTTTATTAATTTGGATATCCAATCTATTATGGATAGTAAATTATGATATATAAAATTATTTTTATGTATATGTTAAGGTATTTAAAGAAGGAAATTCAAAAAAATATTTGAAAAAGAAATATGTTTTTTAAATTTGAAAATTTCAAAGTGTTTTCACAAAATAAAAAACCATAAACAAACTATGTTTTGTTGTAATGTTTTTTTTTTATTACGATTGCTTTTCAAGGGTTTTTGACCCAGTAATATCGTAGCATTTAGTTTTTAGAAGGTTATGGGTTTAAACCTCATTAAAAATGAAAAAAATATGTTAATTTATTTGTTATATTCGTCGTATATGAATATTATATATTAAAAAAATCAAACTTACAACTATTGTTTTGTTAGACATTAGAAACTGTTCTTTTATAGTGATCTTTTCAGTATTAAAATATTAATATTTATGTTTCAATCAATTTAGAGGTGTTTAATGTGTTTTTAGTAAATTATTTAATTATTATATATATATATATATATATTAAAGTTTCATTTTTGAATTGGTATAACTAATTGCAAATAAACATAATCAAATATAAAATAAATATTTCATTTTAAATATAAAAAATCTAAAATATGATTAGGATAAATCATAACAGAATCATGATCTTTATAACAATTATATTGTTAAGTCAAAAATAAATCATTTTTCTATTTGACCTAACTTAAATTATAATAAATAATTGAATTAAAGAAATTGTATAAAAAAACGAGAACTTTTAAATAGTTAATTTGATATTAATATCGATATAATTTTTCAACTTTTTATAATGTCTTCAAATTTATTTTATTCAAGAGTAAAACATTATCTTTCTTAAAACTACATAAACCGTATTATATCAACAAAAATAAAAAATAAAACAAAACATTAAAACGAAGATTTATCTTGTTTCGTTGCACGAAAACATTTCTAATAAATTTAAAAGATAAGCTCAATTTATTGGTTTATTGACCTAAAACTCTAAAGTCCACGTTACAGGTCCATTGGGCTGGTTCGTGAACTAAAAACTCACGGCCCATTTCTATCCACGCGTTCCGTTAAATCATCACAAACCAAACCGTTCCATCTGACCCTTCAAGGCTGCTGCGACGATTGTAAGTCAAGTTCCTCTGTCTCTTTACTGCACAATCTTCACCATACTTGAAATTGCTGATTCTCAGTTAAGAAGCCTGATTGCTACATTTCTTGGTGTATGGTACGAGTTACTTTCCCTTTTTGATTGTTCATTTCTGTCGTTGTTTGTTTGATTTTTCACTGATTAGCTGTCTCTACGGATTTGGATACATGATTGATTGATTTCTCCCTTGTATTGAGTTTGCTTAGATCCAATTTAATTGAGTTGTTATGGTAATTCAATTTGGATGTGGTTATATTTTTCTGATCTGCGAAAGTTGGATGAATTGAAGTAAAGGAATAGAGATTTGTGGAAACCCTAGATTTCTGGGTGAGAGTTAACTGGATCACTAAATGTGCCTTTTATTTTATTCAGCGTATTCATTTCACGTTTGGTGTTTTGTTATTCTCTCTATGCACTCATGGATGTAATTTGTGTTGTGTCTATTCTTTTTGGCTGTCTTATTTTGTGAAATTTTAGATGATGTTGCCTGTAATCTTGGACTTTTGAAGACGTTCAATTGTAAGTTAATTTGGACCTAACCAATCAATTTTTTAAAATTTGTTTGGGAGATTGGGAGTTCACTTAAAAGGAATGCAATGTGACATTATAGATATAGGGGTTATGTTATGTCACTAGTTTGCTCATGGACAGGATCTGAGTTAAACATTTAAGTGATATGGTATCTGTCTTGATGATGGTAATTAGTAATTTCAAGAACATTTAAGATAAGATGTTTGATGTTATGTATCTGATATACTGGTTGTTCTAGTATATTAACTGTTCTGGTAGTCAGTTTTAAGATAAGAAAAGAAAAACCGATGATTGGTTGAGTCAAAATTAACTTACTTTAGAACGTCTTCAACAGTCTAAGATTACAGGTAATATCATTCAAAAATCTTAACAAAATAAGTCAACCAAAAAGAATAGACATAAATATATCCAAAAGTGCATAGAGAGAAATCGAGAATAACAGAACACCATATATGAAATGAATATGCTGGATAAGAAAAAAGACACATTTAGTGACCCAGTTAACCCTTGTGTATCCACTAACCACCCAGGGGCCTGGTAATCTTTTTATTTATTTATACATGTAAGGTTTTACCAAAACTGTACCTAAGTCCTCACATTTAGGTAATGTGTATATTTGATGCAATTGATTCAAAGCAGGGAGATCATGAGAAAATTCATGCTTTTATTTCATTAAACCGATGTTTAAAAACCACCTATCATTCTGTTACTTCTCTATAATGTTTTAGAAGTAGGTTGCTTTAAACTTAACGTATAACAGTACAAGTGTTGGGCACTGGATTAATTTTTCCATAAACGTTACTCTGCAACTTTGTGTTAGGCACCCATGAAGGGCATTCTTTCTCTGCAAAGGGCGGCTTTGTTCAGGCGCCAATATGGGAATTGGGGAGTCGGTGCTAGATTGTTTAGCACTCAATCTGCAACCACCGCTAACACCGCACAGCCTCCTCCAGAGAAAACTCACTTTGGTGGTTTAAAAGACGAAGATCGCATTTTTACCAATCTTTATGGTTTGCATGACCCGTTTCTCAAAGGTGCTATGAAACGTGGTGATTGGCATAGAACTAAAGATATAGTGATCAAGGGTGCGGATTGGATAGTAAACGAAATGAAAAAGTCTGGTCTTCGTGGACGTGGTGGTGCTGGATTTCCATCTGGTCTCAAATGGTCATTCATGCCTAAGGTTTCTGATGGTCGTCCATCGTATCTTGTTGTTAATGCCGATGAAAGTGAACCTGGAACCTGCAAAGATAGGGAAATTATGCGTAATGATCCACATAAACTATTGGAAGGATGCCTGATTGCTGGAGTCGGTATGCGGGCAACTGCTGCTTATATCTACATTAGAGGCGAATATGTTAACGAACGTCTTAACCTCGAGAAAGCCCGGAAGGAAGCCTATGCTGCGGGATTACTCGGTAAAAATGCTTGTGGTTCGGGATATGATTTTGATGTACACATCCACTTTGGTGCTGGTGCTTACATTTGTGGTGAAGAAACCGCCCTTTTGGAGAGTCTCGAGGGTAAGCAGGGAAAACCGAGATTGAAGCCCCCTTTCCCAGCCAATGCTGGTCTTTACGGTTGCCCTACAACCGTTACAAATGTTGAAACCGTAGCTGTATCACCGACCATTTTAAGGCGTGGCCCAGAATGGTTTTCTAGTTTCGGTAGAAAGAACAATTCCGGGACAAAACTATTTTGCATATCCGGTCATGTGAATAAGCCATGCACAGTCGAAGAGGAGATGAGTATACCATTGAAGGAGCTGCTAGAGCGGCACTGCGGCGGTGTTAGGGGCGGATGGGACAATCTACTGGCTGTAATTCCTGGCGGTTCATCTGTACCGTTGCTTCCAAAAAACGTATGTGAGGACGTGCTGATGGATTTCGATGCACTAAAAGCTGTTCAATCTGGGTTAGGGACTGCTGCTGTTATCGTGATGGATAAGTCGACTGATGTTGTTGATGCTATTGCTAGGCTTTCTTATTTCTATAAGCACGAGAGTTGTGGTCAGTGTACACCTTGCAGGGAGGGTACGGGATGGCTTTGGATGATCATGGAAAGGATGAAGGTTGGGAATGCAAAGTTGGAGGAAATTGATATGCTCCAAGAGGTAACGAAGCAGATTGAAGGACACACAATTTGTGCGTTGGGTGATGCCGCTGCGTGGCCGGTTCAAGGTCTTATCAGGCATTTCAGGCCGGAGCTCGAGAGGAGGATCAGGGAGCGGGCTGATAGAGAGTTGCTTCAAGCGGCTGCTTAAATCAGGTTTGCATTTGCAACATGTTTGTTTGTAACGTTTTGCAAGTTGCAATATATATATATATATATATATATATATATGTGTGTGTGTGTGTGTGTGTGTGTGTGTGCCAATAGGGTGGTTTAAATGAGAATGACAAAAAGGTTGAGAAATCAAGAATAAATATAAACGTCGGATGAGATGATCGAACTGATATGAATCAAAACAAATTGTACTAAAACTACGAGCATTTTATCCTCATTAATTTGACATCCTTGTCCGTTTTTCATCATTCTCACATCCTCGATATTTTTGCCATTCTCATTTGAATCTACCCCTATATACCAATTCCTTTTTACTTGGTGAAAAGAGGCACGATGTGTGGGAATATGTGGAATCCTAGTAGATTAATCTCTAAAAGAGTTCTTATAGAGATTTTTTTTGGGGGGGGGGGGGGGTTATTGCATATATACATGTTTGATGGCACGTGGCTGACTATGTGTGAACACTCCAACATGCCCCTCAAATGGAGGCTAGATGCCCCCCTAAGAAAGAGGCGAAAGAAAGAAGCAAAATAGTGTATTGATCCCCTAGGTGGTGCTAGACCCCGACTCTGGTACCATGTGAGAATAAACCCCATTAGATTACTATCCTAAGAGTTATGGTGAGAAAGTGAGAACAAAACCTTCATGTACAATCATTTACCTTTATTTACTTAATATTACCATCAAACTGAAACTTCACAAATTCATGCATGTGAAAGTGGTTAAATGCATGTAAAAGTTCATGAAAGCAACTTAAAAGTGAAGATAAAGGTCGATGAATGTAGTTGAAAGTAATTGAAGGTAGATGAATGTACTGAAAGTAGTTGAAAAATAGTCAAGTTAGATTAGAAAGTCAACTTATTCAAACGCTCATAAGTGTTTTCACCATTCTCACTATAACTCTTATTCTTATTTCTCACACGATCCCTCGTCCTTGGGAGGTTCCTACATATATACATGTTTGAAGGTTTGTGTCTAGTCGATACAGTCTTACATCTGCATGCCTCAAGTCATCGAGGCTTGATGTCCCCTAAGAACGAAGGTGAGAGACTGTGTCGAGTCCCTAGGTTGTGCTAGACCCCGACTCTGATATCATGTGAGAATATGTAAAACACCATTAGATTATTTAGAGTCGTATAGAGAAAGAGTAGGTTCCTTCTTTTTACAAATCCAATAATTCGTACAAATTCATAAACCAGTTTTCATGTGTTGTTTCATAACACTTGTGAAAATACAACGTATACAGTGTTGTTTCCTATTTGAAACGTTCATGACATTTTTATCCCCAATTTTCATGCATGAAACAACACATGTGAATGTGAATGCAATGTTTATACAAGGTTGTTTCCTATGTGACACAGTCATGAATGTCTCACATATGAAACAACACTGTATAAACATTGCATTATCACACATTCACATGTGTTGTTTCAAACATGAAAATTGGTTTATAAGTTTGTACAATTTATTGAGTTTGTAAATAATTATGCGTCTATATATATATATATATATATACATGTTTGATGGTCTATATCTACTTAAAAGGCAGGTATATTTGTTTTGTAGGTGTAAGTCTGTGGAATAAATATGCAGAAATACTCTGGACAGCTGGAGGAAAACGATTCTGAGCATCATGGTTAAATTTTTAAGGTCTGTATTGAACCAGGATGCGACTGAAATAGCATTCAGCCTTCTTGATGATTCAGATGTGGGTAACTTTTTGCTGTTTTGGTGTGATTAAGACATCTTATTGTTATATTATGGAACTTCACTGAACCACCACAAGTGTTTGGAAATAAGATGAACCCAATGTTGTAATGATACAAAAAGCTCTAATTTCATTCTTGTTATAACCATATCAAATATTGGTATTATTTTTATTTTTTATTTTTTTTTTAAATTACAAGGGGGGTTTTGATTTCTTTTTGAAGTTCACCACAAATATGTCCATCTTAACCACTTGGGTTATTCTGGAGATGAGTGAAAAATCTCATCTACCCTGAGTTCGAATTCAGACGCTGCTAGGACCCTAATGGTCATGCAGGTTTATCTACGATGACCCCACGCCATTCATGGGATTGGTCAACTGGCTCAGAAAATCATGATTAACCAAAATATATGTGGTCATCTTTTATCATGTTTCTTTTAACTTGTATTTTTATCCTTTTTATGCTCAATAGTATTGCCTTATTGCTACTAAGACTAATACTCCTTATGTTTCAAATGTAGGTTCTGTTTGTTTTTTTTTTTCAAAATTACCTCTTAATACCTCTAAAGTCTGATTCATTCAGATGTTTGAGTATTAAGAGCTTTTGTTTTATTTCTAAAACAAGAGCTTAAAAGCTTTAAATGTTCTCTAAAATTTTAAATGGTAAACGTATCTCTTAATACGTCTTAATTCTAATCCGTTCTCTATCAAATGGTTCATATTTTTGGGAGCTGGAAAAGATTTGTTAGTAAAAACTATTTATCTTTTATACTTTTGTAAAAACTATTTCTCTTATATATTTTTGCACTAATTTGACTCTTTCAGATTTCAGACGTAAAAACTAACAATCTTATTGATCTAGATTTCAGATTTTAGGACCATTTCTTATAAATCAAAAGTGAAATCAAATTTCAACATTTCATAAAAAAACAAATGCCACCTTAGTGTCTATAATAAGTGCTACTTTTAAAATTGGTTACTTTTCAATTTTATCCGTAATTATAAGATTGGGAAATCTGTTACTTTTTTTATTATTATTAAGTGTAAATTTATCATTTAGTTAATTCAAAATTATAATAATTACATATTTTTAAATCTATATGGTTTTTTTTTTATTTTGGAAATTTATATTTAAGATGAAGGGAGTACTATTTTTACTCTATCCATCTTTTTAGTATTCACTAAAACAACTACACGTGTTCGGGTTGGTTTGGGGTGATGATCAGGTCTGCATACTTCTCGCCTTCCCTATATCCACACCACACATTCAGATGAGATATATTTAGGGGTTGTTTACCATATTCTTATCGGATAAGTGTTTGTCATATGTCACTTACCTTACCGAGTAAACTTGAAAATGACCAAGAATCTTGGCCACTAAGCAGCATAAAAAGAACTAAGAGTTTTATCTGATAAGTGGGGGGGGGGGGAAACTCTTATATGGTAACCGATTACCGAGTAAAAGAGGTGTGCAAACAATACACTTTGATGGTCTAAAATATTACCCAACAAGGTAATTGAGGGTGATGACTTTTGTCAATAATCATTTACCCTGAACGGTCCTTGGACTTGTTTGGTTTGGTTTATTTGGTATTATGTAAAATTGGGATGTTGAATGTTAGAAATCGTTTATCAAACACTTACTTAGTAAGTACTTACCGGTAAAATTTATCATCGTCATTTACTTACCGGGTAAGATTTTAGTTCACTAAAACGGTATCATATGCAAAAATTTACCCGATAAGTGCTTACCATGATAAGAGTCGTCGTCCTCACTTACCGGGTAAGACTCTTGGTCTTTATCTCGTTCTTACTGGGTAAGATTCTTGGTCCTTACCATATTCATCCGATAAAATAATATGACTCGGTATCATCCGAGTAAGCGTTTGATAAACAACCCTTTAGTTTTTATAAACATAAACGAAAAACAATGGTTTGATTTCAATATAGTTTGTTTAATAGTAAATATAATTAAAATAATGATCAGGTTTTAGTTTAAGCGAATTTTCCTATATTTTGTTTTTTTAAAACAAGTTTTATGTAATCCAATGGACAAACGAGAGCATGTCATACGTCCTTGACATTTATGAGATCTTTATATAAATGGTTTATAATTTATCATGAATAATATAAAACACTCGTCAACAATATTTACGTTCATTATTCATGATCAATGATGACAAACAGGAAAACGGAAAATCTCAATCTCAGCAACAATTTTATTAAGTATCTTACAATTAGAATTCCTCTTTGTTTCGAACCCCAGTTAGATTCAGGTATGCTACACTTTTTAGTTACTGGGAGAACTCAAGTACTCTCTTTCGTGTTCAAGAAAGATCTCTCTAAATTTTTTTTTTCTTTTAAAAGATACAAGAGCAAAACAATCAACTTCATAGTGGAAGATCCAACAGATTTTTACAAGAATTCTCTAGCCAAAATCTTCGTGCAAAAGATCTTTTCTTGCTCTAGCGGTATGTGAGTCTTTGGCCTCCTAGAAGGGTCAGGGGTTCAAACCTCACCAAAATGAAGAGGACGTGTGAGTTTTTTATTCTATTTGTCATACATAAATATTATACACTTAAAAAAATCATGTTTGTAATTAAATTTTCTCGTTTCTCAAAATATAACCAAATATAAAATACAATCCAAATTAACTTAAAACATAAACTTTTGGGTAAGCTTAACTGACAATAAAGTTTGGGTCTTTGGAGATTCTTCTAAAACGTCATGGATTCGAGTCCAACAAGGTCACTCACGATTTTTCTGACTGTTATCCAGGATTTCTGAAATTAGTCGAAGTGCGTACAAGTTAACTCTGACAACTAAATTTAAAATAAATATTATATACTTCAAAAAATATTCATTAACAATATTTACGTTCATTAACTAAAGGGTCTTTGGTCTCCTAAAAGGTTAGTAGTTCAAACCTCACCAAAGATAAAAAAAATATATGAATTTATTTGTTGCATTTATCGTTCATAAATATTATATATTAAAAAAAATATAAGTTAAAATAATAAATTCCATTGATCGGGCGAATGCCGAGTCTCAAAAATAAAAGAAAAAGAAAAAAGAGGACGGGATTTTCCATATAATTTTTCTGGCTTTCCTACCGTCCACTTCATCTGGCCAACAATTACAGGGACTGAGACTGTGTATCTGCTTCTTCTCTAATGGCAATGGCGTCCAACTTTACCACATTCCGGAAGGTCAGACCGTTCTACTTCTCTATTCACTCCTATTGTTACAAATCGAACTCTTTTCCCTTCGATTTAGGATTAAATTGTTTAATTTGATTACTTCTGTAGCTAAGGATCAAGGTTTTTTAGATCTGTATTGATGTCGGAATTCTCTGTTAAATCAAACAGCCACAGATGATGCACCAAATTTTCTGCAGAAAAAAGGAGAAAGGACGAGACCAGAACTATCCATATAAAGTCATCGAAGTTACGCCTCCGCCTAGAAACCTTGGTGTTCGCTGTTTCCCTCCCGTAAGCATCCTCAATTTTCCTAGTATAATATGTTCAATTTTTCTATCTTCAAGCTCTTACTTCGCCTCCAAATTTATTTTGCGATAAACTGCAAAATAGGGGAAACTTATTGTTGTCAGATTCAGAAGTGATTAGCGAAAACATTTTTCTAGTGGTGAGATCTATTATAAGGTGTAATGTAGTTATCGGTTTTGTGCAAAAAGTTACAGGATTAACATCAATTTTAATTAGAAAATTGAGCATCCTGATTCTGGAATTCAACTTCAGCTCTTCTTTTGGAAAAAATGGAGTTCCAGTTAGTTTAGTTTTGTTGATTTGGCTTTTCTCTTTTGAATTCTGATGAGAACATAGATGTACATATGTTTATAGTTCAAATAAATTCGATTAACTTACATAGAATAGAAAACTGGACTGCAACACCTCCCTAAAGTAAAGGTCAGTTTGGTTTGACGGAATGTTTTCAAGGGACTCGGATTTCATGGAAGGGTTTGGAATCTTTGAAGTTTTTGGTTTGTTGGATTTGGAACGGAACTGAATTCCATTCTTTATAAATAATTTATAAAAACAAATAACTAAAATAATTGAATTACCTTTTTTTAATTGATTATTACAAAACAAGTGTTTTTAACATATTTTAAAACATTACGACAAACAAATCCTATGAAATCCTGCTTGATACCAACTACACCATGGGATTTCTAAACCCCATGTTTGTGGAATTTTAATTCCAGACTTTCCTTTAAACTAAATGCAGGATTGGAATGGAATTCATTCCAAATCCTACCAAATCCTGCAAACCAAATGCACCCTTACTGTTGTAGGTATCGAGCTATTGAGTCTTTTTCAACTCGAGTAACACTGGTCCTTAAGACCTTGCTGCAATAGTCTTCCTAGTAACTTGTTCTTTGATCTGCATTTTAGAAGGAAACATGTATATATATGAAATTCTGCTACAAAAAGAACACTACAAGATATGTCCTGCAAAGCCAAACAAAACGAACCCATTCAATCCCACATACATAGAGTATGGTCAGGGGAGGGTAAGATGTACACAAAACCTTCTTTCTACCACCAGTGAGTAGAGAGGTTTTTTTCGGCTTGCAAAAAGATCTTGGAAAAGTTCATGGGGGAGTCTTAAGCGATTCCGATAGTTTGTCTAAAATTTGAAAAAAATGAAATACATAATGGGCTCTGATACCTAGTTGTCGACTCTCTAACTCTCATCCATCCAACCCCGTCCACTAGTCCTTAGACAAAATCTGCTACCCTGGTCCTGCATCTTCATAAACTCCTATCGTAGGTCATGTCCAGTCTCAGCTGCTCATCCACACCCTCCTCAACTCAAACATGTCGTGCATTTAACGTATTTGACTATTACATCGTCAAATTCTTGGTGCAAAAGCCGTATGATAAAAGATAATCCTAGAGATAGATTATAGGTTGATTGATTTTGACAATTCATTGGTTCACTTGTAAGGATCATGTCTACTGCATTGACATGCCCATTTTGGCCCTGCCTAGAGATGCACAAAAATCCTGAAGCCCGACCGGAAAAAGCTTGAAAAGACCCAAGTCAGGCGTAAAAGCAACTTTTTCAAAAGCCCGAAAAGGCCCAGTCTCTTTTTCTGCTTACTGAATACGGGATTGGAAAGCCCGACCTTGTGCATCTCTCTCTACAATAATAGCCTGGGTGCCCAAAGTATCATCCCCGCACAACGAACATTCTATAGGGGTATTAAAGGCGCCCTTGTTTTAATTTGATATATGCTCCTCTATGTTCAAAAAAATGGTTGTAGATTACCGGTAGTGTCATTTAGAGTATGTTTATTAGCAGCTTAATGGGACTCATTGCTTATTAGGTCAACTATACATGACTATTTGATAGTAGCTTAATGATATAAAAAATGACTTATTCATTAAGCTTCTAAGGGAGAGCTTATGCAGAAAGTCAAGTTTTTTCCAATCCTACCCTTCTCAATTAAAAATCATGCTCCTTTCATTTATGAAAAAACCATCTCAATATATACAAACAGATTAATATTTAAAGACAGTTTTATTCATATATGACTTGACGGAAAACCAACCCTCAATTTCAATCCCTTTGGCTCTTTTTTGTTGGTTGGTAACATTAGCAGAAAAAGGAAAAAGAACCACTTTGGTGTCATTTTTTATTTAAAATTTACTTTTTATAATTAATTTTTGTTTTCTTTTAAATTATTTTAGTTTTTCCATTCTTGCTCGGAAGTCTTGTGTGAACTAAATCTTGTGTGATGGCAGAACTTGCAATGTGGAGATGGTGTGACGATCGAAGGTCAGAATTACACGATCTCAGCGGTCACACACCGGTACCAGCTTCGAAAAGGTAAATACGAACCAAGCGAGAAAAGACTCGACGTGCTCTCCACCGGAAGATACATATTGAATTTATATTTGGAAAACTTATTACAACAATCATAAAAATAGTTTATATGTTGTATTGTTACACTTAGGGGCTGTTTGTTTACCTCTGAATGATACCATTAAGACTTTAAGGTCTGATTCGGTCAGACATTTTCTTGTTTGGGTACGTTTTTAAAAAGGTCTGAATGAAAACTTTATATCTGATTCACTCYTTCACCCGCTAGCCCTCCATACGATTCAGATGCATATTTTTCCAGGTTTGCCCTCCCTTTTTCTCTAATCATCGTTCCAGGTCTGACCCTCTGTTCTATCGATCGGTTGTAGCAATGGCACCAGCAGAACCTTCTTCTCGTTCATTCTTGGTCTCACCCTTCTTCTGAATCATAAACCCTAGACAAGCGTACCTTGTTTGATCCTCTCTGAATCTCTATTAATGTTGTAGCTGTAAAGCTTGGCACAACTCCACCATCGTTGAAAACAAAAGGGAGAAGAAATAGATTCAACAAAAGGGAGAAGAAAAAGAAAACCTCATGAAGCCTTCTAAATAGAAAAAGCATTTTAACACCTGCAGATGCTTCTTCTAGGTTGATGGAGAAACCACTTTTGAGATGACAATTTGGAATTAAAACAATCCATGGTTTTATGTATTCCCTCCCACGGTTTTGGTACAATTTGAGTAGTATTATAATATTGATGACATTGGAGGTGGGGTGCTTGGAATGGACTTCACATTTACCAAAAACAAGAGGTTGGGTATTAGAATTATATGGTGGATAAAGAATGTGTATTTATCTTTTTGTTGGGTATAAGAATTATATGGTGGATTATTAACTATTTTTTATTTTTTATTTAGAAATTTCCTTCATAATTGTTGTTAAACGTTAATTTTCATTAAATACAAGACTGGGGGGTAAAATGGTAATTTTATGTCATTCAGACTGTTCATTCAGAACAGTTTCCAAACAACCTTTTTTCTATCTGACACTAAATCATACAGAGTCTCTTAATCATTCTGACCACTTAATCATATTGCACTAAACCATTCAGCAACTGCCAAACAGCCCCTTATATTGAGTAGCGCCAAGTGTTGTGCAAATGCTACCCATGTCTCGTGTACAAAATATGTATAAAATATTGAAGTTATTGTGGTTTGAAAATGGGTTTGGTCTTTTGGTTGAATAAGAGCAATGCACAACATTTACTTCACTTTGTACAAGTTGGTATCTTAATTTCGAAGCTGCTAAATGGTTTAATGCAGAATGATTAAGAGGCTCTCATGATATAGTGCAAAATGAAATATAATTGTCGGTAATTGTTTATAATGGAATTAAGGTGCTGAATGGTTAAGGAAGTTTCAGGATACAAAATTATTCAGAGAGTTTAAGAACTATTAAGAGACCGATTTTTTTTTTGTCAAACAAGATTCAGATATTGTCTTTTAATGAAACTATTAAGAGATAAACCAACAACTCTATTATCATCTCACCTTTGGTTTAAAGGAAAATTTGGAACTGAAATCCTGCAATTTCAATAAAATCATGAGTAGTTCGTATTTCATAAGATTTGTTTTTAATATGTTAAAAATACTTGTTTTGTAATATTCAATTAATAAAAAGGTAATTCAAATAATTTTTTTATTACTATTTATAATTTGTTATTATAACTGTATTCGAAATACTACAAACCGAACACATCAAATATTTTAAACGTTCCATTCCAAAATCTTCCATAAAATCCAAATCACTCAAATATTTTTGTCAAACCAAAGGGCCCTTAGAGATTTTTAGGAATTAAAAACTAAAAACTAAGAAAATGATGTAAATGAGAATCAAAACCCATGCCTGAAAGGGGATAAAAGGCCGTGAAAACCAACTCTATGAAAAGAAACTTATGTTATCATTGTGGTTTCAAAGAGTATACTGTTGCACCCAACAAAATAATAGATGACACCTTCGACATGGTAGCTCAATTGACAAATGAGCAGGACGATTTTACTCAAATACAAAACAAGACCTGGGTTTGATTTCGGTTCCCCGTTAGCCTCAGCCATTGAGTGAACCAAAACATGTCCCAACACATAGGTGTCCTTTGGGGGTGAGTTATGTGTGAAACCGGTTGAAGTTGTCAGTAATCAATTTTTTTATCTAGAATAATACGATGCCACATTTCGCACGACCATACTTTTTTAACACTTTGATGAAGAACAGAGTGATAACCCATGCCGAAATATATCCGATTTGGTCTCATCGAAATAATTTAGTTTTCAAGAAGGAAAAAAAGAAAGTTGTTGGGTATGTTGTTTGAATTCTAATTGAGAAGCTTCGAATGGATTGCTAGAAAGGTCCAGAACAGTAAGAGATTGTTTGACAGTTGCTGAATAGTTTGGTGCAAAATGATTAAGTGGTAAGAGACTCTCATGATATAATACAAAATGAAATATAATTGTTTGCTAATTGTTTACAATAAGTTATGGCGCTGAATGGCTAAGAACTATTAAGAGACAGATTTTTTTTTTGACAAACAAGATTCACCTCTTAATGTTCGACCACATTTTTTTAATATAGAGGGGAGACACCCCTCCTATCAGGAGAAAAACACTAAACGTTAAAAACAACAAATTTAAGCACTCGGGTGGAGACGAACCACATCCACCAGAAAAGAACCAAGACTCCCTGAAAGAAAGAAAACACGGGGAAGAGAAGAGAGGGACCAACCACTAGGGAAGGTTTGACACTGTTTGAAGGTTCCTTTTCTTTGTTTTTGTTTGTAGGAGGGAGGGTTAAAAGTTCTTTTGTATGCTATAAATGATTTTCGTACGTCTGTACCCTGCAAAATCTTCATTTTTTGGTTGTTGGTTTTTTGTTCTCGTAGCTTGTACCGATAGTTTAACAGTAATGATTTTAGTTGATTGTTTTAAAAAAAAGAACGATAATCTGTACCATCATATCCACTGTCTGCTAATTATGTTGTATATTTATATCGAGCCACACCCCAACATGTGTAGGATTTTTAAATACCAATTAATCATGATTGATTATTGATGTTAAATGTTTGATTACACATTATAATTATTTAAACTCTTTTATGATAATTAGGTTAATTATTATATGGAATATTTAAAGTTATGTCATTGTAGTTATAGTTGAAGAATTCTTGTTGCTTACACGTTTTGACCACCTTTTTATATTATTATGGAGCATTTAGAGTAAATTATAAATTTGGTTCCCGTGGTTTGTTAGAAATAACACTTTTTATTCATATAGTTTCAAAATTACAAAATAACTATAGTGGTTTATAAAAACGTTCAGATTTGGTTCATTTTAACTACCGTTAGTAAATTCTGTTAAATAAGAAGTAATTTCGTCATTTTATCGATTTTTTTGTCTTTTAACTAATCAAAGTTGATTCTATGATTTTGGTTTTTGTTGTTTTTGATTGGTTAAAAGACAAAAAAAATTGATAAAATGGTTAAAATATCCCTCGTTTTGACGGAACTTTTTAACAGCCGCTAGTGGAAATGACCAAATATGGATTGTTTTACAGGGCACAATGTCATCATGTAATTTCAAAACTGTAGAGACAAAAAATGTTATTTTCGACAAACCACAGAGACAAATTTTGTAGTTTACTCGTTTTTTGTTACTGTGCACAAGGGACCAAAAAACAAAATGTTAATACTGTATACCAACAAAGTCTGCATACTAGGTATAATACTACTAACCGATTGTAGTTAATACCAATTTAATTCGTAAGATTAATAGGTGTTGGATAGTTCAATTTGATACAATATTGTCACTCTTTTTTAAACCAAACATTAATATTTTTCAATGAAACAAAAATTAAATGGAATTTCAAATATTTAATTGATGATAAATTATTTTTATCAAGTTAAAAACGTATATATTTATTTCTTATTTTAGAGTAAACTGTAAATTTGGTCCCTATGGTTTATCGAAAATAACACCTTTTGTCTTTATGGTTTCAAAACCATGGTCATTGTAGTTTGTAAAAACGTCTGGATTTGGTTTCTCTCCTTTATCGGCCATTAGAAAATTCTGTATGAGCGTTTTTGTCATTTTATCTTTTAACCAATCAAAATCAATTTTAATCAATAAAAGGACGAAAACATTTTCATAAATCATTATGGTAATTTTATAATTTTAAAACTTTAAGGACTAAAAGTGTTATTTTTGATAAATCACAAGGACCAAATTCGTAATTTACTATTTATTTTATAAATTTTTTTATTACCGGGCACAAGGGACCAAAAACGAAATGTTAATAGTTGCCCTTCCCAAATGCACAGCCTCCGACATGTAATCCATATAAAGCGATTATTGAAAAGCAAAATCTCAGCCGTTTCCTTTCCGTCCAATCTTATCTTACCGACGTCTCTACTTCCTCCTCCGTCGTTCGTCCATACTTTTTCCGGCATGGCCGCCGCACCGGAGAATGGTACAGCTGATATTCCTACTGAAGACCTGGTGGTTGATGACAACGTCAAGTTTGGATTCGAACGGCAGGAGATGTTCACTGAGAATCTCTCCGGATCTGTTCATCCTTACGAACGTCACGTTTTCCTCTGTTATAAGACTCACGAAGACTGGCCTGCTCGTGTTGAATCTTCCGATTCCGATCCGCTACCTAAACGTCTTGCTGGAGCCATCAAGGATCGTAAGAACGACATCGCTGGAAAGGTTGATTTCTCTCAACTGTGTTGGTTAGCTTCTTTATGCTTATGAGTTGTTTTTAAGTTTAAAGTGGTTTAAAGTGTTGATGAGGCTTTTGATTACTGATCTGACTTTTGTAGACTCTGTTGACCATATTCGAGGGTCGTGGTGATACGGATTTATCGGATGGAGATATTTTGATTTTTCCTGATATGATCAAGTACAGGTAACGTGAGGTTCTCTAGGGTTTAAATATAGTATATGTATGCTTGTCTATGTACATGTATATTCGTTTTAATTTTTTACGTTTCAGATTTGTTCGACGATTTTGTTTATATCTACGACTGTTTGCTTTGTCAATTTGAAAGCAAAATAATACTCGATTTCATGTGCAAATCATTATGAGAAATATGCCAAACTCGCTCAATTAGATGAAAATTTTGAATTAGTGAAAAGTGAGGTTAGATATCTGCTCTTATAGTTTTGATGGAGTTATACTTTAGTTAGCAAGTTATTTGTTCGTAAGTTTAACATTCGATGATGTTTCACTGCTTTCGCATAATGTCCAAGCTCTATTTCTTTTGCTTACATGAACAATTGTAATAGGATTCTATGTATGAAACCAGTGAAAGTTACTAACCGATGCAATGATAAAATTAACATTGATAGAAAAGGCAAAAACCACACTAGCAAGACCATTTCTAAGCATCCTGCTACCATTGCTGATGTTGTCAATATAAGAATCATCCATCTCTTAGAAACGTGGTTCGAAGAAGGCTCCCCACCTGTCCCAACTACTCCCTGGCTAACAATTTTAGTGGGAAGCTTAGAGAATTTTCAAAGCAATTGGCTATTAAGAAAGTTGGAAGCCTTGCAATGTTCATGAAATCACACTTTTCCCTTGAAACAGTCTTGAATTAGGGACTCTGCACATATGTAGCCTTGTCTTCAAAGATGATCTTCATTTGGAGCATCCAAATTTCCCACATAATAGAACAATAAAGTCATTTCCAATGCTCACCTGACCTTTTCAAGTCTGTAGTCCCCAAGTACTGGAAATGTTGTCTGCAGTATGAAAACCCAACTTTTTAGAGAAAATTTCAATAAAGAATCTGAGAGATCAGTAGCAAGAGGGCCAAAAAAGAAAAGACCATCAAATGATTCATAAATGTGATTTGTAACACAGCAAGAGCACTTAGAAGGGAACTGCATACCTTTTTGCTGGAATTTTAATGACTAGGGACAGCTTTGTGGTACGGTCTTGCAGAGAATTACCATTATACACCTTAGCAAATGGTTAAATGGCTTACTTCTTGATATTTTTGTAATTGAAGGGGTTTGGAAGAATCGAACATCAATAGTTTTGTGGAGGAAGTGCTTGTGAATTGTGAACCATGGGCTTCAGGAACACCAGATGTGGTGACAGGTTCACACGTATTCGTTTGTGCTCATAATAGTCGAGATAAGAGGTGTGGTGTTTGTGGACCAGCTTTAATTGAGAAATTCACTGAGGAGATTGACCTCAAAGGATTGAAGGATCAGGTGTTCGTGAGTCCTTGCTCACATGTTGGTGGCCACAAATATGCAGGGAACTTGATAATATATAGCACCGGTCAAGATGGGAAAGTTTCCGGGCATTGGTAAGACAATCCATCACCATGTTTATTTATTTCTTCTTATTGTTGTTTGAAGCAGTCACTTTAAAGTTCAATTCTCAAAGTAGGTGATAAATTGTTTTTTAAGTTTCTTTTCTTGTATTGCAGGTATGGTTATGTTACCCCAAATGATATTCCTGAATTGCTTGACCAACATATCAACAAGGGCGAGATCATTGAAAGGATTTGGAGGTACCATCTTCCTTTCTTACCCACTTTGCTCAATTGTTGTTGATCCTTCTATATAAATCTTTTGATTGATTAGGGGAATCAGGTTTGATTTCGGCTTATGGATTAAGATTATGCTATTGTCTGATTTTGGCTTAATATAAACAGATGACTTAATTCGTTAAGCCCATCCATGGAGGCTTTTGCCATTCAACCCTTTGCCAAATTTTACCAATAATACCCTTTGCACCACTTTTTGTAATCAAACATTTCATTAAATTCGGCTTCGCTACTAAAAGATAATCAAATTACGATTTTAAGTTGTTTCGAGTAAATATTTAGTTATTTCAAGTATTTTGTCATGAAATTGTTGAATTTAATATCAGTCATGTTATTTTAAATAATTCATAAATTATCAAAGAGCCTTTGGCATAAGGGTATTTGTTGAGCATTTAGGCTGTATGAGCTTATTCATTGCATTTTTATAAGTTTATGCATAATGTCGTTTCTTATTTATTACAATTTACTAGCAGTTTGACTATTATTAACCATGCATTTTCTTTGTTACATATTATTTCATTGCAACCACTAATTACGACTTGATTCACGCAACTACAGGGGTCAAATGGGCGCTGAGAAAGCTGAAAAGGCAGTGGAACCGGAACCGGCACTGGCACTGGCACTTCCAAACGGAAACGGTCTGAAAGTCAACGAGAAAGATGAAACCGTCAAAGAAGAAAAGGAAAACAGCGGAGGCTGTTGTCAAGGTGCCACCGGATTCTCATGCTGCAGAGACGAAACTTCTGAGGTCAAAAAGAAGTCAACCAGTAAACTCGATCTCTTCAGTAAAAAATGGGAGCAACACGATATTTTTACAGCCGCCGCTGTTATCGGAGCTGTGGCAACCGTAGCTGTGGCCTATAGCCTCTATAAACGGTCACGGTGAGATCCACTCTTTTTTTACCGATAAAGATTACAAAAGGTAAAACTTGATTTCTATATTCGAAGGTTAGTAAACATGAAGTAATATTTTGATCACCGTACACACAAAACACACTATGTTTCCCGCACTTAGTTTTTTTTTCTACGTATACGAACCGAGTATTTTTGGTACATTGCCCTGTTTGTAAGGGTAGAAAACCAGCTTCTATCTAGCATTTTGATGATGATTCTATTTGCTAGTTTCATTTTCAACACACCCTAATACCATATTACAAGTGATACGAATAAATGGTATATTATCAAAGGGGGTTTAAAATGCATGCCATTTCGCAATGTGATTTGTGTGCTACAGTTGATGTGTTTTTAGGACATGATTGAAGTTTGAACTTGATTTTTTTTTTTTCGTATTTTTATGGTGGGTTGAATTCCGGTAAGAATAGAAGTTATGTTGAGAAGGGATCTACACCTTTGGATCAATCTTGATTGAAGATCAACACGTGTGAGATGCACCGGATCAATTCTCTTATCAAGCGTAATTCATGAGGTGGGGGTGATATTAGAAGTGATCAAGGGTCCATAACCCTTCTTAAACTTTTCATCTTAACTCCTAGTCTTACATGATCCTTCATCTATTATGGTAAACTTGATGGCTAAAATATTTGTGTTGTTTATTGACAGCTTAACGAGTTTAATGGGACTCATAGCTTATTGGTCAACTATACATGAATGTTTAGTAGTGGCTTATTCAATAAGCTTCTAAGGGAAGCTTTACGTAGAAAATCAAGTTTTTTCAAACTTATCCCTCCCAATTAAAAAGCATGTTATTAAGAAAACATTTCAAACAAAAATCTTCTCAATCTATATAAATAAATTAATTAACTTTTTTCATTAAAAAAATTAATGAAAACATTTAGTTTGAAATTCCTTGGACCACCTTAATCTTGGAAAATTTAAATATAAAATGATTGAAAAATACACCAAGAACTATTTCAAAGAAACTACAGAATTGAGAATCAAACTAAATATATTTTGTCCAGTCCTTGAATCATTGTTGGTTTCGGTAAAGGAATAAAAATGATAAAGAATGACATGGGAATGTGAATTATACTAGTCCTTGAAAAGGACTAAGAACCTCCCGAAATGGATTCGATTATTCCAAGAGTTATACCTTTCTTTGATATGGATTCTTTGATAGGCATGTAGAAGTTATTGTACGTCAAATAACATTAGAGGTGTTGGTTTTAGAAGACGAAACGTCTAATGTTTTTTTCCTTCAAATTACTAATTGGAATGTTGTGAGCGGAACAAATGGGGCGTGCTTTAGAAGAAGCTATTTGTTACCGAGCTGTCTTTTGGGGAATAACAAGAGCATCTATGAATTCTTGAATTTTATTCACAAGTATTTTGTGAGGATCATGCATCTTCTTTTTTTAGGTATTCTTTATAGTTTTACCTAGAATAAAGTTTTGGGTTTATGAGAGAATTAGCCATGATCCTGTATAAAACCAAATAATTTATTTTATTTTCGTTCCTATTAATTATCACTGAAAATCTTTAAGCAAATTGTAATGACCCTAGAAAATTCTGAAATTGTAACACCATTTGATTATAAGAAGAAAAAAATATTTAAATTATTATAGATTTTTCGATTGGTGTCTTTGCCTTTACACAAAAACAACCCTTATTTAAATCATGCCTTCATAAATAAATTAAAACTCAAGCTGCATAAAAAATCTCAAAATTTAAGCTAACTGAAATTTTAATAAAAACGGGACCTGGACACAGACCCTTTGTACAAAGGCAACAATGTTAACTACATCCGTCATTACAAAATTGTGTCATTAGTTTAGTTTTAAAAGATATAAAGACACCCAACGAAATGACACTTTAACATGCTTTAAAAATGTAACTTTTTTCATTAAGACATAATCATAAACGGGTGGCCCATACCATCGTATTCCTCTATCTAAGTCCGGCCTTCAGTAATCAATGTCTTGATTCTAGAGTATAATCATAAAATGTGTATATACAAAGACGAAAAACCGCTTTATGGAATGTGTTCTCCGTAAAGATTCACGTATTAAACCAAAGAGTCTTTGGCTTATGATATCCGGATTACTAATAGAACCCACTCTATCTAGATATCAAAGGTTTAAGCATCTTTACAAGTACAAGAGTTTTGCAGTATATAAATATTATATCTATATACTGTTAAGCCTAGCAATCATCTTCTCCACCGTTCCAACCTCTGTTCCACCTCTATCAATCTCCCCCATAACCTCTTCCAAAACCACATTCTTTGACATCTCACTTCTACAAACCTTCTTGCAATCCCTCAAAAGTCGAAGCAGCGATTTCGCGCTCCTTTTCGCTCGATGGGTCCCATCGATGCTGAGCTGGAGTAGGCCCGGAATCGCTCCTTCTCGCAAAATCATCCCTCGGTATCTTTCCCTACTACTTTCGCATATCAACAACAATATTCCGACTGCATACTCTTTGCAAGTCTTTGAACCATCTTCTACGGCCTCGACCAGTGCCCGAATCCCGATCGCACTCTCTTTTAAACCAATTTCCGATGAAGAAACTATGTGGTCAAGTAAACCCATGGATTTTTCGACCAATTTCGATGATTTTTCGGACTCGTTTATGAGTTGGATCAAAGAAGATACCGTTGATGATGAAACGATGGTGGGAATGAGTTGATGGCATGTTGATAGGTTATGGAGAGTGACTACGATATCGAGCTTTGCTTGTGTGGTATTGTTTTCGAGAAGGGATTCGTTTAGGACTCGAATGGCACCGGAGGCAGCCATTAATGACTTGTTTGCTGAGCATGATGATAAGATTAAAAGTGCTGCTATTACATGATCAATCAATGGATGGATTTGCGATTTTACGAGGTTTAAAAGTAGAGAAATCGCTCCCGATTTTGCGATCCGGATCTTGTTTCTGTAACCATAACACATGCAACTTATCAGAGCATCTTAACAGATTTTCTAAAATGAAGATTATATAGATTTTTGTTCCAACAGATTTTTCAAAAATCTTCTCCAAAATAGAGAAAGTAACAAAGAATTGATTAAAAATCTCCAAATCTGAGGAACTGACAGTAAAAGAACTCGTGTTCGAGAAATGAATAGAAATAAAATAATGATATTATTTTAAGTCGATCAAGATCTGGAATGTTCTTCTAATTGCCGAACACACACACGTGAAAATTAATGGTGTTTGCGAGCAGAGGGGAAATCAAACGAACCTTTCGCTGCCATAGGCGAGACTCATGAGAGCAAAAATGGCGGATTCTAGGGATTTAAAATCTGGAGGAGCATGAAGCATGGAGACGATCGGAGGAATAGCTCCATTATCAGCCAATTTGTGTCTCTGTTTGTTTGTGAGATGAATAACGGCCTCTGCGGCGGCGATCTTCGCTTCATGATCACCGAACAAAAGCGCTTCCACCACCTCTACTTCCGCCATGGATTAATGACCGATCAGGTATGCGTCTGTGATTAAGAGAGTATGTATATATGTATATGATTTGGTTGTATCGATGTTTGGAAATGGATAATGCTTTTTTGGGAGTAAATTTGGAAGAGAAGCAAAGGTATACTATTCCCTATGGACCATAACCAGCAGCTTTTTCCGGCCACCGTCCGCGGTTGGGGATTGGGATCTTTTTTTAACTTTCCTTAAATAGAAGGTCATGCACATGTACATAGAGATGCGCTCTTCATTTTGAGAACCAAAAAAACCATTAATATATTGTTTGAAGGGTATTCCCAATGCACTCCATATATATGTTCTCCAATTTTAGCCTTTGGGGATTCTCTTATAACGTCACGGTACGGTTCGACTCATCACATCCATTGTAGAACATATGGTGTCTCATAACCCTGCAAAAAAAATCTGATCAATCCGATCTAACGCGAAATAATTCAACCCGATGTCTAATCGAGTTGTAAAATTTTCAAACCATAGGTATTGGGTTACTATTATTTGAACTCAACTCAACTCAACCCGATGAATCCGATATTCTTTTACTTTTTAGATTTAATATGATTGTTGAATTTCTATTAATATATACATTAAACAATTACACTATCATGTACGCTCTTCATATACACATATTTTCAATCTATTCACACTTTTATATAACTCATTTGTATATATGTTCAGTAACTGTGAATGTATATATGTGAATTGGGAAAACTAACCGAATATGATATACGTAAGAAGTATGCATAAATTGTATCAAATGGTTGATGATGAAAAAAAATTATGAGTAAAAAATAACATATTTAAGGTTAAAAAAAATATTTTAATATATCAAAATATCAATTCGAACCTCTCATATAGATTGGGTTGCATTTTGGTTTAGGTTGGAGTGTCTTAAAAGGGTTAAAATGAGAATGTGAGAGAGTCAACAACATATCCAACGGTAGAAACGAGGAGTCTCATGAGACCACCACAAAGAGTGTAGCAGTGGATAGAAACTTGAAGGCATGTAGAGAAGTAGGTCACATGAATATCTATCTAAACCCATGGTTCGTAGTGGGATCTCTGATTATGTTCCATGCCCCCATAAATCCTACCCTCAACCACACATAAATATCCATTAATAAAAGTACCCATTTTACTATTATTAAATATTTGTAGGTTAATTTTTGTACAATCAGATTTAAATACACCGTATCAACCTCAAATATAAATATAATAATATTAACGGTTAGATTCCACTGAAAATGATGAAATTCGAGAATGGTAAAAAAAGATCTCCACCCTTGAAAATCAGCAGATGCACCAAACCGATTCCTGTGATAAGCGTAATTCATGTGTAATCCACATCCCTTTTTTTATTCACACATTAAGATTCTTCGTCATAATATTAAAATCTAAATAGTTAACTACAACGGTGGTGCCTGGTTGGTTTGAGTTTGAGCTCCAAATGTCAAAGTGTCTGGAGGTCCCATGTTCAAATCCAAAGAAGAATAATATACTCTTTTTTAGCCATGAAAGTTCAAATAAGGTGATTTTGGGCTACCTACAAAGCAGATGGTTGTCCTGAGATTTATCAACTCACATAACAAGTTGGATATTCAGGTTAATCAAAAAAAAAAAATCTAAAAAGTTACCCAAAAAATAAACAAATTAATTTTTTACCCAAATTAAACCCTTAAGTCCAAAAAGTTAGGGCCAAACATACAAAAATTACCCTAAAGAGTTAGCACTTAATTAAGATGTTATTATGTTAACATCAGTATAAATAAATTAATCCTAAAAAATTAACCTTAAAATAATCAAATAAATCTCGTTTAACCTTAAAATCAAAATGTTAACAAAAAAACATAAACAAGTTTACCCTAAATATTAATTTCAATTAAAATTCATCTCTTTAAAGAGTTAGGCTTTTCTAGGTAACCGTGGAGTTCCGAAACAGCTTATGTGTACCCAACCAATCATCTGGACGATCACGAATGTCCTGCAGTCACCGTATGTGAACCTTCATGGCCACAAGGGTTAGGGTTATTGGTTAGGTTTATGGTTTTACCCAGTGAAAATTGTTCCACCCAACGGTAAATGTTTGTGGCTTCATCCGATAAAAATGTATGGTCCATCATTAAACAGCTAAAAAGATTTACAGTATTCAACACGAAATTAATGACGGGAAACACTACCTAAAAGATAGGTCCACCCATATACCTCCTATATATGTAAGTGCCGCAATTCCAACCTTTATGTAAGATATAAGCTTAGCATAAAGGTTGTAACTAATAAAGATGGTTTAAAGTTTCAGTACAAAAATAACTGAAATAAAATAAAAATCACAACACACTAAAACCCTTCACGGATATATGTTCAAGATTTTGAAATGGGAATAAATTAAACGATTTTGAGAAACAACAAATAGTATATTATTTCATATGATTTTTTTACATATGGTTATAATTTAATATAATAATTAACATATATTTGTTTCACATGTAGTCGGTTCACAATGTGAATCTTTTTAACGTGTTTGTAAAACAAAAAATACATGTAAAAAAATTCACATGTAAAGCAAAACCTTAGAGTATCTCCACAACATATGCTAAATACAATACTAAAAGTCAAAATTTCTAATAGAAATTACACTATATACCTTATTTTATTAATTATAACATTAATTATATTATTAAAATATTCGATACATTTTATAAAACATTAATTATCTCTCCTACACATTTATTTTTAATATATATTATTAGTCGGAAGTATTAAAATAATAATTTCTCTCTTTATTAAGAGACTTCTCTAGATATTTTTACAGTGTCTTTTTTTTAGCATAGATGTTGGAGATGTTTAGGGCATGTTTGTTTTTTTCAAAATGACCTCTTAGTACATCTGAAGTCTGATTCGTTTAGACGTTTTGGTATTAAAAGCGTTTGTTTTATTTTTAAAATAAGAACTTAAAAGCTCTAAATGTTCTCTGAATTTTTAAGTGGTAAATGTATCACTTAATACCTCTTAATCCTAATATGTCATATATCATATGGTTCATATTTGGGGGTTGGAAGAGATTTATTAGTAAAAACTATTCATCTCTTAAACTTTTGTAAAAAATTATTTATCTTTTTATATTTTTACACTAGTTTGACCGATTTATATTTCAGACGTAAAAACAAACAATCTTACTGATCTAGATCTCAGACTTCATGACCACCTCTTATAAATCAGAAGTGAAATCAGACTTCAGACTTCAGTACCTCTTTAAAAACAAACGTCACCTTACAATCTCTCTCCTCTTTTCTTTATTTTACAATACAATATAGCAAAACTGTTGGAATCCTTTTTTTTTTTTTTTTTCATTTTTAACATAACTGTTGAATTTATAAATTTTAAAGTTATCAAATAATTTTAAATTTTATGAGTTGAATTACACGGATCTCATAGTTTTTTCTATTAACCTGAATATCTAACCCGCTATACAAACGGACTAATCTCAAGATAACCATTTATTTTATGGATAATCCGGAGTCACCGTATTTAAACCCCAGTAACCAAAGTGCATCTAATAGTTTATGTTTTGGCGGGTGGTAATTGTATCCGCGATTCCAGTTGCAATTGGAAAAGGATTCAATGCACCCCTAACAAAAGACCTATTCTAGGCTATCTCCTCTTTTTTCGATTCCTGTAATGAATTGGTGCCATTCTTTATGGAATTCATAAGTAGTCACTCTCAAGCATTCTTTATTCCCATTTCAACAAATATAATTTTTCCTTTTTTTAATTTTTTTTTTGCTATTTTTTAAACGAAACTCGGATATATGCAGAGGTTTAAATGAGATTACGTTCGTTTTATGAAAACGTAAAAACACTCTAGTGTTATAGAAAACCAGATGTGATAATACTGTTGTGATGTGCGACCGACCGACCTTTGGAATGACCCTACAGTACCACATGTGATTTTCTATCATAAAATGGTGTTCTTGTTTTTTCGTACTGGTTGAACCCTTCCCTTTGGATATAAGAGTCAAACTTAACCAGTTAACCACAAGGGTGATGCCTCATTGGTTTGAGCTTGGGCTTCAAAGATCAAAAGTGTTTTGAGATCCCAGGTTCGAATACAAGGTGAAATAAAAATCCCCTTGTGGCCACGAAGGTTCAAACCGGTGACTTCGGGCTACCTGTGAAACGGTGGTCGCCCTGAGATTAGTTAGCTCGCATAGCAGGTTGGATATCCATTTAAAAAAAAATCAAACTCAAGATTCTTAAATTATTCTTTGATATATCCGATGAGTTACCTCAGATTCGTCAGTAGGTGCCAAAAGTTTGGAAAATTGACTATTTACTAAAGGGTCGTTTGCTAAACGCTCATCCGGTAAATCTTTATTGGGTAATTTCCTTACCGGATGAACATGGCACGGGTCAAAAATCTTACCCGGTAGGAGCAATGATAAAGATGGAAGGTTTT
This sequence comes from Cynara cardunculus var. scolymus, assembly GCF_001531365.2. Lineage (NCBI taxonomy): Eukaryota > Viridiplantae > Streptophyta > Magnoliopsida > Asterales > Asteraceae > Cynara > Cynara cardunculus. The sequence continues at coordinate 437,935 of NC_037534.1, read as the reverse complement.
ACTCGATAAGTGAGGGTGACGACTCTTACCTGGATAAGTGTTTACCGGGTAAATTGTTGCATACGATGTCATTTCGATGTACTACAATCTTACCCAGTAAAATAAATTATAGTGTTGACTCCTAACGATAAGCGCTTACCGGGTAAGCATTTAAATAAACGGCCCCTAAGTTCACTTTTTAGTCACTTTCTGAATTCAATTGAAAAAATGGATTAAAAAATGTATTTGGTTGGGGAAATTGATTGTTTTCATCAATTTCCCCGGTTTTACCCTTCCATAATTATTTTTTGATTATTTCTTGAAGATTGTTCTCAACCAAGTTGAAGATGATAAATCATGTAAATGAAGTCACATTCTTTTCAATTAAGAGTTGTTTATCAAATGCTTGTCAGAGTCGCAAGAGTCATCTGTCCTCACGTATTTTATCAGATAACATTTCTAGCCATTAAAATGGATTGTTAATAAACATTTTTTACCTGGTAAACACTAAGTAAGTAAGAGACTTCTCTCTCACTTATTGTGACATTTTATCAGGTAGGATTTTGGGTCCTTGACCCAATAAGATAAGTAATAGATGGTAAGCGGCTAAGCGCTTACCTGATAAGCGGCTAAGCGCTTACCTGATAAGCTTGGTAAAGACCCCTAAATTAATAGAACTAAGGGACCGTTTACCAAACACTTACCCGGTAAGCGTTTACCGGTAAAATTTAACACTACCACTTACTTACCGGGTAAGACTTTAGTCCACCAAAACGGCATTGTATGTAACAATTTACCCAGTAAGTGCTTACCATGGTAAGAGTCGTCGTCTTCACTTACCAGGTAAGACTCTCGGTCTTTGTCTCCCTCTTACGGTGTAAGATTCTTGGTCCTTACCATATTCATTCGGTAACGTAATGTGACTTGGTAAGCGCTTACCCGGGTAAGCGTTTGGTAAACGGCCCCTAACCTTTGTGTATGAATTTAGTGATGAATTGGAACCAGATCACATATCCATGAAGAGAAAACAAGGCAACCGTATCTATACTAGGTCGTTAACTCTAGCTAGCCTGGTCTGAACCACTGAAGATTTCCCTGATGTTATTTTCAGGGCCCTTTGGGTCAGGGTGCGCACAATGCCCAAAACTGGACTAACATGGCTCTACACCACTGTGACTCGAGAAGAATGTTGATGCAGATTGTGGGCACTTATTCCGGTTGTACAAGACCTATCATTACCGATACTAGTCCACATAACAATGTTCGGCGGCTACAAACTCTTCAAGAACTCCTAATTCGTGATCGATTGATGCTTTCACACTTTGAATATAAGTAAATCTGTAAAGACCCAACAAACAAATTTGAATCAGTCTCATGATTCTCTTTCACCAACCCATGATCGAATTAAAATCAATCTCGTGATCAAATTCATCGAGATCACATGGCAAAAGATTTGAAGGGTTTCTGCATATATCGCTACTCTAGAATATAGAATTTCAGGTTGAGGCATTTCGTCGAACAGATTGCATGCATCTTCGAGTATTTGTCTCCCGATAAGGAAAATAATCGTAGTAATTTTTGAGATTATGAACGATAATGGATAACTAAGGGGAATTCAAGAATAAACGTGAAGGATTAGTTGGGCGAAATAAAGAAATTTGAAGGGGGTTGATTGTAAATTCAGGAATTCATAAATAAACATGAAGGACTAATTGTATCAGATAAATGAATTTAAAGGGCGTTGACTGTAAATTCGGAAAGTGTATTGGATTCATCGATCGTTTCTCTCGATGTCAATGGTTGACTACATGCACAAAATGTAGTCACATTTAAGTTTTTTCACTTAATCACATTCTTATTTCTATAGTCATAAAAAGAGTTAATCACTGTTGTGGTACCTAATAATTGTAGAAAAGATAAACAAACAAAACAATATGAAAACGAAGAAAAAAAGCAAAAAAGACGAAAATAACCTCAAAGCTAACAAGCTCGTTAATCGATTACTAGGGTAAGGTACCAAATTGTTACTAACGTGCAACGAGTCAGATTCCATGAAAAATAAAGTCGAGGGACCACTTTTCGAGAGACCATCAAATCATAGGAACGAAATCCGTAATTGACTCTATTACTTTTTGTATTTTATATTCGAGTTTTTTTTAGAACTCCATATATTGTGATAATTATGACAATTATTTTCATGAGATATTATTTCACACGATTTTTTTTTCAATCAAATGATATAATTTTATATATCGAATTAAATATATTTTTTCACAATATGTTTGTTTTATACGTGTCTGTGGAACAAAAAAGTTATGAATTTATGAACTGAATACACATTAAACAAACAGATTGAGAAACAAATATACGTTAATAAATACAATAAATCTAAACTATTAATGAACAAAATCATGTAAAATAACACATGATGCACCAATTCTGAAAGTTATCACAATTTTATCCAATTCTTTTGAGATTTAGGGGCCGTTTACCAAACACTTACTCGGGTAAGTGAACACCAAGTCACATTTCCATACCGGATGAATATGGTAAGGACCAATAATCTTAACCGGTAAGAACGAGACAAAAATCAAGAGTTTTACCGGGTTAGTGAGGGTAACGACTTTTACCACGGTAAACGCTTACCGGGTAAAGTGTTGCATACGATACCGTTTTCGTGAACTAAAATCTTACCCGGTAAGTAAATGATAGTGTTAAACTTTACCAGTAAATGCTTACTGGGTAATTTGTTTGGTAAACGGCACCTTAGAGATGAACTATCTCAGGGAAAAAAAACCCTATTTGATGGATGATTTTTATATGTTTTAATATTCATATTTCTCATTTAATTATCAAAATATCATTTTACTTGCTAACAACGCATAATTTAAATGGTAGAATATTTTATAAATAATTAATTATTTATAAAAAAATTTATATTTAGCTGCGGATACAAAAATAATTTATATTTATTTGTGATTAATTAAAGTTTTTAGTAACTTGACTTTCTTGTTTTATTGGATGGATGAAATAAGCGGTGTTCTTGATTCTAAATTTACGCCTTTTTCTCATTCCATTTCTCTCTGTTTTCGTTTTTGCCCTCAAATTTCAAATTCTCCTCTTCCTGTTCCTTTGAAATCCTTCCTGAATGCTCTCTAAGTTGTTACTCTGAACGATTTTATGGCGATTAATATCATCAAAGAAGGCGATCGATCGCCTCGAATTATATTGCATGAGCCTACCGGATCAACCGTCGAGGTTCGTCAGTTTCTTCATTCTTCATTTTTTGTTGTTGATGATTATGCTTTTTGTAATTAGACTCTTTTGATAATCGTGCATGACAGGTTTTTGATCCGGTTTGTGTATATTATTTGTCTATGTTTGAATTCGTATCGGAGAATCTTTTTTGATAAACAGATTTTGGGTGTCGGAATCGTTCTGGAAACAAGTGGTTGATGGATGCGCTTAGTTTACGTTTCCGGATGAGTGGTTGATTCTCTTAGGGCACATTTCTGGCATCAAAATTTATAGTTCTTTGAACTCGATACATAATCGTTAGAAAGGTTGTGAATTTTCAATTGATGGTCTCAAGTATTGGGGGAAAATGTCAAACATGTAAATTGTTTTGCAGCGAGAAAGATGGAATCGACTGTTTTTCAGTCGTAATACAGAAATTGTCTAAAGTGACGTTCTGAATTAGAATAGCATGTATAAGACGACACCCCCATAGCCAGAAATTTTAATTTGATTATAGTAGCTCATAATTCTAGGGCACCGAGTATAATTTTTATCCTGCGTCTATTCACTTTTCATTTTTCCAGATTCTGTTGCATGCTATTAGGAAGAACTGATTTCTAGTATCTTCATAGCTTCTTTCTTAGATGAATTTAATTCGGAATCCTCTTCCAGTTTATATAGGGGTTAATTTGTATTTTACGCTTTTCTGCTTAGGTGCTCTTGTATGGGGCTCAGGTTATTTCTTGGAAGAATGAACGTAGAGAAGAACTACTTTTCATGAGCAACAAGGTACAACTATCATGTTTTTCCTGTTACAAATGATTGCAAAATGTAGATCCCGAAATATTTTGTGTGGACATTATTCACTTCAATGCAAGATTGTTAACTTGTCCATCCACAGGAGTGGAGATCCATGTATGTATGATGCTCATGCATTTGATGTTTGTCCCAATACTTTACCTGAATGTCAAAATCACATGATCTAATGCGTATGTGCATGTATATGGTATGTTTATTGTTACCATACACCAAGAAAGACAAGAATATGGAACTACTTGAGGTAGGGCATCAGCATTAATGAACTAATGTTTACAATGTAGAAAATTATTCTATGCTTCCATAGACATATTAGAAACTATGGCTACTTGTTTTTCTCTTCCAAGTACAATGATTCAATGTGCTTAGAGAAGTAGTTCCAATAGCTTCGGTGAACAAATTTGCTTAACATATCATTAACTTTGGCATGCAACATACTGAACATGAAGACATCAAAATGCTGAAGAAATGAGATGGTACATGAGATTAAGCTCACACTTGGTCAAGACCTGAAGAACAAGGAGTACTCAACTTCTATTGTATTCGAGTAATTCCTATTACTTGTGATGCAAGCAGGCCTTTACTTAATTCGTGAGATTACTTGAGTAACCTTGCCTTAGTTGTTTGGTATAAGATAGCTAGGTTTGGAGCTTTTCATATAAAAAAGCCTATCCGGCTTGACTTCACTATCATGAATGACTTGCATTGTAGTCGCCCCAAAGTGCCTCTGTACATTTTGTCATTTTCTAATGCTAGTGTCTGATTCCTTAATTTTGGGGTTCTTATTTGGGGAACCAATCTTCTTGGTGGATGTTACATTTAATGTGGATGCTTGGATCCTCTGGCAACTTTACTAAGTAACTCTCCTTAGGATGTAATCTTACACTTGATCCAAAATATATGTTTGTTTTGTACAGGATCTTAACTTGTAAATTGTGATCTTTTTCCTGAGTTGAAGAACTTCTTCTAAATATGTGTTATGACATATTTTTTATATTTTCTCCATGACTCTTCTGCATGTCATTTTTCAGTTCAATATTGATATGTTTTTGTTAACAATAAAGTTTTATTAGATCCCTCTTTTGTTTATCTGCTCCCCTTGCACATATTTGATATCATAGTGACATGGGGACTTGCTCTGCATACAGGCGGTTTGGAAACCACCTAAACCCGTCAGAGGTGGCATACCCATTTGCTTTCCGCAGGTTTGAGTTTAATAGGCATTCTCCCATTATCTTCTTTGTCTTGGTAATGGGCTTGTTAACTGTAATGTGCATATTGCAGTTCGCAAATTTTGGTTCACTGGAGCAACATGGATTTGCTAGGAACAGGCTATGGTTGTTAGACGATGATCCTTCTCCTTTAACACCAACTAACAATCAATCGAGTGCAGATCTCGTATTGAAATCAACAGAAGATGATCTAAAAACATGGCCGTATAGGTACTTTACTACTTTGTACATTAAATGTCCTGAAATATTTGGCTGGTGTTTGTTGACCTCTTAATTGGAACATGGAGATGAAATGGGAGGTAATTGCCTATGCCTTTTGCAGATTTGAGCTACGGCTTCGCATTGCTGTCAGTGCTGGCAGGCTAACTTTGATCCCTCGTGTGAGAAATGTAGATAACAAGGCCTTCTCGTTTACCCTTGCTCTGCGTAATTATTTTTCTGTATCTGATGTCAGGTTTGCCTACTCCATCTCATAATTGTTAGCATTCCAATCTGCTTATCCAAAAGTAGTAGCATCAATCATAGCTGTTAGACATTATTAGGCTTACTGAAAACAATTGATTGTCCACTGGCTTTATAGATTTGGGAATGTGCTTTCTAATTTCCGCACTTTATTGTATGTTAGGTTCATTTTTTTATATCTAAGCACGGAAGATGCTTTCTGTTATTCCCTTCAGATATGAAATTTAATTTGCAGTGAAGTACGAGTTGAGGGCTTGGAGACACTGGACTATTTTGATAATCTGTCGAAGAAAGAAAGATACACGGAGCAGGCAGATGCAATTACTTTTGATGGCGAGGTAAGATATGGTTTTCTGCTTCTATTATATGTCTGAAATGTCTTCATCATGAACATCGAGATTGGAACCATGAAGCTTTAGCTCCAAATACATGACATTTAAAGTTTTTTTATGAGCTTGATAGTTTGTCCTTCTAAACCATGCACCATATATCATATTCTTTTTTAGATTGATCGAGTGTACTTGAGTACACCTACTAAGATTGCGATAATAGACCATGAGAAGAAGAGAACAATTGTCCTACGTAAAGAAGGCATGGTGGATGCAGGTTTATTGCTATCTTTTCTTTGAAGCTGAATTCTTAACTTATATTCCAAAATTATGCCATCGCTGATTATTGAGTATCATATGGTACTTTTGCAGTTTTGTGGAATCCTTGGGACAAAAAGGCGAAAGCAATTCCCGATTTGGGTGACGAAGATTATAAAACCATGCTGTGCCTCGATGCTGCAGCTGTTGAAAACCCAATCAGCTTAAGACCTTTTGAAGAATGGAAAGGTCGTCAAGAACTGTCTATAGTGTCCTCAAGTTATTACAGTGGGCAGTTGGATCCACAGAAGGTTCTTAACGGCTTCCACTGATCCCATCCAGCAAAATGCAGATCTTCCAGTAATTTTCCAGGTTTCTTACTTGATCTGCAATATCATTGTTGCTGCTGCCTTTTACATTGGTTTGGTGTTTAGGGTCTGTTAGAATATTTGCAAAACAAGCTCCCTTGCTATATCTATATTATTCCAGTTGATCAGTGAGAATGTTGCACTTAGATATGATCTGATCCACCAGACATCTTTTAGCAATTAACACCTGGTATAATTAGATCAAAGAATAGCCTCTCTTTTGTAATTGTGTACCACTGGTATCAAATTTCAATTATGGGGTTCTTGAGCAACATATACCATATGTACCTATTCAGATGTTTGAGATCAATATTTTTGGTACTGTTTTCTCAAAATTTAGCACATTTGTCTTCTCTATCTCTATCTGTATTCCCATTTGTGTTGCTAATTTTTACTCATCACATTTTCAATGTTTAACGTATCTGTTTTTCTCCATTTCTCACACTTTTCACTAGCTAGGGTCTTCACGGAAACAGCCGCTCTACTCTTTAGGGTAGAGGTCAGGTCTGCGTACATCTCTCCCCCCCCCCCCCAAAACCAAAAGACCCTACCTCCTGGTGGGATATACTGCGCTTGTTAGGCTTGGTTTATTATTTTGTACTGTTTTGCATATGAAAATGCTGCAAGGGGCTGTTTGGTTGGTTTTCTATATAAAGTTGTCAGTGTGGATTAATCTGTCTATATAAATTGGGAAGGTTTTTGTTTGGAGGGTTTTTTCATAGATGGAAGGAGCGTGTTTTTTATGGGCATGTGCAGGTTCGGGAAAAACTTGGCTTTTGGCATAAAGCTCCCCCCCTAGAAGCTTATTGGAATAAGCCACTTCCTATATTATTAAGCCAACTACCAAATAGTCATGAATAGCTGACTGAATAAGCTGTGAGTCCCATTAAGCTCATTAAGCTGCTAACAAACAGGCCTAAAAATTTCATGACTGCATGCACTTCATTGTCTAAAATTAAAATCAGTTGCTTAGCCAGTACAATTTTGTGTCTTATTGCTACAAATCTTCAACTGCTTAGAGTCTGTCACTTAGAAGAGTGAAATCAGGGACATCCCAAATTTTTCTTTGGCTTCTTTGTCTAAAGGGTCATCTCCCAGATACAAATAGACATAGGCCCTGCAGAGCATCTCGCTTTCAAATTTGCTTACTACCTTGCCATGCACTGCACTCATCAAAAACACATTCTAATCAAAATTGTGTGTTTGTAAGTGCAAATATACTGGACTTTTTTTTGGGTAACCGTGGGTGTCAAGGCCAACTTGCACGCACCTCCGTTAATCCTATGGGGTGCGGAAGTTAACAGTCAGACAAACGCTTTAGTGGCCCTGAGGGGAATTGAACTGGTGACGTCCCAGGAGCAAAACCAAGCTCTTACCAGTTGAGCTAGCGGTCAAGATTCACAATATAACTTAAGACTTGGTGTTATTGAAAAATACCTTTTGTCTCAAGAACATATCCCGGAAGGCATGTGATCTCAATTTCCGAACCAGGAGTGAGTTTGATATCATTCTTCGCCTCCTCCAAAATCCTTCGTCAAGAAGAAAAAAGGATCAAATTTTAAAGCAACACTACGAGTGTGTTTCAACTAAGCCCCAAGCTTCTAGGCTTGGCTTGCTAAAAGCTCAACCCTTTGGATTGGCTTGTATTGGCATGGTTCATATGGGCTCGAACAAGCAAATCTTGGTTCGGCTCATATGAACTTGGCTTGTATGCGTCATATAAAATTAGAAGTGGACCATTCTCCAATCAAAGCCCTCTTTATAAAACCTACAATCAGTTAAAACCGATAACTCATATGAACTAGGTGGCTTGTATAGGCTCTTTTAGGCTTCGGCACATTTAATTTTAGTTTTGCTGATTTATGTTTGTAAGTTAGCTTATTTTTTGAACTTGTTGAAAAGACTTGTTTTCATGTAGCGTTTCAAGAAGCTTTAGGGCTTCTTTTCCACTTCTTTCCAATTATGCCCCTTTCCAATTAGTGTTTCGACACACTTTTAGTTCATGTTACATTGTCATCTAGCTTATCAACTAGTTTTTATCAACCATAATTACTTGGCTTTCAGCTAACAGTTAACTTATCAACGAGTTTGCCAAACATAGCCTTAGGTTCACTGAGCTCCTAAGCCTGAGCGATATTAGGCTCGAGCTCCGTTCAGATGGTTAGACGGACTAGCTTGGATCGGGTTTGCCAAGCTCTTCGATGAGCCGACTCACTGGCTCCACAAGTGGGCTCATCTTGCCTAACCCCCCTACGTAGGACCTGAATCAGTGTACAGGCTAGAAAACCTTGACGGTAACAAAGATACCGTAAGCAAAACTTACCGTTTCATGAGCTCTTCGTTTTTTTCACCACCGAGCTTCCTAATTGCTGCTGCTAGACCTTCATTAAAGTTCTTCCTCACCATGCTCATGGTAAGATTGGCAAACACAATCACCATTTTCACAGTTATTCCCACTGCACTATCAATCACCATTCTATACATCTCTTTTGTAGTCTTTGTTGGTGATTCCACAATCTTTGACTTCATAACACCCACCAATTTCTGGTTATCTGCATATATCCCTGCAAAAAGTAGTTAAAAGTAGGTGCTCAAAAGTGGATTCAAAATTTTGTCTTTATTTGTTTTTCTCCCTTTATCACACTTTTCACAGGTCGAAGGTCTTCACAGAAATAACTGCTCAGGTCTGCGTAAATCTTACCCTCCTCAGATCTCATATTCTTTGAGACAGAGGTCAGGTTTGCGTATATCTTACCCTCCTCAAATCCTATATACTCTGAGATACAGGTCAGGTCTGCATACATCTTACCCTCATATCTCATATACTCTTTGAGATAATGGTGGGGTTTGTATGTATATCTTACCTCCTCAGATCCTATATACTCTTTGAGATACAGGTCAAGTATGTATACATCTTACCCTCAGATCCCATATACTCTTTGAGATAGAGGTGGGGTTTATATGTATATCTTACCCCCTTCATATCTTGTATCATCTTTGAGATAGAGGTCAAGTTTGCATGAATCTTACCCTCCTCATATCCCATATACTCTTTGAGATAGAGGTCAGGTTCGCGTACATTTTACCCTCTTCAAACTCCGTATATACTCTTTGAGATAGAGGTCAGATTTGGGTACATCTTACCTTCCTCAAGTCCCATATATACTCTTTAAGATAAATGTCAAGTTTGCTTACTTTTCAATATAGAGGTCAAGTTTGCGCACATCTTATACCCTCAGATTCACATCTGGGTGGGATATATTGGGTTTGTTTGGTTTTGTCTTGGTTTTAGTTTGGTGCTTAGAAGTGATGCATGTATGTGATGTATTTGAATGCATTGTTGGGTTGTCCTTTACAACCCAACAATGCATCCGACTACCATGTTCGGCCTTTAGTATATAACAATGTACAAGTACCAAAGCTATAGATTCTGATCGAAAACCCGAGCAATTTTTTCTTCCTTACACCCATAGCTTTCAACTGCTTTCCGTCACTTAGCTTGATCGAAAACGAAATACCCGTTTTTGGCTCTATTTCAACCAGCATTTCCTCATTCTGTAGCTTTTCTTCCATCTCTCCGGTTTCACCATTTACGATTCTCTTCTCCTTGTCGTTTGTGTCTTGACCTTTGGTGATCGACGATGTGTTTGAGTTCATGTTTTGAATTAGGGCAAATTTGCATGTAGGATCAAGTGAATGGTGATATATTGTTGTTTTAAGTTTATATATATAGGGATAAATTACCAACAGTTTGAAACGAATTGAATCCCGAGACGATATCGAAACCATTCAGTTTGTGGGGCAATGTACAACTTTTTATGCGTGATGTACAAAACATTAATGCTACATTATGAATGCGTGAAACCAATGGACAAACGACATTCTTATGATTTAGATTCTTACGTTGCGTTGTTTAAGCAAGTTGCCAATTCACGCTAACCGAACTATGGTTCATTGGGATATTAGTTTCAGTACGTTTGCACGTAGATCGTTAAGTTTACGTGTTTTACGTATTTGGATCTCTAAATTACATGTCAAAATTGATTCGACATTGGATAATCCACGACAAGCTATAAAATTTTCGACATGCATCACCGTTACACAGTTTGATTAAATGAATATCAATTCTGAGAGTAAACTATGATTTTTGTTCCAATGGTTTCTTAATAATTTTGATTTTCGTCTCTGAAGTTTAGAAATTGCAATTTTCGTCTATAATTTTTAATTTTATTGCTATTTTCATTCATGACTTAAAGTATAAGGGATTAAAATAATAAAAAAATTGTAAAAGAAACAATAATAAATTATAAATTATAAGAACAAAAATAGCAATGAATTATAAGTATAAGGATGAAAACTGTAATTTTAAATATATAATTTATTATGGTTATTAATTATTTATTTTTAAAATAAATATTTAATTTAAATTAAATATAATAATGGATAATATATTTGTTAAAATTCGTGCACGTATCTGAAACAAAATAAAATATGATAATTGTGAACCGTTATATCACAACAAACCGATGATGGTAAAGTGGTCAACTTTGTACAACCCACCCCCAAGTTGCTCAAATTACTCATTTTATAAGATATAAATATACCCAATTTCATGTTATTTAAATATAGGTCTGTAATAGACTAAGCTCTGGTTTTTTGCAATACGTTAAAAGATGAACAAGATAATGTTGAAAATCCAAATAACTAGAATATATATATATATATATATATATGGATTATTATACAATCTTTTATATTTATACAACCAATACAACTCAATCTCAACAGTCTATTTAATTTGATGAATATGTGATTTCATAGAAGTTTTGATTGTTTTCTAATATAAAGTATTGATCATAATTAATGAATCATATTCATCTTCCATAAATATTTAAATCATAATAAATGAACTCTCATCATTTCTATAAATATCTCAATTAATTGGGTTGTATTGGTTGTACAAATGGACATGGTTGCATTTGAAATACACCCTATATATATAGGAGTCCATTCAAGGGAGAACTGATTAATTTGTGGTAACTATGAGATCTAATGTGAACTGTTTGTTTGAGATGTTTAAGGATATTTCTTAAATAAACTAAAAAGGTAATATGGTAATTCTATTTTTGACAACTAATCAAAATATTTAATTAAATTTTTTAGGAAATATTTAATTAAAATTAATTACCTAGTATATTAATTACCTAATATACATCGTATTTTTAAGACGTATGTGAATCAAAGTGTATCATAGTGATAATGTTCACAATGTTTCACGTGTATCGCTATGTATTTTCATTGTTTTATGAAATGTATCATAATGTGCATTTTCGTTATTTTCATTGTTTTACAAAGGGTATTATATTGTGCATCTTGTATGTATATCTGGACATCACAGTTAATATCGTTTGTAGTTATCACAATATGTATCTTATGTTCACATAAGGTTCATCGAAATAAGGTTCGTCGAATAAGATTCGCCGGAAAGATGAAAAAAGATATTTTATAAAATCCCTAAAATGCTCTTAATTAATATTTTAAGTTATTACCAAAATTATTATTTTCTTAATTTGACATTTGATTTGTGGTTGAGATTAAATCTTACGGGTACTACAAACAAAACAGTTCTTATTTGAAAATTGTTATAAAGATTGTGGTGTTACAGGTAATTTTAGAAATGAAGGAGATGAAATATGAAATGTAGTTGTAGCATTGAATATGAGAGAATTAAAAGAAGGAGATGTAACAAACAAATATTGTTTCATGTGATGTGTATGATGATGCCTTTTGTGAAAAGTTTCAACGTCCATTATTTTAATAAAAATAAATTAATTTATTGAATATAAAATACCATTTAAACAATTTGACCAATTAAATAAAAGTCAAATATAAGACATTTTAAAATTTTACACTTTCGGCATGGGTCGATAGCCCAAACCTTCCGTATCTAACCTCTCTTCAAATTTAAAATTTTATATATCTATACTATATTATAAAGCATTTGACTAAAACTCTTAAAAACTCTTAAAACTCTTAAAACTCTTAAAAATTCTTAAACCCGTTCATCCTCATCCGATTTCATCCCATATCTGAATTCGTGTAACTAACTGCAGATAAACACAATCAAATACAGGATAAACATCTCATTTTAAATATAAAAAATCCAAAATATAATTAGTATAATCATTAAATTCTAACAGAATACTTAATTATTATCTTTATAAAATTTATAATATTAAACCAAAAATAAATTGTTTTATTATTGAACTTAAATAAAATTATATATAAAAAATATATTATATATTATAAATCATTTGACAAAAACTCTTAAAAACCACTTTTTATGCGTAAAGTACTGTTTATTAATGTTACTTAAAACTCAAGATTACAAGTAGATTGTGCGTAAGTACAACTTATTAAAGCTCCATATCTGAATTCGTGTAATTAATTGCAGATAAACATAATCAAATACAAGATAAACATCTTATTTTAAATATAAAAAATCTAAAATATAATAGGATAATCATTGAGTTCGAACAGAACACTTAATTATTATCTTTATAAAATGTTATATTATTAAACCAAAAATAAATTATTTTATTATTAAACTTAAATTAAATTATAATAAATAAATAAATTAAAGAAATTACATAAAAAATGAAAACTTTTAAATAGTTGATTTGACATTAACATTGATAT
>NC_037534.1:382340-423670 GCF_001531365.2 Cynara cardunculus var. scolymus | reverse complement strand
CGCTTTCTCAAAATCACACAAAGTCATATTATAACATCGACTGAGATAAAGAATAAAATGAAATATTAAAATCACGATGTATCTCGCTGCATTGCTCGAGTACGCTTCTAGTATATATATATATATATATATATATATATATTTGTGTATGTGGAGGTTCAAACGAGACACCTTCATTTTACAAGAATGCAAAAACACCCTTATCACATATGATGATACATATGTGGGGACCCGATGATGTGCAGATGTCGTGTCGTAGCTTAAGTCGCGCCAAAGATCATCTGCGTCTACGATTTAACATCACACACATGATGGTCTTGATGAATTATAATATCATATCAGTAATATCTTTATCACATGTGATAGTACATATGAGGGAGACTTAGTGGTGTCAGAGCGACTTCGCCTACAATCTAGATCGCGCCAAAAGACGTCCACGTCTCTTATTTAGTACCATGTGTGATAGAATAATAGTATTATATATGATTATTTATCGGAAAATGGTTTTCTCACATTCTTATATATATATATATATATGTATATATATAAATTGAAATACTATAAAAATAGGATTGAATTTCACAGAAGTCATTGGTTGACTTTCAAAAAGTCAGTTACAAGCAGAAGTTTTTTGGGTTTGCTATTTTTCAACTCTTTTAAGTTCTTTACTTTTACTCGTTCCTAAATATATTATTTATATTTATTCATTTTTTTGGTTGAAATTGTTGTTGAATGAATTCAAATACCGTCAATGTAGAAACAACCAACGCCAAATATTTTGTACATATATTTTGATTATGTTTTAATAATATTAATTTCAAACAAAAATGTTAATTGTTTAATAAAATAATCTTGAATTTTAAGTAATATGTATCAATAAACAGTACTTTATGCATAAAAAATAATTTTTAAGAGTTTTTGTCAAATGTTTTATAATATAGTATAAATATATATAGGTAGAGGTTCAAACGAGAACACATCCGTTTTACGAGAACACATATGAGACCAGTCTGTTTTCATGAGACTCGTAAGACCATTTCTTTACACGTGAAACTTCACAGCAAAACGTTGTGAAGATAACCTTTCATAGTGTTCTTGCTGTGAATGTTCGGCTTTTTACCTCACAATATTTTGTTGTGAAATTTCAACAATTTTACAAAAACAGACTAGTCTCATGTAAATCCAATCGTCTATATATATATATATAAACGTGGAGAGACACCCATTATAGATTTATTAAATAGTATGGTTTTGAAGACAAAAAAAGGTATTTATCTTTTGGGAAAAGTCATAACACATAAGAATCTATAAATTGTCGTTTGTATGAAAATTTAATGAGATATTAAACTTGATGCTGTCGATCAAATTCAATGGCATCTCCCCCAAATCTTTTCTCCTCCCTATTCTCACCTAAATTTTCTTTAATGAATTAAATAATGTACTCCCCAGAGTTTTTGTCAGGAGGACTTTTGCAATTTCCCTTATCTTTGCCGATCAAGAACGCAATACAATCCTCACATATGCCCTACAAAACTTTCAGTATACTCTCTCTCTCTATCTCTAACCTCTTTTGGGTGTACTTTTCGTTTTCAATATGCACTTGGCTGCTTTGATTCTTGAAGTGAAGCTTTTTGTAACGGGTTTCTAAATTTTGTTCGAATTCTGGAGGATTTGTTATTTGTGCTGAAATTGAACATGTGGGATTTCGATTCATCTCCTAAATAAAGTCAATTTGATTTCAAGGTTTCGTGTTTCGACTTCTTTTTGTTGTTGATCTTGTATGTTTGTGTTCTTTCTGTTGTGGGTTTAGCTTCAAATGTGGTCTTGAAATTTTGCCTGCCAAGTGTTTGCGTTGAATCCTGAGTGAAGATTTGGAGATAGAAAGTTGAGGAAGATGGGATCGGGAAATGGGTTTTACTCAGAAGGAGAATTTAACTTGGAATCAAAGTGGTTGATTGATCCAAAGCTTCTTTTTGTTGGTCCTAAGATCGGAGAGGGTGCACATGCCAAAGTCTACGAAGGAAAGTAAGTCAACTGTACCATGATTTGTTCTTGATCAAAGCTAAATTCCAATGCAGAATGTGATGCCAATTTGGTAATTTGTGCTAATTGGGAAGATGGGATCTCATCAAATCTTGATATTAAAAAGCATTTGTTGGTCAAGATATTGGATTTCATAATAATTTTGTAGTTAAAACCTCCTTTTGATGAGCTCAATTACATTGTTAGAAGGATAAAAATGGTATGAATTAGATTATGATGTTTTTTCTGTTGTTGAAGACTTGAAGCTGATTCAGCTGTCTTTCTTGATTGTACGCATTTTTCCAGATATAAAAACCACAATGTTGCGATTAAAATCGTAAACATCGGTGAAACCCCAGAAGAAATTGCTAAGGTTGAAGGTCGATTTGCGCGAGAAATTGCAATGTTATCTAGAGTTCAACACAAGAACTTAGTAAAGGTAGTTCTTTGATATCATCAAGTAATGATATAGCATTGTCATCTTGATTAAATATCTGATCTTGAAGTAACTTTTTGATGTTCTATAAAGGCCAGAATGGATAAAAAATAGGAAATTTGAAACCTTTGTTATATTGATTGATAAAAAAAATATTTTTTACAATAAATTGCATTTTAATTCATTTTGCCATTATGTAAATGCAAATTACTCTTTGTAACCACAGTTTATTGGAGCTTGCAAGAAACCAATTATGGTTATAGTAACCGAGCTTCTTACTGGTGGGACATTGCGGAAATATCTGGTGAATATGCGGCCAAGGGGATTGGATACCCGTGTTGCTATTGGATTTGCACTTGATATAGCTCGTGCAATGGAATGCTTACATTCACACGGGATCATTCACCGTGACTTAAAACCTGGTAAGGGGCTGTTTGATTGATTTTCCATCAAGTCCTGTTGTCTTTGTGGATTAATCTGTCTATATAGATTGTGAAGGTTTTTGTCTGGGAGGGTTTTCTCATAGATGGAGGGAACTTTATATTCGGAGGGGAAGGTTTGGAAAAAAACTTGGCTTTTTGCATAAAGCTCCCCCTTAGAAGCTTACTGAATAAGCCACTTTCTACATCATTAAGCCACTACCAAACAGTTATTATAGTTGACCAAATAAGTTGCGAGTCCCATTGCAATTTTATTTTGTTGGATTGTTTGAAGTGAAAAAGTGGATCTTATGCACCATGTAGAATTCAGTAGTATACTAGGGGTGTGTAGCTTTCTTAAATTGGTTATGTTCTTGTTTTCTCTTAACCAGCTTTTCAAATCTCTATCATTTCTGACTCTCCTTTAGTCACACTTTCCACAAGTTGGGGTTCTTCATTGAAACAACTTTTTTACTCTTTAGGGTAGAGATGATATATTGTGTTTGTTTGGTTTAGTGTTAACTAGCTAATCTTATGTTTGTTCTTTCCAATGGAATGGTCAATATGTTACTTGTGCCTTATTCGATGTTAAAAGCATAGACAAGGGCTTACGAATAGGTCATAGATGCATCTTGTAAATGTGTTGGATTTTTGGGTTACTATCAAGAATTCAATATAATGTAAAGAAACTTGATGTTATGATCGGGATTCAGGAATCAGTTCAAACTTGTTCTTTTGAGGATGCGTTTGGTAGGCGAGATAGGGCAGAACAAAGACTTGTTATCCCATGTTTGGTGAGAGATTAGACTGGGACAGAAGGGTCCCACTGAAACAGGTAGAAGAAGAATCAAGGAGATGGGACAAGACGTAGTAAATGACTAAACTACCCTTGTCAAGTTAAAACCCTAAAACCTTTCACAATTCTTTCACTGCCTACCTCAGTCATGCCGGTCCAGTTACTTTCACATACCAAACGCACCCTGCTTGCACACAATTAACCGTTAACACTTTATACTCTTTCAACCAAGACCATAATCTATAGCTTCATTTGCATCAAAATCTATTGTGTTTCAGAAAACTTGCTGCTGACGGCAGATCACAGATCTGTAAAACTTGCTGATTTCGGTTTGGCAAGAGAAGAATCCTTGACAGAGATGATGACAGCAGAAACCGGAACTTATCGTTGGATGGCTCCAGAGGTAGTCTATTCTGAACGATAAAAATTCACTTTTTTCGTACTTCTCTGCTTCTTGTTAGTCAGGTATCCCTGTGGGTGTTCGATATTTACGTATTTTTTGTGGTTTTGTAGCTCTACAGCACAGTAACACTTAGGCACGGAGAGAAGAAACATTATAACCATAAGGTAGATGCTTACAGCTTTGCAATCGTCTTGTGGGAGCTCATACACAATAAGTTGCCTTTTGAGGGCATGTCGAATCTTCAGGCTGCCTACGCAGCAGCTTTTAAGGTATGTGGTCAAATATTATAGATGCGGATTCATTTGAGAACCATAAATATTTTGAGACTCGGTCTGATCACAATGTACATATCCACCTCCCCAGCTTCGGGTGGGATATGTTGATCTTGTTTGGTTTGGTAAATAACAGTGAGAACCAAATATTCATGTACATTCATTATGAATATTTGGTTTCTTGGTTTTCAAAATATTTATTCTCTAATGAACTTTTCCCTTAGTATTATAATATGAATCCAATGGCGGTAGTTTAGTGTTTGAAACCCTAGACATGATCAAATGAATCTCAACCGCTGATTGATGTATATTTATTAAAAAACGACATATCTCGGGTTTGTCGATGTTGGTTTGCAGAACGTGAGGCCGAGTGCTGATGACCTCCCAGAGGATTTGGCTTTAATCGTGACATCATGTTGGAAGGAAGATCCGAATGCTCGGCCAAACTTCAGTCAAATTATACATATGCTTCAACAGTATCTATCGACCATCAACTTGCCACTGGAACCCCCCACCATCCCACCTCGGATGTTCAACGTGTTCATACCGGATTCTCCTGGTACAAGCACGTTAATCTCGAAAGACAATGAAACGCCAAAAACGCCCTTGCAGAACACCCCGAGAGGCCCATTCTCCTGCTTTTATCAATGTTGTTGGTAATCACAAAAGCTTAGATGCAGAATATACATACGTACACGGTAAAACTAGAATGAACAATCCTGGTGCATCGTCGACAATTTTGGTGCACTTAGGATCTTATGATCCACGGACGTCCATGATCTAATGTGTTAGATGTTGATGGAGAAGCTGTAAATTATGAAAGCCACTTTAGATGAGATGGGGTTGATGTGATGAAAGTTGTGGGTTTAAAATATAAGAACCTCCCCCCTCCCCTCTATAACCTAATAAAAATCCTTTTGTTGACATCAAAATTTATAAGATTTACCTAACAATACTGATTTAGATGTTTATGTGAAAATAACTGAAGTTTTTGTCTTATGTTTGGTGTGATATTAGACTGGAAATTCAAGTATCTTAAGTCCTCTTATGTGAAAACGGCTAAAGTTTTTGCCTTATGCAGAGACGGACCTATAGTGGTGCATACAGTGGCACGTGCCACCGTATCATTCTTCCGTCGAAGGGTAAAAAAGTTTTAAATTCGTAAAAGGTGCAACCCTATTAATTTGTTGTGTGCCATCGTATTATTTTGAAACTACAATGAGAACAAATTTTATTTGGTATAATTGGTTTGCAAGACTTTTATTTCATTCTAGACTTAAAGTTCAAATGGTGTCATCATTTGAAATTTCGTATATTTGTTTTTATAGTCAAACGGTGTCACAATTTGAAAAAAAAAATTCTATATTTTTTTTTCTTATAGTCAAATATTGTCACCGTTTGAAAAAAATTCTGGATACATTCCTGGATGTTTGTTGTGATATTAACCGGACAGTAAGGTCAAGAAAATTGCAGTTTTGTCGATCTTTATCAAAATGAGTGAAATAAAATCAAAAGGATAAAAACAAAATTATCAAATTATTCATCTAAGATTAAAAGCAATTTAATTAATAAAAAAAATTACTCAGTTTTAATCCAAAATTTTTGACTGTGAAGTGTTGATTGGTTTTGGTAGAGTAATGAGGTTGCCGTCAAAATGATAACGCCGTTACGCGGATCGAGCACTAGCGTAATGAGTTGTCGTTAAAAAGCAAATGACGCCGTTGCCGGGGATCGAACCCGGGTCACCCGCGTGACAGGCGGGAATACTTACCACTATACTACAACGACTTACTTGATACAATGTATACTCTCGTCTATAAAAACGTTAATTCGTTTTATAAAACAATCCTTAAAATATGGAATTAAATGAGATTTGGATCATATTACTACAAGATTAATACAAATTTTAAAAATGAAAGAAGAATATTGTTTTAGAAAATCTCAAGATTTTTTAAAAATGTTACTGGTTTCCTAGATTTTTTTTTTAAGTATATAATATTTATATACGGCAAATAGAACAAATAAACTCACACATCTTCATCATCTTTGATGAAGTTTGAACCCTTGACCTCCTAGGAAGCAAATGACTCACATGCCGTTAGGCCAAAACCCTTTTGGTTAAATAACTAGAATTTGTCGTACAATAATATACTTTTTTTTTTATTATCTTATTGTAGGATAGGCGGGTTAGAACGAGAACACGGTCAACTAACAACAAATACAAAAATGGCCAAATCACATATGATTCTGGAGTAAAATCACATATGATACAAACATGTCATATTGACCAGCCACTGCACTAGAGGGTTTTCACGTGACCTTGGTCGTATTGACATCCTTTTGGACGTGGTGTATCACATTCATATATGATTTAGCTCTTATCACACTTCCCATTCCCATAAGTTGACCGACTTCTCAGTATGATCAGAGTGGATGGTTGGCCTTTTGACACAAAAAGACAAGAAACCCATATTTTGATGAAGGAAAACTAAAAGAACTCCTGTAGATTCTATTCAACAATAAGAATTGTGTACAAATAATCCCTAATTTTAACATCATACATAATCCAAATAAAGATCCTCTCAACTTTCATTAGCCTCACCTTTCAAGTTTCCACCTCAACACAAAAATTAAAAAAAAAAAAAAAAACCCATTAAAGATGGGTCTAAGATTCAATCACAATTCAAAAGGGTTGAACAACAAAATCTATATATAACTTTTGGGGATTTCTCTTTCTAAGTCTGTGAATTCCCATGCATCATCTACTGAGTATTCCCCTGTAACATAAGTTTATATCATCATCTCTAAAAATGGCTAAACAAACAGCCATAGAATTTGCAAAAATGGAAGTCGAAAAAATCAAAGAATCAAACGATTCTCATAAATCCTTAGAGATCGATTGCTTACCAATGGAATCTCTTCGTAGAGCAGTCATATGAGCACAGCTGCAAGAAAGAAAGGACAAAAAGCAGAATCAACAGTTAAAATGTCTCGAAAATGGCAAAAAATGAGATTATGGAGTTTTTATGATCTTTTTTTGCTACAACAGATTCTCTAAAACTTTCTCCAAGAGAGCAGGAGGGAGAGAGGAAAATTTCCTACAAATTTGGAGAACCCTAATAATATAATTAGAGTAAATTATGATTTTTGTCCTTGTGAGTTTGTTAATAATTTCGATTTTTGTCCCTGTGGTTTAGAAATTGCCATTTTCGTCGCTATAATTTGCAATGTATTGCTATTTTCATCCCTGGACTAATTCTTACCTTTAAGTACAAGGGACCGAAACAGTAAATAACTGTAAACCTCAAGGACCAACACAACAAGAAATTGTAAATCATAAGGACGAAAAATAGCAATGAATTACAAACAATAGGAACGAAAACCACAATTTATAAACCATAGGGACAAAAATCACAATTTTTAACAAACCACATGGATGAAAATCGTAATTTACTCTATAATTAATGTTGAAATCTCCAAAATAGACAAACTGCCGGAGTTGAATGTAGTTTTTTTGGATATTTTGATTTTTGTTTCTTCGTTTTGGAGAAATTATGGAGAAACCATTGGAGATGCTTTTAGTGATTAGATTACCTGTTGAGAGCCTTGGCAAAATCTGCACATAGGGATCGGATATACGTCCCTTTTGAGCATGTCACCCTGAAAACCACATTTTGTCTACAAAAACAACTCGTAAATTTACGTGAGCCGTATAGTAACTAATAATTACACATTTCTAAAAGTGTGCCTCTTTTTTACTTTTAACATCTATTTGGGGCTGGGGGAGTACTATCGATAAGATTATGTGGGCCATAGAGTAACGAATACAGTTGATCACAAGCGACACCAATCAGCCCCATATTTCTCTTTATCGAGGAATAGACGAAGCCGTACAGGGGATAGTTGTCTCACGCCCCTAGGTATTCTCTACCTACCCACCTGTGTCGCTTTCCTTTTTTTTGAGGGTACTCCCCGGAACAGATCAAATGGAGACGGAAGGGTGCCTCCTCACAAAGGAGATCCCGGTGACCAGGCCCGGGCAACTGTTTTTATGGTTCATCCGGGGGAGAGATCGAGTTTCAAGAAATAGTGACTGGTCTTATGAAGGTTGTACTTGGACTTGTTTCTTTTGTGGATCAATAGAAAGAGTTCAATCAAGGTGTGCATGAACATGACCTGACATGACAAGATTGGACATTGGACTGAATATAACTGGATAGGTGAGAGTGAGGTAGACGGGTGAAAGAATTGTGAAAGGTTTTTTAAGGTTATAATTTGGTATGGGTAGTTTAGTAATTTATCACTCTTGTCTCATCTCCCTGATTTTGTCCACCTATTTTGGTGGGACAGCAAAAATGCATTTTTGTCCTACTCAATTCTGTCCTATCCCAGTCTAATTGTCGCACCAAATATAGGGCAACAAGTTTTTGTTCTGTCTGGTCCTGTCACGTCCCACATACCAGATGAACCCTCATTTCTAATTGGTCTCTTTATTATACAAGTTTCAGCGATACTTGATTCAATATGTTTATTTCTAACGGTTTAAATAACGAGCTAAATATGACGTATGAGTATTAAGGTTATTAAGATCAGAAGAGATGAAACATATGATGAATGAGAGCCATCAAGCAACAGGAAACCAGAGAAGAAGATTGGATATCGAACTAACCTGTCTTCAAGACTTCGCTCAACATCAAACTGGAAAATTGATATCCGTCTTGGTGAAAGTTCGATACTTTCTCCTCTTCTTGCTTTCTCATATAGCCTCTCACCTCCAACCTATTATAAAATACGAGACTATTAGTAAGTCGTTTAATATGTTTATTTCCGCTTTGTCCAAACCTGGACTCACGGTTTTAAAACGCCTCTGATAGAGGAGTTATCTGGTCCCTTATAAGGCAATCTTCGTTCCCCTCCCAACAGATGTCTTCCATTTGGAGACATGTAGCTCAAAGTGGCAAGAATGATATATTGACATGGTTTGAAAATTCAAACAAGAATTACATGTTTAACATGTCGAGGCTCTAACAGAAATAGCAGCAGCACTTACTTTAATGGCCGAGAACATTGGAGGAACTTGCCATATTTCCCCACAAAATGATGCAGCGGTTTTCTTTATGTCATCATCCTTGATGTGCTCCCATGGCTCACGTTGTATTACCGGTGAGTCAGCATCTAGAGTTGAGGTAGCTTCGCCTAAACGAAGGACTCCGCTATAACCTTTATCCATACCCTGAAATCTGCCATAGAAACTCGCAAAGTTAGTGGAAAGTTCAACATATTTCCGGAGATCAACTGCCATCAAACTTGCATATCCCCCAAGTATATATATATATATATGGGCAGGTCCATTAGGAACCTCGTTTTCATTAAGAACCGGGGGACCATCCACAGAGCTACACATGCCATAATCATCAGTAATATGGGCATGTTATTTATCATATGGGCGTGTTATTCACCATGAATGTGTGATTCATGATGAATAACATGTCCATATTCACCATGAATATGCTATTCATGATGAATATTCATCCAGAAAAGGGACATGTGGCATGTTGTAGGCGGTTCCCGAGTTCTCGACGAAAAACAACTTCTCAACCGAACTTTCGTCTCTCTCTATACACACACACATATACACACACACATATTGAGCTTGAGTGCTCACACACACACACATATATACACATATTGATCTCGAGTGCTCACACACTCACACATATGATGGTATCGAAAAAGTAGAAAAAGTGCTTGGCATGCACACTTTGTTGTGGGCTTGTCACTAATTATGCTTTTGGAGTCCAATATCGACTACACTTGGACTCTTTTTCCTTGATGTATGTAGAATCTCCCTTCTCTCCTTAAGGTCTCTTTTGGAGAGTAATATAATGCAGTTCCACATATTCTAGCACGGTATCAAAGCAGAGCAAGTTCTACAACTTTAGGAGCTCGACACTCTGGGGGGCATCAGCGTATTGGAGTCCCACATCGGCTAGACTTGGACCACATTTGCTCAATATGTTGGAACCTCCTTTCTCTCGTAAGGGCTCTTTTAGAGAGTATCTAATGGGGTTCCATATATTTTAACAGACCTGTAGCAAGGTAGAGTAGACTAAGTGACATAGAATATGAAAGACGACTTTTTGAGTTTGCCGTGTTGGTGATAGTTCCACTAGATACAGTAAGGGGTTGTTTGGTTGGTTTTTCATTAAGTCATGCATGAATAAGGCTATCTGTATGGATTAATCTGTCTATATGGATTGAAAAGGTTTTTGTTTGGGAGGGTTTTTTCATATATGGAAGGAGCATGTTTTTTCATTGGGAGGGGCAGGTTTGGAAAAAACTTGGCTTTCTACATAAAGTCCCCCTAGAAGTTTACTGAATAATATATCATTAAGCCACTACCAAACGGTAATGTGTAGCTGACTGAATACGCTGAGAGTCCCATTAAGCTCATTAAGTTGCTAACACACAAGCCCTAAGATGTTAAAATATAACACAACCATACCTATCAACCAACTTTGTTGCTTTGCCAATACATACAATAAGCAAACCAGTTGCCATAGGATCAAGGGTCCCTGCATGCCCAACCTGTAACAAGTAACATCAAATACAATAGTTGCAATATCTTGCTACAAATAAACCAAACGAACCCTATATACCCCACCGTTGGTTGGTTAAGATGTACAAAGACCTAACCTCTACCTAAAGAGTAGAGCAGTTGTTTCCGTGAAGACCCCCCCCCCCCGGCTTGTAGCAATATATTGTTATAAATACAAAAGAGAAAAGGATACCTTCTTAACATTGACCAGGCGGCGCAACTTCCCACAAACCGTAAATGAAGTCCATCCTATAAAGCGATATCATAGCATCATCTTTAAGAACAATGTGGCAGCCAGCAAGGTAAAGACAAAAAAGAGATTTCTACGGAGTGCCAATAGAAACATAATATAGCTTTAGTTATCCCTTTTTTCTTATTTTCAATGCGCTTTTCTGTTATGAAGCCCTCTTGTTTGCTGATTGTTTAACACTTAAACTAAACGAAGAAACTTTTAGATAAGGAGTCTGATTTGGATTCGGGAACATCCACTCTACTCCTTGGGGTAGAGGCAAGGTCTAAGTACATCTTAGGGGCTGTTTGGTCAGTTTTTCATCAAGTCTTGTATGGAAAAAATTGTTTGCGTGGATTAATATATTTGTATAGATCAGGAAGGTTTTTGTTTGGAAGAGTTTTTTCATAGATGGATGAAGCGTGTTTTTTAATTGAGAGGGGCAGGTTTGAAAAAACTGATTTGCCACTACCAAACAGTCATGTATAGTTGACCGTATAAGTTGTGAGTCCCAGTAAGCTCATTAAGCTGCTAACAAACAAGCCCTTACCCTCCCCAGACCCTACTTTGTGTGGGATTCATTGGGTTCGTTAGAGTTACTTTGACTTACTACTGAATTCACAAAATTTATGATAAGAATTTGTTGATGTAGGCAAGTTGTTAAACCATGTAAGTAATGTGTCTTCTGTTTATTGTTTCTTGCAACTATTGTTATTGTGTGAATGATTTGCTATCTTAACAAAGTTGGTTCCTATATCAACAACACATATTGATAACTGACAAGTGTACTTCATAGTGGATTCGACTCAAAATTCTATTTGTTTGTTCCCTTTACCGGGAATTTTCTACTATATAGTAAACCAAACAAACAAAGTATATCCCACAAAGAGGTAGGATCAGGGGGAATAGGATGTAAAACAAAGCATAAATAAGACATGAAAAATAAGAAAAACTAACGCAACTCTCGATCTACAATAAGGCTCTAGTAACCTAAGTTTGTCCACCCTCTACCTTCTCTAAACTCCCCTCCTCCCGACCATGTTATCCACAAGTCCCCGCACGTAGTCCACTACCTAGTCCTACGTCTCCAACAGATGCGGACCTATAAATGTTTTAAGTTTGGTGGCAAAAATGAAACTATGGATAATTTTTGCAAAATCATGATTAGTCTGTTGGTTAGTTCCTTGCTTTTTGTATGTGAGGCCCTGTGTTCGAGTCTTTTATCCAAAAAATATTCATAAACATAATAAACCTGAAAGTAGAAGCTAAAAACTAAGAAAATGATAAAAATGGGACATGAACCCGCGCCTGAAAGGGTAGAAAGACCATGCAACGGTGCAAGCCAACTCTACCAAGAGAAACTTCTATTATTATTATAGTTTCAAGGAATATACGGTTGCATTACATCCAACAAAATGATATGTTGGCACCTTTCACCACCCTTAAAAATTTACAGTACGACAGGAGGAACAAGAGGTGACCCGTGCCAACAGTATGCACAATAGTGGGACCGCACCAGGTCTCCAAGCGCTCCTATCAAATGTCAGATCCTCGAAAATATCTAAGCCCGACATTTTCTACTATGTAGTGTGCATTTCAATTAGCATAGTACAACATAAAACACAAGAAAAGCTTAAATCACACAATGATATGTCGCAATTTGCAAAAATGTGCATCAAAGTATCAAAAACAAGGATTCTAACCTTTTGGTTTATTGACCAAAAGAACAGCTCCAGTTGGACCATCCCATTTAGGAGGAAGCCCGGAACTCCTACCCGATATGAATGGTAGTGTGTTATCAACTTCATTTTTTTCATTAGGGACTTTCTTCAAACACTTGAAGAACTCCTCAACTTTCTTCTCTGTAATGTCCATTTTCACATCTTTCTTCCCATCTTCATCCTTCAATTCCTTTTCCTCCTCAAAAAACACCAATCTCTTCTCATCTTTCTTCAACCCACCATTTTTAACAGCAACCCTCTTCTTCTTCTCCTCCTCCATAATTCCATTCGATTGACCTGGTTCAAGAAACGCCTTATCAAAACATTGATCAGGAAAAAACTTCTTCTCCAACTGATACACCATCTTATAATGCTTATCCTTTTCCCATGGATATGCAAAAGCATCATAGAAATATAATTCCTCTTCTCTTTTATGCAATGTGCGTAGCTTAACAACTTCTTGATTTAACTCTATATACTTGTTTTCATGCTTACCATCGTCATCTTCTGAATCCGAACCATACATCCTCTTTTGCCTCTTGTTGTAATACTTCCTCTTTGATCTATCCATCTCTTCATTCAAAAACATAGGTTGCTTTATATCTTGATTTTGTGTGGATGATCCATGTGCTGATTCTGAAGTTAATTTCATATCAACCCAATCATCGAAGCCCAATTGGGAATTTGGGTCGGAGTCGGATGGTTTCGAATTCGGGAGTGGTGGTGGTGGTCTCCGGCGGCGAGGATGGTGGAGGTTCGGAGTTTGAGGTGGGCGGGAGATTATCATTTCGTATTGAAGTGGAAATGGAGTTTTGGTGGTGGAATATGAATATATAGATTGTGATATGAAAGGCTTGCAGAGTAGTTGTGTACGAAAAGATAAGATTGGTCGAGGATGGAAGAAAACGAGAGATGATGCACGGGTTATGCAATTTAATTTCGCCATTTTTGTTCCAAATTGATTGTAGTTGCAGAGAATTTGAAGAAGATGGAGCGATGGTTTTAGGTTTTGAGTCGTATGTAACTTCAAGAAACAACAAGACCAACGAACAAAAATGTCAAATAATCGAGTTACACACTTATGACGTCATTAAGTTAATTTTAGATTTTAAAAAACTATTGAGCTACTTAAAATCTCATTTAAAAGTAAACTGAAAGGGTACTCGCACAATATAATGGGACAAATCTTTATTTTAATGTTTACTTTTTAATATATATCTATCAATATAATATAATTTTTTGTAGTTTTGAAAAAACGATAATATTTTTTTCTGAATGAAATATATATATTTTAAAAAAAATAAATTGATATTAGTTTCAAATTAACTACTTAATAGTTCTAATTTTTTTGTGTAACTTTTTGGATTCAATTTTTTATTACAAGTTAATTTATATTTAATGACAGAGTAATTTATTTTTGATTTAATAATATATTTTTTTATAAAGATAATAATCCAACATTATGTTAGAATCAATGATTATCTTAATTATATTTTAGATTTTCTATATTTAAAATTGATATTTATCATGTATTTAATCATATTTATTTATAGTTAGTTACACAAAATTAAAAAATAGAGCTTTAATAAGTTGTACTTGTGTAAAATTACTTGTAAAATTGAATTATAAGTAATATACATCAATAAACTATACTTCATGCATAAAAAATGGTTTTAAAAGTTTTTGTCAAATATTTTATAATATAGCATTGATAAGCTAATTAACCCTCATATATGACGTATTTTAAAATTTCTATTACAATTTATTGTCTATCATGACTTTAGCCCTTGGGCCCTAGCTTTAGTTTTTTTTTTCCATAAGGAATTGTGATGTCTTTGTACTGGGAAATTGACATAAATAACCAATCATCAAATAGAATTTCACTTTTTAGGATTGGTTAAAAAGTGAATTTGGATCAGATAATGACTAAAAAATAAAACCACCTATCAGTTTTGGCTATTTATGTAAATTTTCTTTTCTTTGGATAGCAAGTTTTTTTTTTATTAGCTCCTATTTGTAGTGCACAATTTTGTGGAATGTAGCTGGTGGTGATAATTGATTGATAGAAAAAAATGGAATGGTACATATTATTTATTGGGGATTTCATGTCTTGTATTGCGTGGCAGGAGATTGTGTAGTCAGTTATGAGGTGACTATTATTGGCACCCCTTTTTCTTGCTTATTAGTCAACGTGTTATCCATTGCTTACTACTCGTAGAAACATCCTACCTATACTACAAGTCGTCCACCTATTTTTTGATCTCCTTTCTTTCTATTGATCATATTTTTGGCTTTGACCCATTCAACACGAAAAACAGAGTTGACGGTGTTGGCTAAAATAAGAATCACCCTGTCCTAGCACAATTCTTCTATATCTGATTGGCCCATGCACATATAATTCGTTACTTTTTGGCCGGATCAAGTGGTGAGTGTCGTCCACTGATTGCTAGAGTGCAAGCCCACGTCCGATCTTAGGCCACATACATTTGCATGCGACCTGCCCGCAAGGAAAGATGAAATATCTTTTTGTTAATACTCTTTATTCCCAACCAAGTTTTGTGCTTGGGAATTTCCTTCCATTCAACGTTTAACAAAATATGAGATAGTGCTTATGAGAGGAACACAAAACTTGCATGGTGGTGCATGTGGTATTCGATTAAATTTCATAAATTCAACTGATAAAGACATTCTGATATAAAATTAAAGCGTTGTTTTGGGGTTCTACTGTACACTATAATACTACATAAATCCTAGTTTTTTTTTTTAATGAGTGGTAATTGTAGTAATTTTTCATTTTCAAATTATAGTCAAATTTTACAACCTATTATGTTGCACTGAAGTCTGAAACACAATTAGTTCAACAAAACATGGATATTTGTTGAACACCTTTGGTTGACTTGTTTACATTTTCTCAATATGTGAACTAAAAAACATAAGAAAAAAATGCTGATAAATAAGACTATTAAGAGGTTGATAGGTATTGTCTCAATGGGCTTTATGATCTATATGGTTTAGTAAGTAAGTTATAACATAATGATTGAATGTGGCTTATTCGTAAGACAAATGGCTTATTTGCTTAATCCACTTCCCCTTGTTATACCCATTAAGTTGTGAAAAGGGTGCCTTATATCCCTCTCTTATGATTCACATCTAACAACCTCTCTTTGTTGTTTGTCCTTGATGTAAAATGGATTTTGATTGTGCAATTATCGCTTTTGGTTTGAGAAAATCCATATACACATAAGGAGTTTGATGAAAAGAGCGTGACTGAACAGCAAAAATGTCGTTCAAACTATTTATTCAGCACAACAAACAACAAATTAACTTAATCAATGTAGACAATTTATTCCATATATAGTTTGATTAAAAAAAATAGCAAAAAAAGCCACATGGAATTTCTCGAATAGGCAGAATATTTGATAATTCCAGTGATATCCCATTATTCATAATCTTATCGTGTTGAATAAATTCTCTGTATAATCCGACAAAAGTGTTCCCTTTGTTCAAATATTGATTATATCGCTTTTCAGTTATTTTTTGCCGTATGTAATATTTCCGTATGTCGTCAAATATGCCAGTTGTTTATAAACAAAACAATTAACATAACATTTTAAAATGTTAACCACTTGTAATACGTATATTCCATTTCCACCATTTCGGAAACAGATTAGTTATGAATGCATTTATGTGGTACAAGTAAGCTTTAATTTATACTTGAATGCTTAAAGACACATCTAGAATCCAAGTATTCCTTATTTTAACTCAAAATGTCGAATTCTCAATTATTACATAATTAAAAAATAAGAGCAAAACAGAAATTGTTTTATGTTATCAAACCACCTTAAAAAGCATTATAACTTTAATTGTTTTTTTTTTTGATTAAACCAAACATATTAGTTATGAATGAGTTTTGTTTTTTTATGATCATGTAGCATATATGTTTTTTATGTTTAACAGTTATTGAATGATTTGGTTCAAAATGATTAAGTGGTTAAAGTGATTAAAAGACTCACGTGATATAGTGTAAAATGAAATATAATTGTTTGGTAATTGTTTATGATGAAATTAGGGCGCTGAATGGTTAAAAGGAGAGACATAAGATACAAAATCATTTAGAGGGTTTTAGAACCATTAGGATTTTTTTTTTGTCAAACAAGATTCATCTCTTAACAATTCAGATGCTGCATCTCGATAAAATTATTAAGAGGTAAACAGACAACTCCTTAGTAATATTAAACAATTTAAATTTGTACAAAATGCTAGAAAAATCATATACGAATGTCATATATGTATACAACTCATTGAAAATGTTACATCAAGAGTTAAATGGTAAAAAGTAAGTCAATACCAATGACAACGAATAAAAATGTCAAATACTAACATTTTAAAAATAATTTGTGCCTGCCTCGTCTAATGTAACTGATGAAACCCAACTGAACCTACCAAAACCCCTTAAAACGAGAAACTCTCACTGATCCATTATAGGTTTAACACCGACAATACCAAAGATAAAAAATAACTAAGGTCTTGTTTGTTTTTATAAAAAATCTCTTATTAGCCTCTTATGTCTGATTTGTTAAAGGTAAAGTCATTCAGACTGTTTGTGTTTTTCAAATTTTCAGAGGCATTTATTTTTTATTGTCCTCTTATCTGGTAGGAGGTAAACCAACCTCTTATTTACCGCTTATTGTTTTTCAAACTATCAACAACGACATTTCTCAATCGATTAACCTTAATCGTCATTTCTCTCGATCAATCCTTACCAAATCAACCTTCACGTCTCTCAGTTAATATATTGTAGGATTTAAACGTGTTAAATACGTTGATGACATATTATTGTTTAAATGAATGCTAACTATATAATTTAATCTAAAAAAACTAGTCTTCAACCGGTTACCCAGATACTTAAATGGTTAAAATTTTACATCTTCAATACCAAAATATAAGTGTATAAATACATTACCCAAAATAAAAATTAAGTTAAAGTAAGTTACCCTTAAAAAATATATATTAAGTACACATTTATCTATACTATATTATAAAGCATTTGACAAAAACTCTTAAAAACAATATTTTATGCATAGAGTACTGTATATTGATGCATATTACTTAAAATTCAATATTACAAGTAAATTATGCATAAGTACAACTTATTAAAGCTTTATTTTTTAATTCGTGTAACTAACTGCAGATAAACATAATCAAATACAAGATAAACATATCATTTTAAATATAAAAAATTAAAATATAATTAAGATAATCATTAAATTTTAACATAATACTTAATTATCATTCTTATAAAAATTATATTATTAAATAAAAATAAATTACATTATTATTTAATATAAATTAAAATTATAATAAAAAATTAAATTAAAAAAAGTAAACAAAAAATGAGAATTTTTAAATAGTTAATTTAATACTAATATCGATATAAATTTTTTAAATTTATATATCGTTCAAAATAAAAATATCATCGTTTTCTAAAATCACGTAAAATTATATTATATCGATAAAAAAAATATTAAAATTAAAATATATCTTGCTGCATTGTACGAATATTCCTCTCGTAATATTTTTAGAAGGAATAAGATATGTTTTTGAAGGCATGAAAATATGATATTTTGAGTGCATCCTAATGTGTTACACTTAGACTAACACGTGGCATTTCTTCTGGGAAGAAAAACCTCCCATTTTAAAGATTCTAATCTTCAATCACTCTCAGATTTTCAATTTCCTTTTAATTTGTTTGGATTTTTATGATGAGAAATGGAAATTTTTGAAGGGTTAAGGTTTCTTCAAAAGGGCTTTTCAATTTCTCTCAAATTTTAGGATAGAGAGAAAGCGAGTGTATACTCTGCATGTATATATAGAGATAGAATCTGTATCTACACACCCATTCATCCGATTGAGGAGAGAGATAGAGAGCGCCATTGAAGGCTAAACTATTTTCGAGGGTTAAAGAGATTATGGAAGAATTAACCCTCTGAAACATTCCCTTTTCCAACCCATTTTTGTTGGTTTGTTTAAGCGGTTTTTTTGGGGGTTTTCGTTTATGAAATTCGTATGAACACAGGGGTTTAATCAGTATTTCTGCTCAATTCGAAGGAAGAATTAAGAGAATAGAATCAGTTTTCTGGATTTTGGGGGTTTCGAATCGGCATTTTGATCTGAAATAAGTTCCGATTGTTGATTTTTGCCTCCATGATGACTGATGGTTATTCAACTTACAAGAAGAAAGATGATATCTGTGACGATGTGTGTGGTCAGGTATGCTTATCTATAACTGTATCCTTTTAGGGTTAATTTATATTTCTGTTTCTAAACACGATTCTTCTGGATTTTCGTTATTCTGTGAAATTTATGACAATTAGTACTGTTCGATTTTTTGGAATTTCTATGAATCGATGGTAATGCATTTCAATTTGCCACTAGAATTGCTGTTCTTCAGAAGCTATTGATCTTAAATGAACCCTAGAATCATCTGGGCTCACTATCTCCAACAATTTTGCTTGAATTCTGTGGGTATTGTTCAATGATGCTATTTTATACAATTGTTATCAACAAATTAGGCAAATATGAAGCATGAGATGGTTGAATTTTGGGTTTAGACTGCAAAGGTTGTTTACTTTTTCCCATTAGAGTTAAGAATCACTGCACAAAATTGATTCTGTTTATTGGGGTTTTGATTTGGGGTTCTTTTTGCAATTCTCCTTGATTTAGAAAAAAGCTTTCAACTTTTCATGTTGGATTCCGTAAAGGGTATCCATGTGGTGTTATTGGATTAGTTGATCCTTCTATGAAGTTGTATACTCATATCTAGTTTTTCAAATGTTAAACATATCTACATTTCTTTCGGATGGGGGTCGCGACCCCACCTCTGGGTGGGATATACTGGGCCTGTTTGGTTTGGTTTATCTGTGAAGTTGTATCTATTAAAGGTCATGGGTTTGATTTGCACCAACCCGATGAGCCATGGTGCGCTTGTTTCCTTCTTTTGGGATCAAAATTGATATCGGCTTTACCAAAGGAGTATTGGTGTACCCGTGTCCTTTTATTGGAACACACTACGCTCGGGTCCCCTTTCTTGGATCAAACCAATGTCCTGTTACAAAGACTTAACTTGGTGCACCGGGGTCCCTTTTCTAGATCAAATTGATTTTAACCCGAGATGACTTGGTGCCTCTAAGTTCCTAAGAGTCTATTTGTATTGCTATTGCTTACTTATATATCCAATTTTCAAGGTTTAAGCGTACTTGCTTTTCTTTTTTCACACACTTTTGGTAAGTTGGGGGTCTTCACGTAAAGAACTGCTATATTCTCTGCAGTAGAGGTCAGGTTTGTTTACATCTTACCCTCCCCAGACCGCACCTTCGAGTGAGATACACATGGCTCATTTGGTTTGGTTTAAAGTTTCCCAATTGAAAGCCTCTAAATGAGGAGCTGTGGTGCATCTGAGTCCCTTTTTTCTTGGATCAAAGTAACCTTCATGAAGGGCAAGTTCAAATGCGAACCATAGATGTTTTCAGAATATATATGCATATATATATATATATATATATATATATATAGGGTTATGTTCAACGGAAAACCATAAAAAACAAAAACCGATGAACACCCTAGTAACCGTTCATATGCACATGTGACTACAAGTAATTTTTCCGGTATGCACATGTACATAGCAAGCACACGTGTATAGAAACCAGAAAACATCTTTCGGTACTTGTATGCACGCGTGTAATACCGTACAGTTGGACGGTAGTCGGGGTGTTCCTCAGTTTAGCATTTTTTTGGGGTTTTCCCCTTGAACCCCTCTCTCTTTATATATGTATATGTGTGTGTATGACTGTATGTATATATGCATTGATGCATATACCCTATCAAAATGTCAATTAGTATATTCATCAATGTATATGTACTATATATGCAAGTATATATGCATTGGTGCATATACTTACTGTAAATTTATGGTTCTCATTTTAACCTTCCACTTGTTCTATCCTATGTTCCGGATGCAGTTTTAGGCTTTTCTTCATCAAATTTGGGTGCTTTAGCATCTTTGTATGTGTCAAAAGGCTCAATCTTTCACCATTTTTATGTTTTGTAGGAGGTAAGCAGGATGTCGAGAATCCGTTGCATGATGCAAAGTCTGGATTTACGAACATTTATCATATTATTTGTGATCATTCCATCTGGGTTTGTGGGTATTTACTTTCATGGACAGAAACTGACTTACTTTCTAAGGCCTCTATGGCAATCTCCCCCAAAACCGTTCATTCCGATACCACATTACTATCACGAAAACGTTTCAATGGCTAGTCTTTGCGAGATTCATGGTTGGAAATTACGAGAATACCCTCGGAGGGTCTATGATGCAGTCTTGTTTAACAATGAGATAGATATGCTTACGATCAGATGGAAAGAACTCTACCCTTATATCACACAATTTGTTCTTCTCGAATCTTACTCTACTTTCACAAGCATACCCAAACCCCATTTCTTTGCCATCAATCAAGAAAGGTTTGACTTTGTGAAGCCGCGTTTGACCTACGCCACGATCCCCGGAGGATCGAGAAAGGGAAAGAACCCGTTTGTTGAAGAGGCGTACCAGAGAGTAGCAGTTGATCGGCTTCTGAGAATTGCAGGTATCGAAGATGATGACTTATTGATAATGTCGGATATTGACGAGATCCCGAGTGGACACACGATCGATCTTTTGAGATGGTGCGACGGATCCCCTCCGATCATGCATCTTAATTTGAACAACTATCTATATTCATTCGAGTTCAATTTGGATCATGACAGCTGGCGGGCTTCGGTG
Organism: Cynara cardunculus var. scolymus; assembly: GCF_001531365.2. Classification (NCBI taxonomy): domain Eukaryota; kingdom Viridiplantae; phylum Streptophyta; class Magnoliopsida; order Asterales; family Asteraceae; genus Cynara; species Cynara cardunculus. The sequence goes on along the minus strand of NC_037534.1, from coordinate 401,953 downwards.
CATAAATACGAAAAGGGCCGAACGAGATACGCTCATTATCGGCAAACCGACTATCTCTTTGCGGATTCCGGATGGCATTGTAGCTTTTGCTTTAGAAAAATAAGTGATTTTGTGTTCAAGATGAAAGCGTACAGCCACTCGGACCGAGTGCGGTTTCGGCATTATCTCGACCCAAAAAGGATTCAGAATGTGATTTGTAACGGTGATGACTTGTACGATATGCTTCCTGAGGAGTACACATTTCGAGATATCATCGGGAAAATGGGACCGATCCCGCATTCTTATTCGGCGGTCCATCTGCCATCGTATTTGTTGAATCATGCCGATGAGTATAAGTATCTTTTGCCCGGGAATTGCGTACGGGAAACGGGTTGAATCGGGTCGGTGTACCCAATACCATGCAGAGAAGTATGTGGTAGGGATACCCAGGGGCAAATATGGCAATGCATATTTTGATTTAAGTAGGGAAAACTGCAAAGTGTTGGGTGGTGTTTTTTGTGTATTTATGCAACCCAAACATACCTTCAACTTGCATTTTGACATATGTTTATGGGCATTGTCTTACACACTGGTTTCAATATTTGATGAATTTTTATCATTTAAAAACTAACAAATAAAATAATATGACAAATTTTAATTATTTAAAAATTAATAGATAAAGTAGCCAACCAGGGATCATAATTTTATACTAAATCAAATCTCTGTATGTGTATCAATCAAATTAGCAGCGGTTTAGTTGGTACCGATTACAGTTAGTTCAGTTGGTAATATCATATCAAGTATGTAAACTTGGTTGGTACACGGTATTTGAAAGTCACATATCAAGTAAGTATAATGGTACCAACTTATTTAATTATTTATTGGGTTTTGTATTTTTTATTTCTTGAATATTAAATATTGCTATTTTAATTACTTTTTTTTTTTTAACATTTGAACAATGAAAAACTCTTAAGCCTCATTATGTGTTACCTTAAAATTCAAAATTCGAACAAAATGCAAATTTTCATCTATGTAACTTTAAATCGATACAAACATAACACCAACACATACGAACTTAAAATAGTTGGTGTCAAATGCAGTTAGTTGATACACTACGATTATATTGGTTAGTACATGGTATTGGAACTTGGAAGTAGGGATGTGTAAAACGCAAATGGTCCAAAATTCGAGTTCTAACCGAAAATAAGGTATTCATTCAAAAGTAAAACCTGAAAATCCTGAAATATGAAAATCCAAAACTCGGCTTTTGGGGGATATTTGAGTTCTGGTTGAGTTTGATTTTTAGCCACCTAATCCGACCGAAAACCCAAAATATGTATGCATACATATTATATAAATACTAGAAGGGCACTCGTGCAATGCATCGAGACAAATCTTGATTTCAGTGTTTTGTTTTATTCTTTTTTTATGTCAATATAATACAGTTTTATGTGGTTTTGAGAAAGCGATAATGTTTTTATTTTTAAATAAAATATATTGAAAATATCATAAAATTTTGAAAAAAAAATATCTATATCAGTATCAAATTAATCTTTTAAAAAATTATTTTGTTTTGGTGTAATTTTCTTAATTCAATTTTTTTTAATTATAATTTAATTTAGATTTACTAACAAAGAAATTTAATTTAGGTTTAATAATATTTTTTTTATAAAGATGATAACTAAATATTCTGTTAGAACTCAATGATTATCCTAATTATATTTTAGATTTTTTATATTTAAAATGAGATGTTTATCTAATATTTGATTATATTTATCTACAGTTAGTTACATGAATTCAAATATGGAGCTTTAATAAGTTGTATTTATGCACAATTTACTTGTAATATTAAATTTTAAGTAATATGCATCAATAAACAGTACTACGTATATAAAAAATGATTTTTAAGAGTTTTTATCAAATACTTTATAATATAATATAAATATTTATTTATAATAATTATCAATTTCTTTTCTCGTTCTTTACATATTTGGAAAAAAGTTAATCATTATTTCCTTTTCGTTTTCTTTATAAAATATCTCGAAAACATAATTTTTAAGATTATATTTTTATTCTTAAAATAATAAAATAATATTTCAATAAAATAAGAATAATATTATATATATTTTGTATCAAAATCAAATCAAATATGTATTTTATAATAGATTACAGATAGAGGGTTAGGTTGAAGAAAAACGTAAAAAAAAAAAAATTAAAGAATAAATCGTTTATTTAAATTGTCAACGCATAAAATGTATATATGTATAAAAAAATAGGAGGATGTTTGTTTATTTTTTAATAGTTTTATCAAAAAGAAGTTTTTGAATTGTCAAGAGGTAATCCTGTTTGACAAAATAAAATCCGTCTCTTAATGGTTTTAAAGCTTTCTGAATGATTTTGCATTCTATGTTCCCCTTAATCATTCAGCGTCCTAATTTTATCATAAACAATTACCATATAATTATATTTCATTTTGCATTATATCATGAGAGTCATATGTACAATATAAATAATTATTAGAATGTTTATCAGTTTTTTATTTATTTTATTTTCTAACCCCCATTTGTAAAATAAATATACATTGTAAAACTCTGTAGTCTGTGATCATCATTAATTTGATCATATGAAATCAAAAATCATACGCCTTCAAATCGTCATAAATTTTGCAACTCCGCCTACAAATACCCCTTAAATTCGTTTGCTTTCTCCAAGTTAACAGGAAAAAGGGGGAATTTTGGGTTTCTGTCGTCTCTTACTTCGCTTCCCCGCGAAAACACGATCGATCTTTATCGCTTCCAAACCTTGAATAATTGTTTAAGAGAAGCTCACGAACGCAGAGGATTTTAGCTACGATTCGTGAGTATAGCTGTTTCCATCCTATCTGTTTATGTATATTTGTATACATCTACTTACTGAACGAACAATTGTTGCGATGGATTAATGTTTCTGTTTCAAATGGATCAACTATGCATAATGTGCAAATTGATAATGTGGAATTTTGTTTACAACATGTGGATTATTGATAATGTGGAATTTTGTTTATAACATATTGATTATTGATAAAGTTGCCATGTATTAACACTCTGGTAGTGTGTTAATTGGATCTAGGGTTTATTTTGCTAAGAGAATGTGAAAGTATAGGGTTTGTGTAATCTGTTGGAATCAAGTTAGGGTTTTTGGTTATGAATTGAAATCAAGTTAGGGTTCTCATTGATCACAGCTCCCTGTTGCTTTTATTTCTTTTAACTACTATAGGCACTATAGGACATTTTGGTACTTTACTTGTTTAATGATGACCAGGAGTTGGCCTTGATGCATGGGTGAAATGGGCTAGGTTATAATGTACTGTGGGTTATACAATGATCATTTGATGGTTTCCACAACCGCCACAAAGCTTCCTTATAGTGAGAGTTAATCACTTAAAAAACCTTCCAACTTTGGTCCCAAGACTATTTTACTTCAAAGACTTTAATGGGTAGTGTATATATATATATATATATATATATATATATATATATATATGCCTAAGAGTTTAAGTTATCTTTGTCTTCATATTCGATAACCGTGTGGTCTACTATTTGTTGGCACAATAAATTTTAAATGAAAGAGCTTATTGGTTAAAAGAAATTTGGTTCTATATTTATTTTAGTTCACCAACTTCCATAAGGCTATATATATACACATCCGTGATCCATGAGCATAAAGGTTCTTGTTTTGATATCCAAAGAAATGTTGCTCTAGTGAATTTTACTAAATGTGGTGAAATTACTTTGTTCTGGATTTAGATTTTCGCATGGGAAAGAGGATAGCTTGAAATATGTTGTCAAATGGAAAGTTAGGCCCACTTTGATTTTGGACGTTCAAACAGTAATTTCAAAAATCAATATTCATTTAATAAACCAAACCATCAATGAGTAGAGCGGCCGTTTCTGTGAAGACCCCGGGTTTGTGAGTAGTGTGCTAAAATACTTAATAAAACTATTTTATTAAGTCATTAAATTTTGAACATTTAATGTTTAATAAAATAATTTTATCAAGTTACGTGCTTAATCAGCATGATAATTAAATTTAACAAGCACCCTAACTATTTTGCGCCTAACATTGAGTAGGCTATTTTACGCGTACCATTGAGTAGGTGTGTATATAAATGATTTTGATATCACAAGAAGTTTATGATTTGAGGTTGAAGATGCATAAAATGAAATGTGTTTTCTTAATCGGATGATGCGGCACATTGCTATTGGAGGATGAAATCATTAAAATGGTAACTGAAGTAAATTGAAGGTAACTTGAAGTCCGTGGATATGTAGACGATCTTTCGAAGCTCGAAGACTAAAATAGATCTAGGATCAAACATCTATGATCTTTTTTCTTCATGCCAACCAAGTGTTGCACTAGTTAAGTATTAAATTGATAGCCAGGGGGTGAATTGAAGGTAACCATAAGTCATGGACACATATGCAGCATTTTCATGATCATGGACTAATATCTATTTAGGACTAATGTTTCATAGTTTTTTTAATCAGTTTACTGTTATGATGAATTCAAACTTGGATGCTGTTATCCAACTGTCAAGCATGTTACTGAAATTGCGAAACTATTATTGTTGGCCCCAACTTTCTAACTTTTTTCATCGATTACAACTTTCTTTTCACGGCTTTCCTTTTTTCCTTTGTAATCCCCAAAAATCTAAAATTTCTCCCTTTGCATGTTCACCCCTTTACATGTTTCGACCAAATTACCTTTTCATCAATTTCATCACGATCAGATAACTTCGTTTTTTGTAGCACAATTTTACTGTTCTCAACACAATCAAGGATCTTGAGAAGAGCTCAGTCATTTGTAACATTGGAGGAGAAATATGTCCTCGCCGGATATTGCTGCAATCTTAGATCAGTCAAAGGAGCTTGATCGTTTAAGGAAAGATCAGGAGGAGATTCTCCTCGAGATCAACAAGATGCACAAGAAGCTACAGTCAAGTGAGTCTCATGCCAAATTTACATCAGTTATACCATCACACTTTCTATCATCATCTCACTATTGTTGCTAGTTTATGTCGTAATCTTACTCTTGTTATACTCTTAGTATGGTTATTTTGTGAATTCAATATTTTAGGGGAAACAACAATATTTTAGTGTTTTGGTTTCTCTGTTTTCCGTTATTAGATATTTAAAGGCTTCTGCTACCATTATCCATTTTACAATTAGGTTTGTTAGGGTTTTTATATCTATGACAGATATAGTGGATCAGGTAGTTTCTGTTGCTTTGTTGATGTTGTTTGAATTGACCTAAACCATATATCTGATTTTGCTTGCTCAGACGTAGCAGGTTGTTTGCTATGTTACTCGGATTTCTCTTTTGAGATGTCAAAAGATTATCAAAACCCTACACTGTGCTGTTTGCCAAGCCAACATGTACAGTCAATCACTGTTGGAGTTTTTAGTGGGTGAAATTGGTTACCTTGGGCATCTGAAGAAATTTAACTTCTCTAATAGGCTTGGAGGTCTCTTATTTGAGAACAGGACCAAAATGTGAAGTTACATGAAAGTTGGTGCTAATAGCAAAAGGTTCATTATTGTTTGTATACGATTGAATTGCTTGCCTTATTAGTAGAGTTTGCGACACTTCATGTTTATGACATATAATCACCTTCCTAACCTGGAAGATGTGGCACCATGTTCCACTTCACTCCCAATCCAAATTTGTGGCCAAATCAGGGCTCGAGATATTTGGGTTGTGCTTGTATCTATTTAGTTATTGTTGTTATCAATTTGGAGTTGGTGCCAGGTTCATATGAGTTTCTTTCTATTTTGGGACAGATTGTTACAGTTAACAAGAATCTTTCATATGCTGCTGCTATTTTGGGTCAGATTGTTACAGTTAGCAAGAATCTTTCATATGCTGCTGCTCATTTGTATGAATGCTCAGTCATTGAACTATTTTAACACTAAATGCACGTCAATTAAATTTCCATGATAATGTATCACTAAAGATGTTGAGGGTACATATTTGTTGTTAACCATACTTTAACTACTGCATGCCAGTTTGCTTCAACTGTAATTATCATATTTCCTATTCTAGGGGAACACTTAAAGAGTAGGTGCTTATTCTTTTAAAGATGCATGAATCTGGATCTTAGAGTATTGTTTTTCTAAATAAAACCTGTCATATGGGCAACCATTTAACTGATATTGGTTCAAGCTTGTTTCTCCTACCAAAAACCGCATTTGCCGATAAGAGGTCAATCTCCTTTACAGCTCTTTTTGTATTTCTAAAAAGCTCTGTTATTTTTTTCTCACTACAGGACACAAATACATCAAGCTAACTTCACACAAACATGATTTAGGGAAGCATTGTTTTTTTTTCCTTTTCACAAACATGCATCATATGGCTTAGTACTTTATCATTGGATGGTGAAAATCATCTTGATATAATAGCTATGCTTGTGTGGCTAGTGTTCTAAAATCTACGCATAAATATAGGTCTTGGAAACTGTTATGTAATATTGTACACATGACAGAGAGAAAACTAGAGAAGCATGAAACGATCTATGTTCTATGTAGTGCCGATATTCAATAAGCACCAGGCTAAGCATGCTCATGGAAAAAGAAACTTTTCTAAGCTATGCTATGTTAATGGACGATATATGTCCTCCAACCTTTTAATATGTATCATACGATGTTATTGGTTTTCAAACACTGTAGAGATCTTGTATTCAATTGTTTTTACCCTTCCTCATTTCCTGTCATACTTGGCATGGGGTTGAATTATAGCTTTTCTCGACTAATACCCATTCTAAATTTTTCATGACTCTTTGCATCTTTTTTCATTTAGTCATCATTTCCTGTGTACTTTCTGAACAACCACATGTTTGGCTTTAAGTGAAGCATACAGGATGACTACCACTACTTAAAGCAAGTTGTTGTCATCATTTATCACCATTCATAATAGGTGAAAGATGTGAGACGTTAATTGTGAGCCATTATGGTTGTATAATTTTCGTAGTAATGTTCATTATATTTCCAACCATATTATATCTATTAGTCCATGTTCTTGGATTATGTTATTGGCCGAATAGTGTTCTCAAGCAATTCTCTTACTTATGCAGCTCCTGAGGTGGTTGAGAAGCCCGGTGATAATTCACTTTCAAGGCTTAAGATGCTTTACATCCAGGCAAAAGATCTTTCAGAAAGTGAAGTAGCGTATGTCTATCCTTAAACTTCCATTCCTCCACCCCTCCCCCAATCTCCTATGAAGGGTCTTTGCCAGTATTTGCTGTGTCATGGGAACCAAGTTCCACTTACGTTTTGCCATTTATTCTGCTCTCTGCTTGAACTTGCCTGCTAGACTGTTCTTTTCATTATTTTTATTTGGTTCAGCAGCAATCTTACCAATATGCTATTTCTGTTATTGGGTGCAGTGTTTCCAGTCAGTTGCTAAGTCAGTTGGATGCTCTGATACCCTCTGGGCCACCTGGGCAACAGCGAAGAAGGATGGGTGGGTGCTCCCAATTTTCACAACGTTTATTATCCTTGCGGTCTTTGTATCGTCTCTTAGCTACTGAATGGGTTTCTTAACTAAAGACTTTCCAATATATCCTGTTGGTCAAATCCTTAAGAACTGTAACATCATGCTGTTTATCTGAGTTCGAATCTTGCCTTTTATAGTTCCTAGTAATGATCTGATGGCCATTCGGCCAAGGTAATGCATGCTTATGGTCATAGGTTAGGTGCTCAAAGCTCTTTGTCACTATGCATCTGAAATTTGTACTTCTTTCACCCCAAGGTGAAACCTTGTCTGCTAATACTAGTCAACACATGAATTATGATCCATCTGAAGCGAAATATACTTCCTGGGATATGGGTTGGATGCAATCCAATTATCATGACATCAATCTTGCATACCCTGCTTATATGTTTTTTGATTTATATATTGATTGAAATTCACGATTGTGTGGATAAAGGTCTGGGGCATTTGTCCAACATTAGCAAGCTAGGATACTAGAGTTCACAATAAGCTGTTACTATCATTATTATGGTTAAACTCAAGTAATATGCTGAATATGCATGACAAAAACCTTTTGTTACCTTGTTTTCATTATCCACTATTATATGTTTCAACAACTCTTGTGACATTTGCCAGTTTGATGATCATATTCCATGGTATAAGATCTTGATCTATCAGAATTTGGACAACCCAGTTCTTTTTTTGTTTATTATTCATAGGCATCATTGACAAAGTACCCAAATGTCTGTATGCTTTTTCAAGCCAAAAGCTTTATGAGGTTTTTTATACTGCAGAAGGTAATGAACAGAAGAAGAAAAGAATGAAAGCTGATCCTGATGTGCCAAGGCTTTCTCCTTCTGTTCGTAACCACCTTGATATTCTTGCAAGCTTAAAGGGAGAACAAGTATGCCTCATACTTTTCGCAATTGATTTTCTCCAAGTTTGTTGTTTAACATATCCTTTTATCATTATAATAGCTTGGTTTTATTATTATGCTTTAATATAAGATGGGCTATAGCTCTTGCTGTAACACTAATATATAATTTTGACAGGTTGCTGCTAGGGTTACACAGGAGAATGCAGACAAAGATGAATGGTTCATTGTCAAAGTAATTCACTTTGAAAGGGAAACAAGAGAGTAAGAACACTAGGATTCAATCTTCATTTACACATCATATCAGTTCAAAGAAGGGATATCCACCTTTGGATCAATCCAAATTGAAGAGAACCACTAGATCAACATAATGAGATACACTAGATGAATTCCCTCTTAAAGCGCAATTCATGGGTTGTTTTGGGATTGGAAGTGATCAAGGGTCCAAATTCCTTCTTACACTTTTCACCTTAACTCCTATTCCAATAATTTCTATGCTATTTGTTGATAAATGGCGTATTAGTGTGAAGTTGAAGCAGTATGTGGATTATGCAACTCCCTGTGTGCTACCATGAAGTTACTTAAATCTGTTGGTTTTGTTTACCCTACACATTGGCAATAACATGTAAAATCAGAAATTTGTATTTTGGGGTGTTAACTTGATTTACCATGAGCTGTTTATGTTCTTAAATACAACAAAGGAAAAAAAAACATATATGATGCAATTGATTGAAGGTAGCTTGAATACATTTTATATCTTGAACATATATGCCAATTTATTTTGTATTTTTTATGTTTGCTTTAATACCTGTTTGTATGATTCATGACATTATGCAGATTTGAAGTTCTTGATGAGGAACCCGGCGACGATGAAGAACCAGCCGGCCAGAGGTACATGTTATTTGTGATTATTTGTCCTAAACTAGATGGAGGTTCTTTCAGTATCACATTTTTTCTAGAGGTTCAGAGTGCTGCCATGTGGGCCTCCACTTGTCTACCCAAATTCGTTTTTCTTGTTATACGCTCCCTCCATAAAATAGCTGGATCAGAGGCGGATCCAGAAAAAATTCCGAGAGGGGGCTCAAAATTATTAACATAATATAAAGTAGAGTAGATTATGTTTTTCACCCCTGTGGTTTGATAAAGAATGCGATATTGCTGTTTTCATCCTTATGATTTACAATTTACTGTTGTTTCGGTCCCTGTGGTTTACATTTCTCTACTGCTTTGGTCTCTTGTACTTTAAATATAGGAATTAGTCCATGGATGAAAATAGCAATAAATTGCAAACCATAGGGACAAAAATCGCAATTTCTGAACCACAGGGATGAAATTGTAATTTACTTTATAAAATAAAACAAAATTTGATTATAGAAAGTACGGAGTAATTACAACAGCAGAGTGGTTTTTCCATTTTTTCTGCTGCTGTTAACAAAAAATAGCCAAAGGGATTCAAACTTGCAGCCTGTAATGTTGGTTGCAGCCGCTTTTTGTTAACTTAGGGGACACATCAAATTAAAGCGGGTGAATCTTTTAAGGCCGCTAATTTATTTCCATTGTGTCGAGACGATAGAGTTGGGGCACGGGCACCCCCTACTGAATTCTCCCCTGGCTGGAATCCACTTTTGTTTATGAAAGTTTAAACTTGCTAAAAAAATAAAAATAAAAAAAGAACATCAATATTTCTAGCTTTTTTAGCTCAAAATGTTCTTTTTGGTGTTTTCAGGAAGTACAAGTTGCCTATGTCACATATTATACCTTTCCCTAAACGAAATGATCCATCCACTGCTCAAGATTTTCCTCCTGGAAAACACGTATTGGCAGTTTATCCTGGAACAACTGCGCTGTATAAAGCAACTGTCGTGAATACTCGCAAGGTAATTTCATTGCGTTGACTTTTATGTTGACAATTGTCATGCTTTAAGCTATGTCTATGAGGATAGTGGCGTGTAACTAATGTTTTCTTATTTGCCTGCTGCTATTGTTTCTGGGCACGATGCGAAAACCTACAGAGGAAAACTGACGAGTAAGTTTTCCCTCATAACTCCATCTATCCTATGAAATTTACTATTTGATTTGGCACAGTTTTAGTTTTTTTTATCATCCAAGAAAACTCTTAGATCCCGTTTGGTTTGTAGGATTGGATTGGATTTGGAATTGAATTCCATTCCAATCCTATGTTTGGTTTGAAGGATTTCCTAGATTTGGAATTCCAGGATTTCATAAAAATCCATAAACACAGGATTTCGAAATCCCACGAGAATGGTTGGTATTTCACGGGATTTCATAGATTTCTATGTAATAATATTTTAAAATATGTTAACATTTGTCTCATAATAATCAATTAATAAAAAGGTAATGTTATAAATTATTTATAAAAAATGGAATTTCATTCCATTCCAAATCCTACAAACCAAAGATTCCAAATCCAATCCCTCTAATTCCAAATCCCTCAAAACCGTTGCATCGAACCAAACGCCACCTTAGAGTAGAATCACTTTCTATATAGTCCCCCGGCTTGCTAAAAAGTTTTAGGAATTAAACAAATTAGATTTTTATCAAGATGTAGCCTTGTTTTTGTTCTTTTTTCAAGTACATAATATTTATATACGGCACATACGCACGCACATTCCTTACCTTTTGTGAGATTTGAACCCTGGCCTCCTAGGAGACTGGGCTCCACCAGTAACCCGGGGTTATCACTGTGCCAATGGTCCTTTGGTGTTTGTTTCATCGTTTACTTGTTCTAAGACTTATTTTCATTTTTTGTGCAGTTATGTTCTGGAATTTGACGATGACGAGGAAGACGGATCGTTGCCTCAGAGGCATGTGCCTTTCCACAAGGTAGTTGCCCTTCCAGAAGGGCATCGCCAGTGAAGTACAAAGATCGGTTTCATACTTGTTATATGAAGTTATTGAGGTCCCTTGAGGTTGTATTTGAACTCTTTTATCGTGTCTTGTAATATAACTGTTTATCGTAGCCTTTTTTTGGACTCGAAAGTTCTTTTAAATCGATAATTGGTGTGTAAAGTGAGAAACTAGATTTTCATTAAGTCTTGTATGGATAAAGTTGTCTGTGTGAATTAATATGTCATGAGCAAAATTTGTTGCAATTTCATTTCCGGATTCACGATAAGCAACTCCTTATGCTGCTTTCGAGAGATAAGACACTTAGTAGATTGTGAAGGTTTTTGTTTGGCCTCGGAGGTTCAAATCCGGTGACTCCGGCTACTCGCAAAGCAGGTGGTTGTTCTGGGATCAATCGGCTCGCATAGCGAGTTGGATATACATGTTAATATAAAAAAATTGTTGAATATTCTAGTATTTTAATTTGATACAAGTAGTTTAGTAATATACCAATCACATCCATCTCCGTTTTTTGTTTCACCTATTTTTGTGAAACAAAAAAATTCTTTTTTTGTCATCACTTGGGGGTCATTCACTAAACATTTACCGGGTAAGCGCTTACCGTATGTCACTTACCTACCTTCCAGAAGAGCATTGCACGGACCTATAATCTTACCAGGTAAGTGAGGGAGAAATCTCTTGTCGAGTAGATGCTTACCGCGTAAAGTACGCTTACCAATAGTCTGTTTTGATGGCCAAAAATGTTATCTCGTAAAGTAAGTGATGGTGGTGATCTTGCTAGTAAGCGCTTTGAGAGTAAGGGTTGGTTTGTTAGCAGCTTAATAAATTTAGGGGTTGTTTATTATATGCTTACTGAGTAAGTAGTTACTAGTATCATTTACCTTATCGCTTGAGTATGACAAGGACAAAAAATCTTATCTGATAAGAGACAACAATGATCGAGAGTTTAACCTGGTAAGTGAGGTTAATGACTCTTACCCGATAAGCGCTTACCGGGTTTATGACTCTTACCAACAATCAATTTTGATGGCCGAGGATATTACATAATAAAGGTAAGTGAGGGAACTTCTCTTGTTGGTAAACACTTACCCAGTAAGCGTTTGGAAAACGCCCCCTTAATGAGACTCACAATTTATTCGGTTACCTATACATGACCATTTGATAGTGACTTAATGATAAAGAAAGTAGTTTATTCAGTAAGCTTCTAAGGCGGAGTTTTATGCAGAAAGCCAGCTTTTTTCCGAACTTGTCCATCCCAATAAGAAAACAAGATTCTTTCATCTATAGACAATTTAATCCACACACGGCTTTATCCATAACACGACTTAATGTAAAACCAACCAAACAACCCCTAAGAGTTTGGTGAAATGGTCCCTAGTCATGTTATTTACCGTCTTATCCAACGTGCCAAACGCAACCTAAGGAATCGAATCAAAACCGAACATGACATACAACTCGATATATAACAAAATTCCAGCCCAGAAAAAAAAGGGATTTTAGCACAACATTTTTCAAAAGAACAAATTAATAGCATTCAGTGATACACAATATTCCCATAGATATCAAAATGTTGAATACATGAAAAAGATTAAACCCTTAATACTTGCTGCTTATCTATTTCTATTTATGGCAAGTGTGTTTGCTACTTCTATTCCCTTCTTTTATCAAATGCCTTAAAGAGATTTACAATGCCTCTTCTCCGTGCTTCGATGGAAATTTTTCAAAACGAAAATATGTCCAATATATGTTCTGCAAATCTGCATCGTTTCCCCTTCCTAAAAACTACAATCTGGTCTTTCCTCAATCAGTCCCAAAACGTTCTTAAAACCAATAATGTGTTTGGAGTTGGTGTGTGAAACAAGAGTTATGGAACTCGAGTTACCTGATAAAGATTTCAAAATTTTGCCGCCTCGTCTAAATCGTCGTCTCCCCAAAGTTGTTTTCGGGCAATTAGGACTCTTTCTTCGCTAAGGGAGAGAGGGTCGGTCTTTGGTTCGACCTCTAATGAGTATCCATCCCATCTTAAAGCGGTCAAGAACTTTCGAATGTGGTCAACCACAGAGGACTGGTCTCTTATGATCACAAACCCTTCGGGCCTTAGCATACGATCCATTTCAATCAGTAAATCTTCCACGCTGCAGCCTCGGTTCTCGATCTCTGAGAAAACTCTCCAGGCGTGAAGAAGGTCGTAAGTGCGTGGATATGTTGAAAAAGATTCACACCTGCAAGACCAAACCAAATGGACCCAGTTAAAATTTCTTGGATCCTCATGAGATTTGAAGATAAAAACCAAAACAAACGCACCCAGTAAGTTGAACCCTACCCCAAGGGGTGAAAGACTGTTTCCATGAAGACCCCCGGCTTGCAAAAAGAATAAGGGTGTGTTTGGTACATGGACAGAACTGAGGGGCTGTTTGGTAGGTTTCCCATTAAGTCCTGTATGGATAAAGTAGTCTGTGTGGATTAATCTGTCTGTATAGATTGGGAAGATTTTGTTTGAGAGGGTTTTTTCATAGATGGAATGAGCTTGTTTTTTAATTAGAAGGAGCATGTTCAGAAAAAACTTGGCTTACTGAATAAGCCACTTTCTATATTATTAAGCCACTACCAAACAGTCATTTATAGCTGACCGGATAAGCTGTGAGTCCCATTATGCTTATTAAGCTACTAACAAATAGGCCTGTGAGGTAGGCTAGGGAAGGAATTGTGAAAGGTTTTAGGGTTTTAATTTGACATGAGTAGTTCAGTTTCATCTCCCTTAATTTTGTTCCACCTATTTTGGTGGGACAAAAAAATGCACTTCTGTCCCTGTCAGTCTCGTCCTCCAAACATGGGACAACAAGTTTTTTTTTTTTTTTTTTGTCATTTCCAGTGTATCAAACGCACCCCAAAAAATAACAAGCAAGCAGGCTACATGAGAGAGAGAGAGAGAGTGTGTGTGTGTGTGTGTGTGTGTGTGTGCGCGCGTGCAAACAAGCAAACAGGAAATGCACACCAGTCATGAACGGTTCCAATTAATCCCCTGTCATAGATGATCTTCAACCTGGAAGATGCATTAACCGGAGCAACGTTCATCACCCAAACATCTTTGTCTTTCAGAGCAGCAGCAAATCCACCAAGATTGGAATTCATATCCATGACATTTCTAATGGAATCCTTCTGTATAACGGATCTCATCTGCCTCCAATACTCGATAACTCTATGATACCATGTGTTCTGCATCACATCATGAGCATAGACCATGTAGCACTTGACTATCAACAAATACTCCCACAGCCACAAAATAAGTGTCCATGATGAGAAAGGCACAGGGTTTTAGAAATATGTATTATTACATTCTTTTTGGAAGACTAATCCCCGCAAATTGTTGCCGTAAGACATCAGCCCCAAGAAACTCAGTGGCCACAATTGTTGTGAACGCCTGAAATTGAACCCAGGCCAGATGGGATATTCCACCACATCCCCCTGGGCCTCAACCACCACAACCCTTGTGATTACACTTTTTAGTTAACTAAATGACAATTTTATCCTTAGTTATAAAGGGGCTAATGAATGTCTCCATCTCGTTATTAAGAGTAAAATTGGAAATTATGCACTTTTGAAAGTGGGCGCTTATACGGACAAACTAAAATAGAATTGTGGACACTTATTTATGGACGGATGGAGTAATTAACAGCATTTGCTTCTTGCACTTAGATACTTACAGTGTCTTCTAGAAATTTATCAGGACTAACACCAATTTCATCGAGGCGAGGAGGAGGCCCTGTAAGCCTACTTGGCCATGGTTCAAGTCCACTCCCTTTTCGTTTGTGCGTCTCTGAATCATCAAAATAAAAAATGTATCCAAATTGGACAACATATAAGAGTTAAATCATGCTTGCCACTGGGTGTAATCTTAATAAGTTGCATAGAAAACAACTTTAATAAATGTGATCTACAAATAGCAAGACAATGCAACCAATTCGGACCTCATTACAAAAAAAATGGATTGTAAAATAGACAGTTTCCAAACTAGATGAAACGGTCACCAAACCTATACCGAAACAAAAGAATCCAGTCACATACCAAGATTCTCACAACCATAACAATTACATCATTTTTGTCCCATTGCCATCTAAAATAACAAGTTAGGACCAAGATTAAGGTGGTTCAATTAACCAATATATTAAAAGGGAATCATTGATTGTGAACTAAATGACCGCCAACTATTAGGTAATTGGATTTGTAATATTCCACTTCAATTTGACGGGTAGGATGTAATGTATGAGATTGTGGTAATTTATACATCTTTGCGTTAGGTATGACGGTGACAAGACTATAGAAGTTCAGCAAACACCTTATCTATGTTGCCTTACGTTTTTCATAATTCTAGAGAGTTGGTACAGTTATAACACTTACTTGCAGAGTATGGAGTAATGCATGCCTTCATCTGCACATCCCAACTCACATCTGGATCATTTTCTGAGCTGCATAGAGGAGGGTTGGTTCCCGGTGCTCTCTTTAAGTAACAGCTATTACTTAGTGACTTAGCCCATATAACGGTCTGATCTCTCCTTGAAACGACCCTCCAGCACATATTTCTCAGTAGATCATGCATACCATTCCAAATTCTTCGATTTTCAGCATCGTGTGCATATGCTTCTGGTGAAGAGTACACAAAATAACCTCCTGGTCTAAGCAATCTGTCCAATTCTAAAAGTAGAATCCCATCCCTCTGGAGCCAATCGATCCGACAACGTGAACAATGAGCCATTTCAAATGATCTACTAGGGTAAGGAAGCCTTTTGGTACCCAAGACTCCTAGTGTAGATGGAATCCCACGCTCAAGTGCAAACTGGATTTGATTCTGATGCACATCATTTGGTGCAAGAGACATCGCTATAATGCCTAGAGGCAAAAGATAAGCCCCAAAACTTGCAACCCCACAGCCCACATCAAGAACAGATCGGATATGTCCTCCATTGTTGATTTTATCACCAGGAAACTTGAGCATCTATACGAGCACAATGGTTATGCAGGTTAATCAAACAAAAGGGTGCCCTAATTCACCAAAACAATAACTTCAAAGTAATAAACGATAAACATGACCTACCGATGCAATGGAAGCTATGTACTTATCAGCACCAGAATGAAAATGGGTTCCTCCACCGGGAAACCTTATTCTGTCTCCAACCACTGTCATCCAATTTTGATCTGATTTCTCCTGAGCAAGATGAGTATGGGGTATGTTTGCCTTCCAAACCTCATCCCTACTTTCTGGCCACCTGATTGGGATCTGGAATTATAACGCCAACCTCATTGAACACTTAGCCAAAAACACTAAAACTTAGGAGATGTAACACATTACTATGGAGTTCATAGTTACTTTCTGTTTGCTTAATTTCAAGACCTAACATTATAATTATCCATTTATCCTCCCCCCCCCCCCCCCCAAAAGAATGCATATGATTGAAGGAAGCAGAGACGAATTACACTAACCTTGTATCCAACTGGAGGCGGAATAAGGCAATTATATCGTCGTTCTGCAGGTGGACAATGTCGTTCATAATGCTCCATTAGAGACAAATTAAGCTTCAACTTCAACTGATATATAAGATGTCTATCCAAACAAGGTATCAACTCCGAATGCCTCATATCACAGACCTTCAACAAAACGAACAAAAAACAAAACTAATCAAGTAAATGTACTAGTTTTGACAATCTAGAACAAAATCCTAAAATTCTGAAACAACTTACAGGTAAACTTTTGGGAACTTCAGAGTTTTGTTCTTGATCTTCAAACAATTCATCGAAATAATCACGTTTCGGTACAAAACTTCCGATAACCGGATCCGTACCGTCGTCCAAAGCAATAACTTCTTTGGCTCTCGGTAAATGAGGAGCGAATGTTGAACCATTATACAAACAAATCAAACCGAGAAGAACAATTAATCCTAGCAAAACCTGCTTCAATAATTTTTTACGGCGAATGAAGTCTGTAGCAGTTGACTTCATTTTCCGATAAGATACAAAAACAACCGGTGTTTCACGTCTGGAACTAGGATGTCAGCTTGCTTTTACGATGAAAACCCTAGCTGCAAATCCATTTTTTTCCAACCAACCAAGCAAGGAATCTACTGGTTTTCACTGTGGTTGCTGATTAAAGTCCAAATTATTTATCACAAGTTGCAAGTATACACGCATACAATATTCCAATAATCTCACTGACTGTGTGTGAGAGAGAGAGAGAGAGTAGATATATATATATATATAGAGAGAGAGAGAGAGAGAGACTGAGAGAGGCACGATGGTTGGAATTAAAAACTGTGGTTTTATGTAAAGGGATGTTTGGATGGCTTATTTAAACTCTTATTCATTTTGGGGGTGATACTAATAATAAGCAGTTTTAGTGTTTATATAGAAAAAATATTTATAATAGATAAGTTGTATTAAATGGTTGATAATAAAAAAAAATTATAAGTAGATAAATAACATATTCAATGTTAGAAAAATATTTTAATATACCAAGGTATCAACCCGACCAACTCGTACGGTTTGGATTGGGTTGGATTGAATTGCACTTTAGTTTGGATTTGATTGGATTAAGATTTTTCAAACCACGAACATTAAGTTGAGTTGTTCAAATATCTTTAATCTGATCAATCCAATTCCAACCTATGAACATCTCTACTAATATTAAATATTAAATTGATATTAACTTAATATACGAAAAATCAAAAATAGATATTTTTTCCAAAATGTTGTGGGCTCCATTTGAA
Organism: Cynara cardunculus var. scolymus; assembly: GCF_001531365.2. Lineage (NCBI taxonomy): Eukaryota > Viridiplantae > Streptophyta > Magnoliopsida > Asterales > Asteraceae > Cynara > Cynara cardunculus. Next base: position 383,968 of record NC_037534.1, on the reverse strand, counting down.
AAAAAACCAAAACGAAGAGATAGCAACGAGTGTCGTGACAATGGCAAACCATTCATGCATTTATGAGCTCTATTATGTAATTTACAAACATACCCTTATTTATTTTAAAGTAGAGTCTAACTAATTAATATACGTGTAAATAGAGGATCATGCGAAAAGTTTAACATTTTGAGATAAAGCAAAAAGTCTCAGTATCATGTATGATTACATTTCTCTGGGTATGTTTAATCATATATGATTAAGTGTGTATGTATTGTCAATATTATATGTGTTTAATCATATATGATTAAACTTGTGTATCTGCTTGTAATCATATATGATATTGAGACTTATCGTCATCCTGCAAAATATTTAACTTCTCGTTTGAACATATCCCTATATGGCTATACGTGTAATTTATAAATATTTTTAATTTTCACAAATTCTTTCATTTCCTTTTTCTCCCCCATTTGGGAGGAATATCAACATTTTTTTCATTTCCTTTAACCCCTTAAAGACACATCCGTTGCTCCCCTTTCATTTCTTTTCCTTTCCTTTCTCCCCTATTTAATAGACCACCGCTTGATTTACCTACAATATTATACTTCCCGGTCATAACTTTATCTGTATGAGTCAACTTGAGGGTTATTGATCCCTAATTGTATGGGTCAATACCAAAAGCCTTTGTCTTAACGGTATCGTAGTACTTGGCCTCCTAATAGGTTAATAGTTCAAACCTCACTAAAAATGACGAGGGTGTGTGAACTTATTTGTTGCATTTGTCATATAAAAAATGTATGGGTCAACATGATGGTTATTGATCCCTATTGTATATGTCAATTCGTGGGTTATTAGTAAGAAACCCTTCAAAAAAAATTATATTATGCGTGTAATTTAAACCAATATTTATGATGAGCCAAGAAGTTTATTCAAGTTGTAGGTTGTCTTTTATTTTGAAAAATACTGCAATTAAAATAAATTAAATTGTAAATAACAATAATTTATTTATTTTTTTATCAAACAGGAAAAAAAAGTGAATTAATTTTTCTAATTATCGCATGTGTATATTTAAATTAAAGATGTTTAGATATATGTTTTTAAAATAGTTACTAGAATTTAATAATCAATTAATTACATTTAATAATTATTATTTAATTTGCATTTATTATAACTAGTAATAAAAAAAAATATATGTTATTTGATTTAGATTTATGTTTAGTAATTATAAGTTAGATGTTGTTTGGCAGTTGCTGAATGATTTTGTGTAAAATGGTTAAGTGATCATAATGATTAAGAAGCTCTTATAATATAGTGTAAAATAAAATATAATTGTTTGATAATTATTCATAATGAAATTAGTATACTAAATGGTTAAAGGAGACTCAAAATACAAAATCGTTCAAATGGTTTTAGAATCGTTAAGAGGTAGATTTTTTTTGTCAAACAATATTCACCTCTTAGTGATTCAAAAATTGTCTCTTAATAGAACTACTAATAGATAAAAAAAACAATCGCTTGGTTTATTTATTGAGTTTATTGTACAGAGCTTTATTTAGATAGTTATGTAGTGTATCTACAAGTTTTAGACGTTTTTTTCTTTGTCATTTGTTCCATATATAACCATTATACTCTAATTATTATTAAATAAT
>NC_037534.1:366740-382089 GCF_001531365.2 Cynara cardunculus var. scolymus | reverse complement strand
TATTATTTAATACTTTTTATTATATTATTTATATTAATTAACATAGTGGATTGTTAAGAAGCTGTTTTAATTATATTATATAATTTTAAGATTATCTAATTTTTTAGCATTTTTTTTGTCATTTAACATTTTTTTAACTATTATATCGGTTAGTTTAAGCCAACACGAGCTATTTTAGCAATAGTGCTCAAATTTTACCAACAAACAACTTATTTCGTAGTTTGTCAAATATAATTGTAAGTTGATACATCAGTTGGGGGAATGATGGATGTTTTATAAGAGATTGAATATCTTATATATCAAACGCGTTTTAGCCCCATGAGCACATATGTGGACAAAATGAACAATATCTGATACGATTGACACAGATGTTACAAATGGTACCAGATTTGGAAACCAGAATGGTGGGCCAAATGTTGAACTCCCAAAGGTTATGATTGTAAGACCCCACATTGATTAGGTAGATGAACGAATATGGCTTTATAACAAGCGACCATTCACCTCCCTTATCAGATGTGTGTAGATAAAATAAACAATATTTATGATATAAATATTTCTAAATATATTTTCAACAATAAGAAACTTTGAAAATAATTATTTAAATTGAAAAATAATATTTTAATATTATAATCAATGATGAATTTTTCAAAATAAAAAATATCTGAGAGATGATTATAATTGTTTTTAAGATATTGAATTTTGAATTCAAATAAATTTTAAAAAGTATGTGGAAGATTCTTTTGTAATAAGAGTAAATTACGGATTTGATCTAATTTAGTTTACACTTTCTTTCACAATGGTACCAATATCTCAAAATAAATACAGATTTGGTATCTTTGGTATATTTTACGCACCTATTGAGTCCCTAACTCGAACATCCATTAAATATCTTTATCAGGCTAGTTAAGTCTAAAGACGTTTGGGTCTTTTTCACTCTTTTTGTATTTTCCCTCGTAGGGATACACACATGCACATGTATATTATAGAGTAAAGATGCATATTTGGTCCTTGTGGTTTACATCTTTGGCACCAGTCACCATCTTCGACCATGGTCTTGTACTCGCACGTATATGCACGCACACCAGTTTGCAACCTCGTCTCCACCCATTTATTAGTCTCACCCTGTCTCATCCCCTTCCCCGTTGACCCATTGTAATCCCATCTCCATCTAAACCCATCGTAATCCTGTCTAATCTAAACCTCTCATGTATTAACCCTTTTCTCTTTGTATTTCCTTACAACCCCTTCATCAGAAGTTGCAGGCAATACTCGATGATGGCGAAAGATGAAGATGCAACGGGTTTCACTAGCGGGAGTGGTTCAACGATGATCAAAACTTAAACACTCAAAATCGAAACCCATATTCAGTAGCTTCGTTGCCATCTATTGGAAACTAAAACACCGTGAAGATGTCTCCACCCATTTCTTCGTCTCCGATGATGGTGGAGTGGCTTTGAGGAAGCAACATGTAGGGAGGAAGTTGCAGGTGGTGGTCGGTGTGGAGCTGCAGGTGGTGGTGGGTAGGGGTGCTAAAAAACCTGACCAACCGGTTCAACCTAATCAACCCAGCCCAAGCCCAACACGAAATAACTCAATCCGATGTCTAATCGAGTTGTAAAATTGTCAATTTGTAGGTATTGGGTTGATATTGAGTTAGTATTATTTGAACCCAACCCAACCCGATATCATTTTATTTATTGGATTTAATATGATTGTTGAATTTCTATTAATATGTACATTAAACAATTACACTATTATGTATGCTCTTCATATACACATATTTTCAATCTATTCACATCTTTATATAACCCATTCGTATATATGTTTAGTAACAGTAAACATATATTTGTAAATTGAGAAAATTAACTGAATGTGATATACATAAGAAACATAGATAAGTTGTATCAAATGGTTGATGATGAAAAAGAAATTATGAGTAGAGAAATAACATATTATAGGTTAGAAAAATATTTTAATATACTAAAATATCAAATCGACTAACCCGTACGGGTGGGTTGGGTTGCACTTTGGTTCGGGTTGGATTGAGTTAATATTTTTTAAACCACACACATTGAGTTGGACTGTTCAAATGTCTTCAACCCAATCCATGAGCACTCCTAGTGGTGAGCATGGTCAGGATTGGAGCTGCAGGTGGTGAATGTATCATATGCATGAGTATGTATATATGTGAATGTATCATATGTATGAATGTGTGTGTATATATGTGTTTAATTTATTATTTAATATTAATGAGTAGTGTTTTAAAATTATGTAATAAGATAAATAACAAGAGATTAAAAGACTAAAATACCCTTAAATTTAACTGGGTTAATAAAATCTTTTTGATTTCGTCTCAATACATATCAAAGATACCAAAGGTGTATTTATTTTGATTTTTAGACGATGGTTGTTAGAAAGTGTAAACAAGTATCCCTAATTTACTCCTTGCAGTGATATAAATATTTTGACCATAAAAAGTCGCCTTTTAGCATCTTATTATAAGGCATCTTTTATCTATTATGTGTGGCCTACACCCTTACTTACACTTGCATCCAATTCAAATGATTTGGCACTAAAAAAATTAAAGAAAGAATCAACAAAGAAATTGGGGAGACTTCTTAGTTCATCCAAACATGTGCGCAGTTCGATCAAACAAAGATTTCAAAAGGCCAGCTGATTAAGTGAATCAAAAGTGTTGTTGCTTTTGGGAGACAATCGGAATCAGAATCGGAATCCTCTATTGATGCTTTGAAAAAACTTAAGAGTGAAAAGAACAGCAACTGATGGTGTTTTGATCTATTTAATCCAGGTTTATATATCTGAATCATTCATGTAGATTCATCACTTCATTTTTTATCTCCAATTTCAAATTGCCGATTACAACAATTTCGGAACGTCAGTGGCGGTGCGTTTGTTCTAGATGGCGGTGGCGCTGCTAAATTTACTCTAAATCGGTGGTGGTTGTTCGATCGAAATTTTCAGATCTAGTTTCGTAATTGTTCTTAAATTCAAGTCGTTCTTGTTTTAACATTGGTGATATAAGAGATGTCTTAGATATGCGTATGCCGTATGTTGACGTTCATATATGGAAAGTGACTAACCAATAAATTTGCTCTAGAAGGGTGTCTTATTCTTTTCCAAAAAGATAACAAGTGAATTTGTAGTCGTACACGAAATCAATGCAGATAATAACTTAGTCCATACTCCATAAGTATGATGATGTCGGCGAAGCTTCTTTGTAACCGCTTCTTAGGGTTCGTGGAAAACATCTTGCCTGCGTAGGTAGAAAGTATTGGTCGTCTTGTAATTTCCAGGCTATTTATCTTTCCGTTGGCTATTCGAAAAAGAAAATTCTTCTGTTTTTGCTATATATATGGTGCTCTTATTCGGTTTTACATTCCAACCATCACCGTTTGTTTTCGAGAAGGTTGCTTCAAGAAAGATTATATTGGAATCTTGCAGATTAATTGATTTGATTCCATCGGATTGGATATGGGGGGCAAAAGTTCAAGAGAGGAGCGGCCGAGGCAGTCACCATCATTTCAATCAACGTCATCTTTTACTGGAAGTCAGTATGGCGGCTATCCTCAACAAACTTATTCTTATCCCCCTCAAGACATTCAGAATTACCCTGTTCAGGAGGCTTATCCGGCTTATCCACAACACTATCCTGCCACTGTACCTGCTGCTCCATCTCCTGCTCCGGCCTTTGGAGGTCAAACCCATAGACCCCAGAAGAAGCTTGACCGGAGATATTCAAGGATTGCCGATAATTACAGTTCATTGGAACAGGTAAAATTGCATGCAATTTTCTTACACAGTTTGGAAGATATGATGTAAAAATGATCTATTTCTTTGTGAATATTAGGATCCTATGATCGGTTGGCATATATGTCAATCTTAAATGAATTTGGAGAATGTTATGCAAATGGATCTTGTCTTTAATACTTGGGGGTAGATTCTAGTATGCTGGTTCTTGGGGAGATTTGTTTTCAAAAGATACATCATACTTTTCTAATACAGTTGATTTTGTCGTAGCATGTGCAAATTAGGGCTGAGAATCAGTTTCTTGTAGTTTTGGTTAGAAGCTTCCTCTGTTAATAGAATGATAATTTCACTTATTGCGCAGGTGACTGAAGCTCTTGCTCGAGCAGGGCTCGAGTCTTCTAACCTTATTGTTGGTATTGACTTCACCAAAAGCAACGAATGGACCGGTAACATCACTATCCTTGTTGTTTCCCATTATAATGCTGAAAAAATAACTTGCTATCCATGTACTGCTAAATAGGTTCAAGGTCTTACAACAGAAGAAGTCTACATCACATTGGAGATGGTTTGAATCCGTACGAGCAAGCAATAACCATTATTGGGAAAACATTAGCTGCCTTCGATGAGGATAACTTGATTCCTTGTTATGGTTTTGGAGATGGTACGGTTTTGTTAGCTAGTAATTATAGTCTATGGTGATAATGCAATGAATATGGGTTTGTAAATTTTATGTTTTGCTACCAACTGGCAGCGTCAACACATGATCAAGATGTTTTCAGCTTTTATCCAGAAGAGAGGTTTTGTAATGGATTTGAGGAAGTCTTGACTAGATACAGGGAAATTGTCCCTCATCTAAAGCTTGCAGGTATGAGTTACACTACTGTTTCCCTTTGTATCTTGCTTACAAAGTAAACTTTAGCCACCGGTTCTTTTAAGCTGTATGATTATTTGTCATGCTGCTGCAGGACCAACATCATTTGCACCTGTCATTGAGCAGGCTATGACTATTGTTGAACATACTGGGGGCCAGTATCACGTGTTACTGATTATTGCAGATGGGCAGGTAGTTCTCGTTGGTCAATATGATTATTTGAGTCCCTTTGGCTTTTAAACTGTGCATGATTGGATGTTGATCAGTTGATGTCACACTAAGGAGCAGTATTTTGCAACTATAGTGATGGAGTGTGACTGGTATGCACTGCCACGTCTGTAAATCATAGTTGATGATAGTGTATAATAATTTTCATAAAAGATGAATCATTATGGATGCAATTACAAACTACTCTAATTTTTATTTGCATAGGACAGCCACCTTCACAGGATTTCACCATAGATTTTTGTCTTAGATTGATGGCCTGGTTTTTCCTCGCTCCAATATGTTGAGTCTAGGCTTCATGTTTGCACTGATGGACATACCTGCCATGCATAGGGAAACTTCCTTCTCCAGAAATTTCAATCCATATTGTACATAATATGCAATAAATCTGGTAAAATGTCTCTAGCAGGAAATTCACTTTCCGTTCTTATCTGTTGCTTCTAGCGACCTTATAGCTTGAAAGTGTTTACCACCCTTTCTATTTGACCTACAAGGTCTATGATATGTGGATAGAACATGCTCTATAATCATCAATTCCTTCATTCTTGTTAGTTATAATTGGTTGGGTTATCCCCCAAAACTGCTCCAAAATGATTTATCCATCTAATATTCCATGTCATGGACACTTGGACAGTACACGCCTTGTCTTCCCAACAGATCCAGCTGTCTGGGAACCATTAGTATGCCAGCCCAGATTTAGCTTCATTGCTTATGTTATCTGTTTCCATGCAACTCATCCTATTTTAGATGCTTATGTACTTCCTTTTCTCTTCCCCGATAAGTGTTAAACATTGAGATCAGCATAGATCTGTAGACAGCTAATAGTTCTGAACTTTTCATGTAATTAGGAATGGGCTTTCTTGTACATATTTGAAGATCTGTAAACAGCCAATAATTCTGTACTATTCATGCACCAGATTATGGATCTGTAAACAGCGAAATTTCACCAACTTGTGTATGAAAATGTAATCAGGAATCGGCTTGCTTGTACATGTTCGAGGTTATTTCCTTGGATGTAAAGTAGAACCCAAAAGTCCAAAACTTGATGACATCAAGATTCCCAAACCCCACAAGAAACAGAAAAATAAACAAGGAACAAAAAAAAGAGCTTTCTTTTGGCTGAAGGATAGAACAAGTTCTCTTTAGTTTCTAATATTGTAAGATCCAATACGTGAATACCATTTTAGGGGTTTTCTATCACATGCCACATGTCTAAAAAAGTGCTTAGAGGAGATTTATTTAATTAACATCATAACATGGACATTCAGGTTTTATATATTGAATCGTTGCAAGTATAATTATATTGTGGAACAGGTAACAAGAAGTGTTGATACTGAGCCTGGTCATCTCAGTCCACAAGAACAGAAAACTGTAGATGCCATAGTTGAAGCAAGGTGATTGTCTGCAAATGTTTGTACACTATCTTCTACAACTAAAGATGGTTCTATATGCTCATAATGAAGTATTGTACCTCCTTTTCTTTATAGCAAGCTTCCACTCTCTATCATATTAGTTGGAGTTGGAGATGGGCCTTGGGATATGATGAGGGAATTTGATGATAATATCCCCGCTCGCGACTTTGATAATTTTCAGGTAATCAATCATGCTGCATTCGATGTTATTTCCCCTGGGTGTTGGTAGCATTTGGGATATTATTGGTTTGTACATGCTTTAATGTTATTTTACTTTTATGTTAGTTCGTCAATTTCACAGAAATCATGTCCAAGAATGTGCCTCCAATCAGAAAAGAGACGGAATTTGCTCTTTCAGCTTTGATGGAAATTCCTACTCAATATAAAGCAACAATTGAACTGAATATACTAGGGTAATTGACACACTTCTAATTTTTTCACTGTTGCCTCTTGGGCACATAAATTTGACCCTTCGGGGTGCATTTGGTATGCGGGACAGGACGGTACAAAAACTTGCTGGCCCACGTTTGGTGCGACGTTAGACGGGACTGAACAGGATCCGAGTGGGAAAAGTGCATTTCTTTAACCCACCAAAATAAGTGGAAGAATTTTTTTGGGAGATAGGGACAAGATTGGTAAATTATTAAAACTGCCATTGTCAAATTAATACCCTAAAACCTTCCACAATTCTTTCACCTGCTTACCTCACTCCAGTCCCGTCTAGTCCCGTTGGTGTACCAAAATGCACCCTAATCGGGATGGGATAGAACAAAAACTTGTCCCACGTTTGGTGCGACATTTCCTGGAAAAGGACTGGACTGAGGTGAAACAAAAATCATGGAGATGAGACAAGATTGGTAAATTACTAAATTACCTACGTTAAATTAAAACCCTAAAAATCTCCCACAATTCTTTCACCCACTTACCTGACTCTCGCCCATCTAGTCAAGTCCTGTCTGCCTACCAAATGCACCCTTACTGTCTCTTTCTGTTTTTTGAACTTGGTCACATGAATGTGATGCTTGACCCTCTTTCTTTTCATTTTTCAAATTTACAGTAACCAGAAAGGAATTTCTCGGCACAGGGTTGCCCTTCCTCCTCCGATTTATGGTACATCCTCTTTTAGCCGCCCGAAACCATCACCTTCTAGTAGCTTCCAGAAAGGATCACATTCTTATTATGGCCAAAGTAGTCCTCCTCGTGCTGCTCCTTATAATGATCAAATTAGTTCTCAGCCAATGGCTCCACCTGCTCCAAATTCTACTTATGACAATCAGGTACATTTGATTAGTTCTTCTATTGCTTGGTTTCATCCCTACACATGAAATCCTGCACTTTTTGAAAAGAAAAAAGTACCTCTGGAAAATTTATAAATCTTGCAATTTACGTACATAAGTACTCTTTCTTTAAGTATATAATATTTATATACAGTAAATACTCACACACGCTATGAGGTTTGAACTCTTGACCTCCGAGGAGACTAGGATTTGGCAGTAACTTTGATACCGTTGGGCCAATGATCTTTTGGTTAATTTTTTTGTATACAAAGAATTTAAGGAGTACACACCTCCTATGTAACAGCCTAACAGGCTTTTTGGCTTGTATTTTATTGATGTAGGTGGCAATTTTCAACTCAGTTGAAAATTTGGTCACTTTCGGTTATATTTTTATTGGGTTAAATGGGTAAAATTAGAACATTTAACTAAAAAAGGGAAGGGGTTGGGTTATGGTGAGAAGGGTAAGAATTGATCTCCACCCTTGGATCAATCCTAATTGAAGATCAACACTAATGAGATGCAACGGGTCAATTCCAGTAAGGAGAGCAATTGATGGGTGGGGGTGAGATTAAAAGTGATCAAGGTTCTAGATCCCTTCTTACGTTTCTCACACTTCTCACACTAACTGCTATTCTCACACGATCTTTCGTCAAAAGGGAAGGAGCCTAACCATTAAAAAGTAGTGTTTACAATCTCCTACATTGTTCTATTTAAAAAATGGAATCATTTTTTTATTAGTAGTTTTTGCATTCATATTTAATACTCCCTTAGTCCCAAAATAAATGTTCACGTGAAAAAGCCACACAATTTTAGGAATATGTAATCATTACACTTTTTAATTAAGAAAAGGACAATTTTCCACTTAATTATAGAGAGAGAAATTTTCCCATCTCATAATTAAAGGTAGAATGGGAAAATAGACATTTACTTTTGAAAGTAGACATTTATTTTCAGACAAACTAAAATAGTAATGTAGACACCTACTTTGGAACGGAGGGAGCGTATTAGTTACTCTCTCCATCCCAAAAAAATGTCCACAAATCTATTTTAGTTTATACCCAAGCTAGTGTTCACTTTTACAAGCGTTTGCCTTCCAATTCTACCCTTGATTATGAGATGGAGAAATTCATTACTCCCTCTATTATTAAGGGTACAATTGTCATTTAGTTAATTAAAAGGTGTAATAATTACATATTTTTAAGACCGTGTGATGAACTTGAAGAAGTCTTGGCAGGTCAGCCGGGCTCATTTTGATCTCTACTTACTGTTACACTTGTCCTTTCTCGTCATTTCACATTTTCGTGACATTCTGTGTGAACCTTGCAGTTATGTCCCATCTGCCTTACTAACCCAAAGGACATGGCCTTTGGCTGTGGTCATCAGGTAATTCATCTTTACCTGTATATTTTCTTTTTTGAATTATATAACATTTAGAGTAGATACGTTTTTCGTCCCTGGTCTTCATTTATTACATTTTCTTCATCTGTGTGAACCCCTTGCAATTTGTTTTGTTTTTTGTCCCTGTGACTAACAGCGGTTAAAAATCTGTTAAATGAGGGTATTTTTGTCATTTTACCTTTTCTTTAATCACAAAGACTAAAAACGCAAATTTCGACATATACGGCACAAAACACATGCACACACTCACCATCGGTCAGGCTTGAACCCCCACCTCCGAGGTCAAGGAGGTGCGATTACCAGGTAGGCGGGAACGGAGGCGAACCCAAATGGATAAATATGTGCCACCACTTCATGGCTCCGTCGTGAAGGGGAAAAATTGAAGGGTGCCTCCGTATTGTTTAGTTGGGTGCGACCGTATAGTTTTTGAAATTGAAATGTTAACACAAGGGCCAAGGCTTTAATGGTAAGATGGTGAATACTTCTGCCTTCGTACAAAACGCCCAGGTTCGAGTCCTATAGTTGTCAAATTTATTGTTTTTTGTGTACCTTCGGACTCGAACATAGGTCGTTTCTATGTAAGGACAAAGAATCAACTCATAAATCTATACAAATATCGTGAAAAAGAGTAGAGGGTTGTTTGGCAGTTGCTAAATGGTGTGGTGCGACTCTCATGTTAGTGCAAAATGAAATATAATTGTTTGCTAATTATTTACAACAAAGTCAGGGCGCTGAATGGTTAAGTCAGACCCATGATACAAAATCATTCAGAGGGTTTTGAATACATTAGGAAACAAGCTTTTTTTTGTCAAACAAGATTCACCTTTTAACGATTCAGAGGCAGCCTCTTAATGGAACTGTTAAGAGGTAAACAAACAACCCTTAAGATATTTTTTATAACAAATTTGTGCCACCACTTTGAATTTTTTTGCGGGGAAGTGTACCACTGGGCCAATAACATTTAGGTTCCACCTGTATTGAGTTTGTTGCCTTTTAAATTTCTGGACATGTGGTTTTCTGCAGACATGTTGCGAATGTGGACAAACTCTTCAGTTATGCCCGATTTGCAGAAGCTCGATCGAAACTAGAATAAAGCTCTACTAAGCTTGGTTTGTGTTTGTTTAGTTAGTGTTAGCCCAAATTCTTTGAAGGTCGAAAATGTTTCGTGTTTGGTGATTTCTTTTTAATATTTTGGCGAGCTCATGTTGTGGATTTGTAAATGTAAGTCGATACCATGTACAGGTCTCTCTGTTTGGATTTTTCTTTATCGATGGTATTTGAATTTTCTTCATCGTTTTGGCGGAGTTCTTTTTTCCGTGTTGAATTTACCGGCTGATGATGGTTTTTGTCGGGAGTCGGTATTTTGGGGCTGTGTTATGTATTCGGCTTGTTGAAAACTTGTTTAATGTGAATTAAGGGTCATTGCATAGCACCCTCGATCTTATTATCGTATAATATAGTTGTTGGCTATTGGAGTTGAGTGTAATTTTTTCCAATTTTGATTAAAAAAAATAAGAATCATAACATACATGTTTTCTATTTGATTACAACGAACATCAAGGGGTTGTTTACTAAATGTTTATCGGTAGTTGCCATTCTTTTTTACCTTATGGGATAACATTTTCAGCAATCAAAATGGGTTGACGGTAAGCATTTCGATAACTTAGTAAGTGCTTACCGAGGATCCTTGTTTTCCCTTTTATTGGTTAAGATTATGGGTTATTATTTTGTTCATTCGATAAGATAATTGAACCAGTAATCCATGATATTTACTAAAGGTCCTAAAATGATAATTTTTTCATCACCATTTAATGATTGTTGTAGTATATAAACCATCGGAAAATTTGGAATAATTATTTCAAAGGTTTTTTAATATATGTAAGAAGTATATTTTTAATCGGGTACGAGGCCGTTTATCAAATGCTTGCTCGGGTAAGTACTTATTAGTAAAATTTAACATTGTAACATACTTACCGAGTAAGATTTTAGTTCACCAAAATGATAGCATATGCAACAATTTACGGGGTAAGCGTTAACCACAGTAAGAGTCGTCGCTGTTACTTATCGAATAAGACTTTCGGTCATTGTCTTTGCTTCTAGCGGGTAAGATCACTGTCATATTCATTCGATAAGACAATTAGACTTTCTGCCCATACTTGTCTTAAAAGTTAATAAGTCATTTTTGTATATTATTATATTAAATTACTATTAAACGATTATTCACTTAACCTTATATTAAAAATGTTTGATCGAAATAAACTTGCTTCTAATCGTTTTTTTCTTCTTCTAAATAAGCGTATAATTTTGATTTACGAGCTTAGATAGCAAAAGGAGTTCGAAGAGTTCTCTTTCTTCCCAAAACCTCCGGAGAACATGAAGTTCCTCCGTACTATCTCCGGTAGGTTTCCGTTCAATTCCAGTTCATCATTCCTTATTATTATTCATAGTTGGTCACTGATTCCATTTCCTGATTTGTTTTTGTCAGCGAATCGTCAGTCACTGCTCGGAGCCCTTGGCCATCGTCATTTTGCTGTTTCCGCCGATAACTATGCTAAGAGAAACTACGCTAACAATGTGTCGGAATACAACACCGTTATTGGATCTCTCACTTCTCAACGAAGGTATCATTTCTTAATGGTACGCTTTGCGTTTAGGGTTTTTGGGAATTTTCAATGAACAAACCTAATAGGGATGTTTATGTATAGGATTTATTTGCTGAGGGATGTGTATGATGATATGATGTTGGATGGAGTGAAACCAGAGAAAGATACATTTCGCGCGCTGATTGCTGGTAGCATGAAGGGTGTTCGTTTGCAGGATTGTTTCTTCTTCCGTGACCAAATGAAATCCATGGGTTTGATTCCTGATGTACGTTTTTTTACTTGCATCTACACCTCTTAATTCGTAGCTTTTTTGGGACTTGTAAAAATGTTATAACCAACTTTGCATTTCCTTTGGTTTCTTATAGTGTAATATTTATTCTCACAGTTTTCCTTGAGTGAACCGCTATATATAGCTCATATAGCATGACTCTATATCGTCTGATGACTTGATGTATATGGACAGCTTCTCATTTATCCTTTGCTCTTTAGTTCTCATTTTTTTAATGCTCTGCCACTCATACTGTTGTTTGGTGGCCTACATTACTTACTTTCTAACACTTCATTGTCTGGGACATTCCTCATATCGCTTATAGGTTGTTTTGTACAATCTCATGATCTCAACATGTGGCAAGTGTAAGAACTCTGTTGAGGCAACACGGGTACGTATTTCTTGTATCTCTATCATATATTGATAGACTGATCAGACAATAGCATCTTATGGCGTAAATATGATATTATACTCTCCTAACATTTTGATGTCTTTGTAAATGAAGATTTTTGAAGAAATGAAGAAGCTTGAAGTAAAGCCTACCGCACAGACATTTATCTGTCTAATTAATGCATGTGCAGCCGCTGGGCGATTAGATCAAGTGTATGCATTTTATCATTTGCCCAAACATTTTGACCTCTTTGTTGCTAATTGATGCATCACATTGCATTAATTTTGATGACATGATTATGCTTAGAATTTTGATGACATACCATCATGCCTAGAATGGATGATTGTTGGTGTTCATTGCGTTAGGCTATTCATATGAGATTATGACCTTATTATATCTATTACGTTATCTACCCTCTTCATTGGAAACTATTCTTGATGGTTGGATGATATTAATTTCAACATATCAGATATGCTATTATTGGTGATATGACTGCTGCTGGTCTTGGTTTAAACAAATTCTGCTATGCGGGGCTTATAGCTGCACATAAGAACAAGACACCTTTAGCCAAGGACACGGCTGCCAAAGTAATTCGTGAACTATCTTGTAAGATTCTGCATACTTAACTATTTCCCGTTCCAGGAATTAAATTATTTTCATTTCTATGAAAAAGATTTTGGAGCTTGTTGAGCAATCAAAAGGGTGGTCTTCACTAGAAGAGACAAGGGAGAGTGCTGAAAATGTCATGATGGGTATTTCTGAGGAAGAGTTGTACAATATCCCTACTGCTAACTATATTCACAGGAAGGCTGGTTTTGTTCAAAGGTTCTTCACAGTATATCACGTTGCCTTCGACGCTTGTGCGGACCTGAAGGATGTCCAGGTACTATCAAATAGCTTCAATGCATGATAAACAAATTTAAGAAACTCATCGTATTCTGATGAATGCATCTTGATAGCAAAATTTGTTTTTTGGAAAGATCTTGATAGCAAAATTTGTTCTCATAAATTTAGCAAATATAGACATGTAGGAGGCTCAATAAGCTGAAATGATTGAAGAGCACCATCTTATTATCAACAAAATGATGCATCCAAAGGGGTGAATTTTACACATCCACTCCAAACAAAATGCTATATAACAGTATTGGCTGATACCCGGAACATAGGCATTATAGATGGATAAGAATGTTGTTTGGCTATAAAGACCATGTTGGGTATGAGTCAATACTGTTATGTACCATTTTGTTTGATGTGGATGTGTAAGATCTACCCTTCTGATGCATCATTTTGTTGTTTATAAGATGTTGCTCTTCAATCATTTCATTTTGTTGAGCCTCCTACATGTCTTTGTTAGCCAAATTAGTTGTATGAAGAACTGTGTTTTCTGATCACTGATAACTCATGAATAGCAAACCTTTTAGATTCACTTGGTAAGTGTCATAGAGAGATTCATAAACGTGCAAAACCTGATCTATAGCCTAAGAAGTTTATAATACCTTCTCTTATTCCTTTTTTTTTTTTAATTTCTTTTGGAAGCTTGAAAAGACAGTATAAGAGATTGCATATGGTGTTTACTTTATTGTATGATAACATAGTTCAAGTTTTCAAGATTCAGTGGGATGAGGGCAAAGTAACACCACATATATTTGATCCCCTGATAAATTCCTTGTGGAAATGCAGAAAACCTTCTACTTTTATTTCCGTTGTCAATCAGTATTCTTTATTATTTAGCAGTTCAAAATCTCAAGACACAATGCTTATTGAATCTCTAGCATGTGTTTTACTATATATTCAATCTAAACTCTTTTTGCCATGTTGAATGTTGCAGGCAGTGGATGCTCTTCAGGAGATGCTTAAGAAGGATAATAGAAGGCCTGATGTCTTTATCTTGATGCAAATTATGAGGTAACTAAGTTCTAGGAATTAGTTTTGTTGTTTTTTAGACGTCTGCTTAACTATATTACTAGTTAGTGATATGAGGTAGTTACCGAGTTACATGTTTATGTATGCATTAAATGCTGGTTTATATAGAAGAGGAAAATAAATTCTACATGTTGATAGACTTTTTTAAACATGGTGTTCATTGACTTGGAGAAAACCTACGATAGTGTTCCACAGGACGTGATTTGAAGGACCCTGGAGGTGTGAGGGATACCATGGAGCTATTTCGAGGGAATTTAGGATATGCACGAACAAACTATTACTTGTATCAGGATGCAATGGGTAAGCGTGAGGCAGAGTATTTCCCAAATGGAGATAGGGATATATCAGGATTTGACGCTAAGCCCATTTCCGTTTGCTGTGATTTGGAAGAGATTTCACGTGGGATCCAAGGGAAGGTTCTATGGTGTCTATCATTCGCGGACGACATTGCACTGATAGCAGAGGTAAAATGGAGGTGAATGTTAAGTTGGAACAGTGGATGATGGCACTGGCGGCTTGTGCATTAGTCGTTTTAAGACTACATATCTTCGGTGCAATTTTAGTAGGAAGTGTAATGATGAGGGGTGGAAGTATGCATTGAGGGCAAAGAGCCTCCCAGAAGGATAGATTTGAAGTACAAAATTTCATGATCCGAAGAAGGGGGACGTTGAGGATGACGATACACACCACATAAAGGCATGGTGGTTTAAATGTAGGATTTCTATGGGAATGTTGTGTGACAGCCTGACAAGGTCCTGAGAGACTGGAGGGCAAATTCATAAGGTTGCTATTAGACTGGCCTTGTTGCATGGGGCGGACTGTTGGGTGATAAAAAAGCGTATGAAAGGAAGTCGGAAGTTGCAGAAATGAGGATGCCTGTGGCGAAACTATGTTGGTAAGGATACCAAATGGGGTCTTGCAAGTGGAGCTAGGAGTAGCGTCTGCTTTAGGCTCATTCATAGGAGCCATATGTCGGCTACGGTGAGGAGGGTCGAGAGTGTAACAGTCGAGGGAGTGAGGAGGAGCGGAAAGCGAGGAGGACATGAGATGAGCAACTCAGACTGAACATGACGCCTTTAGACATTATCGAAGGCATGACCTCATATAGGAGTTCATAGAGATGTTGGGCTAGTCACTAAGGTAGCAGTTTTTGTGTAAGGACTTGTGGTTATTGTGGTTCGAGAGGGGTTGTGGTGGTAGGGGCGGAACCGGG
>NC_037534.1:364207-366685 GCF_001531365.2 Cynara cardunculus var. scolymus | reverse complement strand
GGGGGGGAGAGCCTGGAGTAGCTTTTGTGTGAGTTGCCAGGTTAGGGCTTTCTGTTACCTTACGTGCTAAGCTGCTTAGTTGTCTGGTACTTCTGCTTATGTTTTTAATGCCCTTGTTCAATCTTTTTTCATCATGTTTATTGTGAGTGCTAGCTCTAACTGTTCTTCATTTAACTCTTTTAAACTTCATTTATTGTTTTTTGACATATTGTTGGGTAACAATTTCAAATTTCTTTTGCAAAGCCTTTTTTTGCATAAAATATTTTTTTCACATGTCGGGGATCTTCACAGAAATTGCCTCTGTACCTCTTTTTTGGTGGGTGGGGGTAGCCTGCAGTAGCTTTTGTGCTAGTTTAGCCAGGTTAGGGCTTTCTGTTACCATATGTGTTAGGCTGCTTAGTTGTCTGGTACTTCTTCTTATGTTTTTAACACCCTTGTTCAATCTTTATTCATCATGTTTATTCCGAGTACTAGCTCTAATTGCTCTTTGTTTAACTCTTTCAAACTTCATTTATCGTTTTTCCACATATGGGTAACAATTTCAAAATGATTTTGCAAAACCTTTATTTTGCATAAATTATTTTTTTTGCAAGTCGGGGATATTCACAGAAATTGCCTCTGTACCCCTTGGGGTGAATGGTCTGTGTACAATTTACCCTCCCGAAACCGTACTGTTGTGGGATCTACTAGGTTTGTTTAGTTTGGTTTTTAAGTCCGTCTGTTTTCCAGAATCCATGCATGATGAAAATGCTGAATTTGTTTTATTTTATAATTATTGACATCCAGGTGTTACCTGAATTCCGGAGACATTGATCGTGGGCACAAAGTCTTTGAAGAATACATGAGCTCAGGCAACCCGCCTATACCAGAGCTTTACACCGTAAGTTTAGGATTATGTTTAGTTGAGGAGTGTGGGCATAATTGATTAGACTCCTTTAGTTAGACTTGTACTATGTTCAATACATAAACAAGGGTTTCTCATATACCAGAACAATGTCATTCATGCAAATAATTTTGGTTTCTATATGAACCATGTATTGTGTGTGTAAGTATATACACTTTTCAGGATCATTATTCACTATAGACGGTAGGTTATACCTCCAAGCACAAGGCTTATATACACACATAGAGCCCATTCTTTTACAAACCCAATAAATGTTACAAACTTTCAAACCAGTTCTCATACGTGTTAAAACTCAGTTTTTATACATTGATGTTTCATATGTGAAATATTCACGACTTCTTTCTCCACACGCAAAATGCTCCTTAACGTGTCACATATAAAACAACACTGTATAAACACTGCATTTTCACACATGTTTCATATACACATGAAAACTGGTTCATAAGTTTGTAAATTTATCGGGTTTGTAAATGATTATTGGTCTATATATAAATATATCCTAGAATGGGTGACCCTGGATTGCAGTCTTTGCTAAATTGTTTTGAACTGCTGGCAACTTGTCTTTCTGAAATCAAAAGAGAATTGTGTAGCTTTTGACTCTCAGAGATGAATAGAATCCACTAGTACTAGCAATCATTTATACACGATGTTCTAGCAATAAGATTTAAATATGTCAATCACTCGTCAATGTCTAAGGCTGGGATTGTCAGTAATGCTACATAAGCAGTTAACTACTATAATTCTAGGGTGCAAAGTCGGTATGAATTTCTCCCATAGTTTATAAACATGTCAATATTCCGTTCTGGTAAGATATTATGAAAAAACAGTGCATTTAAAAACAGCCGGCTGGCAGCCTTTCCATCTATTCCTCAGGACTCCTAACCTTCTGTGAACACACGTCAAGGATTTAGAGCTTTGTTTTACTCCCTCTCTCAAAATAAATGTCCATATTTCTATTTTAGTTTGTCCCAAAACCTATTCTACCCTTAATTATGAGATGGGAAATTCATTACTCCATCTATTATTAAGGGAAAAATTGTCATCTAATTCATTTAGGAGTAATAATTACATATTTCTAAAACTGTGCGCGTTTTTCATTGTGGACATTTATCTTGGGACGAAAGGAGTATCTATTTGCATGACCTGGTAAACAGCTATCTTTAAGCTTGAAAAATCATTTTTGGTTTCTCATTTGTTGATGGTTTACTTGAGCTTAGCTTCAATCATTAAGATTAGCAGTATATGTTCAGCCGGAGTTGCAATTCCGGCTGTCAACCCCATTAATATCATCATTAATTAACTCGTTTGCTCTCTGAACTTGCATTACCTTTAAGTTCTTAAACATGAACCATATTACGTCGTCGTATCTGGAAAATTTTGTCCATATGCTTGTATCATTTGGACTTTATGTTCTAAAATGTCTTCTTATTCCTGTAGACGCTTGTAGAAGGTGCCATGACTGGTTATACGCCCAAGGGTATAAAGATCGCTCTAGACACACTGGTAAACTACTGATTATATGGCCCCATATATGTGTGTATGCATGTGTATATATATAGAGAGAGAAGGGGGGT
>NC_037534.1:296083-364192 GCF_001531365.2 Cynara cardunculus var. scolymus | reverse complement strand
GGGGTTCAGGAGAAAACTCCTAAAAAATGAAAACTGAGGAACACCCTAAGAACGGTTATTAGGGTGTTCTTCAGTTTTTCAATTTTCAGTTATTTATTTGTACGGTATGCACATGTGCATATTGGAAAAATTACTTACAAATTACTTGTATGCACATGTGCATACCGTGCAGATAAATGGTTATATTAGGATATTCTTCAATTTTTCAATTTTTTCCGGTTTTCCCCTGAACCTAAACCTATATCACTAATTGCTGGTTGTTTGTTTTGTTTATTCAGACGCAGATGAGTTCTAGGGGTATTAACCTGGTTGCCTCAACGGGTAATGCCCTCCTCCTTGCAGCATCTGGTGAAAAGGTAAGCAAGCTGTAGTTTATTACTCCCTCCGTCTCTAAATAAATGTCTGGATTTCTGTTTTAGTTTATCCCACAATAAGTATCCACATTTCAATGTTAGTTTATCCCAAAATAAATGTCCACATCTCAATTTTAATTTGTAACTCTGTTGGGGTAGAGGTCAGATCTACGTACATCAACCACCCACCCTCACCCCATAAAGACCCTATTTTTTAGTGGGATCTACTGTGTCGTTTGATTTGGTTTGGTTTATTTCGATATTATTTTGTGCCAAACTAAGTGTTACTTTCAACAATAATTGTCTACTTTCTAATTCTACCATTAATTATGAGATGAAGAAATGCCATTACTCCTATTACTATTAAGGGTAGAATTGTCATTTACTTCATCAAAAAATGTAATAACTAGACGTTTCTAAAACTGTGCTTTTTGCTTTGTGGACATTTATATTGGGACACATGGATTGTGGCTTGTTTAAACAAAGTTTGCTCAACCTTTTGTATTAATCTTTATTTGTAGAACGGGGGATATACGATTGCTAATATGATATGGGATCTGATGCAAGCTCGTAATATAACTCCATTTCTTCCTGCCGTTCAAGCATATTACAACGGTTTAAAGGTATAATTTGATTGATGGTTGGTTAAAAATGTGGTTTTGTGTTCTTTTTGTTTGACATTTGCATTGAAATGTAGGATCGAGAGATTCCTGAAGACGATCCAAGGCTGTTGGTGGTGTCACGTACTCTTGACAATTTGCGCGTAAGATTTGGAAGAAACTCTGGACAATTTGGAGACAGAAGATGAAATTCTGAGGGTTTTTTCTTGATATTTTGTTGTACCTTAGGCCTAAGTTTTAGTATCAATTGATTTTTAATGGTTATTTATCGAGTAATTTTGCAGCTTTGCTTGTTTTAAATCAACTTTTACGTTGCAAATAAATGCGCAAAATAGCGTTTGTTTGTTTTCCTTACCCATTAACACCTTTGCTGTAGACGAAAACGTATGTTTGGTAAATGTTGTAACACTCCTGGCCAGCGTAGCCGGAGGATGGTGTTGCAACGGAAAACATGACAACATAAATAGCTAGCATACAATGTTGTAACCTTTACTGTGAATATCCATCAAAATAAAGGTGTGTTAGACCAAAATTAAGACGATATGGATATAATCACAATATTAACATAAACAAAAACCGATTTTATATGAATTTTCTAATACCAGTGTGCAAATCCCATTTTGTACATGACCAGTTCTAGAAACTCATTTTTTTGACTCTTATGGAGTTAAATTCAGGCATGGGCGTAAACTACAAAATTGTAGAGTGTTACTCGGTTTTTCATTTTTTTACAATTTTCCCCAAAACCTGACCAATAACTCATAAATTCATGTATATGGGAAAGGAGTCGATAAACCTTGTATTCACATGATAACAATTTTCAAGCTACACATGACATGAATGAACATCCCCATAAACCAGAATACGTACATGTCCCAAGATTCATGAATAATTAATCATATATATAAATGGTTTGGAAATCAACTACAACATCCACCACTCTGAGCAACTGTTCCATCTCTTGCTCCTCCTGTGCCTTGCGGACGTCCGTATCCAACCTTGATCCCTGATGACTAATAACTCGATCATATAAAACAAAGTCAAAGTCAGTCTTGATACAACCCCAACTTTTTAAAACTGAACTGGGAAAGTAAAATTACCTCATTGGATACATCAAACACGCCTTCCTGGATCTTCTCCAGTATCTTTTCTGCAGTCTTCAGAAAAGCCTGGAAATCATATAAAATCAATTTCAATCACATTTTCTGGGTCTCATCTTCCAATGGGAGGGGTTCTTATAAGCAAAACAGTGTCGGTGACTTGTAAGAATTACCACCGGAGAGGTTTCTTATAAATTACCACATTTTGAGTTCTTGTATCGTACAAGAAACTTGGTTCTTACCTTGAATTTTGTGTGAAGTGACTTCTATATATCCTTTTGATATTTTATAGCCATATTATTGATGTTGAAATAATACATGGGACCCACAAAAGAAGGTCCTTATTAGTCAGTATTATTGTGGATTTTTATGGTAGTTCTTAATTTGCTGAATTGGCAATGGTGTGACCAAAAAAGTGCAAAAAAGAAGGTTCTTATAACATCTCCTCCAATGGAGGTTCTAACTTTTTGTATTTTTTCTTGCCACATCATTGCCAACTCATCAAATTAATAACCTTCATAAAACTCCACAATGGTAATTCTTATAAGAACCCCTTTTATGGATCCCATGTGTTCTTTTTAACATCAATAAAATATATTAAAGAACTAATAAATTGTCATTTCACACAAAGTTCAAGGTAAGAACCATGGTTCTTGTACAAGAACTTTCAAGGATGTGGGTGACTTGTAAGAGCTCTCTCCAATGGTAGTTCTTATAAGAGAATCTACACGGTTTGCTTAAAAAGAACTCCAAAATGGAGATGGGACCCACCAGAAAGAATTAAGGAGGAAATGTGAGTGAAAAAGTACCTCCTCAACATTTTGCGCTGTTCTTGCAGATGCCTCTAGGAACAAGAGGCCATTTTCCTTTGCAAACTGCTGTCCTTCCTCTTTGCTGACAGCCCTTCGGTGGGAAAGATCGCTTTTATTTCCTACAAGCATGATAGTCATGTTGGGGTTCGCATGCTGCCGTGCATCTTCAAGCCACCCAGCTAGATGATTAAATGTTTCTCTCCTGATACAAATCACGCAAATTTCATCACCAATCCCCACAACAATATCCCCAAATGGTCTACAGTAAAAAAGCCTCGGTATTAAATACCATAGTTAGTACAATCAAACTGGTCTAGATAAACCTTGAGGCCAGCTAACCGGCAAATAAAGATTAGGCCTTGGTCTCATCTTCATAGGTAGCCGGTTCAAGTCTCCTCAGGACCACCGGGAATTTTTTTGGATATTATCTTCAGGATCCCATGGGATTTAAAAAAACTGGTCTAAAAAGTTAGGAAATTACCAATTTGAGTTAGAGCAGGATGTATTCATAAGGTTTTTTTTTTTTTTTTGGGGGGGGGGGGGGTCACCTGACCCCATGAAGTTTTGTTTTCTTAATATTATAAATTTGTTTTCTATTAATATCTCTCTTCTGACCGCCAAAAATAGTAAGGTTTGACCATACATTCCCACAAGAAAAATTATTTCTTTTAGTTTATATTGTTACTTAAATCCTGACCCCATCACCAAGACTCCTGAATCCATCACCGGGTAAACACTGTTAGGAGAGCAGAGGGTTACTCTATCTATGCTCATTATCCACCTGTAATGTCGTGAATTGTTTCGACATCTAAATCTAATCTTCTTCAGTTAGAGTTTGGAAGCAAAGTTCTCTAAACAGAATGAAACTAATAGGGAAAAGGAATACTTGAGAATCAATATATTATATAGATAAGGAAAATCCTTATGGGAGAACATTTACATGCACAAAACATACATATAATTGCATGTACCTAGTAATATCATAAACCAGAAGTGCTCCAGCTGCTCCTCTGTAATATGACCTGGTGATTGACCTGAAAGATTCTTGTCCAGCCTGAATCAAATAAAAGTTTCTTAGTCAGCACTCATGGTGCAAGTACACTCACAATTTCAAAAGCTTAGAATCTAAAAGTCAAGATATATGACAACAAAAAGAAATGATACAACAATCACACATTCTGAAAGTAAACACATAACCCTCCATCTATGCTGTTAATCACGCCGCTTGGGTGCGCGGTCCGCAGTCATGGGACAAATAGCGGTGGTCAAATCACAGTCCCGTGATTGGCGGTGCTAGACCAAAAGTGGTGATTAAACACCAAATGGGTCTCCTCTTATAATGCTACATATTAATCTCCACCTCCAAAATTAATTATGAACTAAATAAATATAAAATATATCGCCTATTCTTGGTCAGCAATTATTTGCTAGTAATATTCCTCCTTTTACCACAATAAAACTATATTTGTGATCCTCAAATTATTTGCATTCACTGGATCTAAAAAAAAGTTAACAACATTCTCAACTTATTATCAAAATTCAGGGTATTACACGATGCAAGAAGAAAAGCAAAGAGAAGGGTATACTCCCAAATTTGTTGTACCAATAGCCAAATGAATAATATTGCAAAATCTCATGGTTATGCAAATAAATGACAAACCCCGGACTGAGATGCCTAACTCATCTTTTCAGGTTTTGAGAAAGGAGTAACATGTTCATATTGTGTCCATGCTGCTTTAGCCTAGCGGGTAAGGAGGTGGACATCCTTACAAAATGAGTGGGAGGTATGAACTAAAGTTCAACTCCAGACAGCACCACCTCCCCTAGGACATGTGATTTACCTCCCCACAATGACCATGGACCAATATGGTGGGAGCTCCAAAGGGTGGAGCCATACCTTTTTTGTAGATTGTTCATATTGTAGAAGAGAGAGAGAGACGTATGCAAGGTGAATGTGACAAATAAGTTGAGTATCCACTAGGCCATCCGTTACACAAATAACAAGTAATTATTTATTCTTCTTACCTGATTTTGCTTATAATTTACTCTCCATGAGCAAATTGTTATAACAACTATATCGAAATTTCATTGTCCTGCTAACTTGACTATCATATAATGTAAATCATTGTAATTAATAGCATCAGAGAGTTGCGAGGCTCCTCAGCTTTCCTTAAAGGAGTCCTCAGAAAGCGAAAGAGCCTTCATGCTTTAGGGTAGCTTTTTACTAGAATGGATAGCAGGAACTTAGGCATTGGGCTGTCATTAAGGTTTTGAATGACCATGTCTACAGACTCTGAGAAAATATGAGATCTAATTATACAGGTTACTCTGTTAGCTTCTAAAGACAGCCTTTAGATGACTAACATCAAGAAAAAACAGATGCCTTGTGGTTCATGTAGATTTGCAGAATACTTGATGGTAGTTCCCTTCCCCCGGCCCAGAAAACAGAAGCATTGTTGATAAAGAAACTGATTGAACTTATACGACTGGCAGGGGTTTTATATAGGAACTGATATTTTAACTTCAGACGAGACTTGGCATGAACCTTACAAAGCCAATTGAAAAAAATCCACTCTACACATTTTTCCATAAGAATGACCACAATTTGAGCATAGAGATACTAAAAGAACCATAAAGCCAATCTCATCATATAATTACTATAAGAAAAGAGATCAGTAGCTATAAGGAATTTTCTGTAACAACAACGAACGATGTCATCAGAAGGTTCCTTTAATTAATTTATATTGTCGTATAGTAATGGAGCTATTAACAAAGTAATACAGTCTTACAGGTCCTCAAATATCATCAAAATAGAAGTGCTCACCGATAAATTTTGCATAATTTCATGAAAATTTATTAGTGATCATAACAAAATAAAGCAGAAATTAAATCTCTCTAAAATAGAAGTAGAAAAATTACTAGCAACAAGGATCAATCGAGGTGTCAATAAACTACATAGAAATAAAGGATCAGTTGAAATTGAGAGAGAAGATGGGTTAACAAGACATACAGTATCCCAAATTTGAAGCTTAACCGGCCTGCTATCAATGGCGACCATACGAGCACCGAATTCCACTCCGATAGTCAAGTCATGAACCGGTTGAAACCTCTTATCGGTGAATTGCAGCAACAAACACGATTTCCCTACACCTGAGTAACGAAACACCACAACTGGTTAAAGAACATGGTTGCATACAATTTGTTTAGGGTTTTGACATGATCATGATCAAAGAATTAACGAAGAAAAAGAAATCAAGGAAAGGATTGAAAAAAGCTACCTGTATCACCGATGATTATGTATTTGAAAAGGTAATCGTACGACATTGTTGGACCTAACAACGATGAAGATGGATGACGAACAGAAGTCAAGAGATTTCTTCTGTTTTCCTGACTTGGACTCTATGCTTTGCCGAAGAAACTTGACTTGCCACATACCCTTCATTCTATTTATATATAAGAAAATAACTTAAAACCCTTTTTTAATTAAAAAAAAATATATATATATATATATATATATATATAATTATTTTATTTTTCATATATTTTTTAAAATTAAAAAAATACCACAAACAACTTATAAATAATTATTGCATAGAAACAGTTTTTTAAGATATCTTTAAACTTTATAAAAACATAATTAATTGGTAAATATGTTTAAATACATGATAATTATTAACAATACTCCATTATAACCATTATCCAATCAAATATATGATAAACATCTTATTTTAAATATAAAAAATCTAAAATATAATTAAGATAATTATTGACTTTTAACAAAATAATTGATTATTGTCTTTATAAAAAATTAAATTATTGAACGATAAATAAATTATTTCGTTATTAAACCTAAATTAAATTATAAATAAAATATTGAATTAAAGAAATTACATAAAAATCAGAACTTTAAATAGCAAATGTAATACTAATATTGATGTTTTTTTTTCCAAATTTTTAAGATACGTTTAAATTTATATTTATTTTAAAAACAAAAACATAATAATTTTCCTAAAACCCTTAAAAATCGTATTATATCAACACAGATAAATAATAAAACGAAATATTAAAATTAAGATATATTATGCAGGCATCCTTCTAGTGTGTGTGTATTTATATATACTATATTATAAATCATTTGACAAAAATTCTTAAAAACTATTTTTTATGCATTAAGTACTGTTTATTGATGCATATTACTTATAATTCAAAATTAAAAGTAGTTTTGCATAAGTATAACTTATTTAAGCTTTATTTTTAAATTCGTGTAACTAACTGCAGATAAACATAATCAAATACAAGATAAACATCTATTTTAAATATAAAAAATCTAAAATATAATTAAGATAATTATTGAATTCTAACAGAATATTTAATTATTATTTTTATTAAAAAATATTATTAAATCAAAAATAAATTACTTTGATATTAATTCCAATAAATTATAGTAAAAAATTGAATTAAAAAAATTATACCAAGAAAACGATAACTATTAAATAGTTAATTTAATACTAGTATCGATTTATTTTTTTTCAAAATTTTATGATATATTCAAATTTATATTTCATTCAAAAATGATAATATTATCGCTTACTCAAAATCACATAAAATCATATTATATCGATAGAGACAAAGAATTAAAACTAAACATTAAAATGGAGATTTATCTCGTTGTATTGCACAAATACTCTTCTATTATATATAAAAAAGATATATAAATTATCAAAAACCATTTATGATTTATTAAAATTTCATTTATTTAATTGAAAATAACAAATTTTCAATTTATAATAAAATCTTAAAATCTTGCATTTATTGTATCTCACGAATACATAATTACACCATAAATTTGTATGGCTACAAAATATTTGGTAGATTTTCAAAAAAACAATTAGAGCAAATTACATTTTTAATCCATGTGATTTGTTAAGAATTTTAATTTTTGTTCTTAAGTTCATTACAATTTTATACTATCAAAATTACGATTTTCGTATCTAAGTTAACAGTTCAATACAATTTTCGTTCTTAAAACCAATTCTTACGTATGTTTATCAAGCAATGTCTAGGTATAAGTCACGAAAACAACAATAAAACACAAACCACAATAAACTATAAATCATAAAAATAAAAATAACAATAATAATAAAATATAAACCATAAACTTAAAAATTATAATTTCAATAATATAAAAACACACACAAAAACTTTGAACAAATCACAGGGAC
Source organism: Cynara cardunculus var. scolymus (assembly GCF_001531365.2). NCBI lineage: Eukaryota > Viridiplantae > Streptophyta > Magnoliopsida > Asterales > Asteraceae > Cynara > Cynara cardunculus. The sequence continues at coordinate 356,085 of NC_037534.1, read as the reverse complement.
CAAACAAAACAATTAAAAGAATGAGCACCTTATCCATCTTTTTTTCTTCTTGATGTACACAACGAAGCTTCTCAGCCAACCCTCAAACCCGTAGCCATGAACACCCTTCAACCAACCCTCAAACCCTTCCAATGGAACCCTCACCCTAACCCCAAATCAAAACCCACAAGCACCATCAAAAACCAAATCGACCCACCAAAACCCCAATCATCGGCCGGCAAAATCAAGCGTCTGGTTCTCACCAAAGAAGGCCGAACCAAATTCAACATTTCTCCCGATAAAGACTTCTATGCCTACCCACGATTCGTAACCCACGTCGATGATAACTTCATCGCGACATTAACCGATGTTTACAGGAAGAAATTGAGCCCAGAGTTCGAAATTCTTGACCTCATGAGCTCATGGGTTAGCCATTTGCCAGAAGAGGTCAAGTTCAAGAAGGTGGTTGGCCATGGGCTCAACCCACAGGAGCTAGCCAAGAACCCTAGACTCGATTATTTTGTCGTCAAAGATTTGAACCAAGATCAGAAATTTGAGTTTCAGAATGCTAGTTTTGATGCTGTTTTATGTACAGTTAGTGTTCAATATCTTCAGCAGCCCGAAAAGGTTTTCAGCGAGGTGTTTCGGGTGTTGAGACCAGGTGGGGTGTTTATTGTGAGCTTTAGTAACCGGTTGTTCTACGAAAAGGCGATTGGTGCATGGAGAGAAGGGACCGGGTTCGGTAGGGTGCAGTTAGTGGTTCAGTATTTTCAATGTGTAGAAGGGTTCACCGAGCCAGAAGTGGTTAGAAAGCTAGCCGATGGTGCAAAACCGGATGGTTCGGCTTTCGGTTGGATCAAAGGGTTGTTGGGGTTGGTTTCTGGATCAGACCCTTTTTATGCTGTAATTGCTTACAAGAATTTTAAACCGATCTATGAATGACCAAAGACCAAATGTTAGATATGGAAGAGGACCGCTATTATAATGTTGTAGGCTTGTACTCTTTTCAGTCGATTTGACGATTTCCGATTGCAGCTATAGTCTACTCTGGCATTAGTATTGGTACAGGTGTAACAAGGTCTCAAAAAAGATTAGAAAACAACCTTGGTGAATTCTTTATTACGATGGGTCATGTAAATACACCAAAAAGATTAATTTTCTTGAGGTAATAAAACTATATGGGCAAGAATATAGATTGTTGATATTTATTTATTTATTTTATTCTTGTTTTAAACTAGAGATGCACAGAAAAGGTCAGGCGTCAAACCCCGATTAGGCTGAAATTTTGGGGGGAGGAGCGACCAGGTAAAGCCCCGGCCTAAAAACGTCAAGAAAACACGGTTAAATCTAACGAACCCAAAAAAACCCTGCGTGAAAGAAATGAATGAAAGAAAGTACAAAAAAACAAGAACTTTTAAATAATTAATTTGATACTAGCATCAATATTTTTCTTTAAAATTTTTATGATATCTTTTATTCAAAAAATAAAAACATTATCACCCTCTCAAAACCACATGAAACCGTATTATATCAACGAAAACAAAGAACAAAATGAAACATTAAAATCGAGATGTATATTGTTGTATTGGGCGAGTACCTTTGTAGTGAACAATAAAGATAATCAAAATGAAGATCCAATTTAGGATGTAAAGATTAATGGATAATACCATTCAATCATCAAGATTCCGTTAGATTGAATGGTGTTTGAGCAAAAAGATTCAAGTCCTGGTATGTAAGAGACGAGTTTGAACCCCTCCACATGCCTCTCTAAAATGGCTATGCACATATGATTTCTAGGGTCGGAGCTCGTTTTCAACCATTGGGTCATCTCTGAACTAGCGGCTCACATCTCGTTCTTAGGGGGCGGAACTTGATTTAGCCGCTGAGTAACTCTAAAATAGTTGCTCACATGTGGTTCCTTAGAGGGCAAAGCTTGCTTTACCCATTGAGTCAGACTCTGAAATGGCGGTTCCTGTGGGGCAATCTGGGGTATGCTTGTGAATCAACATTTGCATAAATACCATTCAATGTAACAGAATCTTGAGAAATGATAATTTTCATCTGAACTAATGCGATAACCATAATCATAATCATATACATGAATTCTAAAGAAATCGAGCAACAAGAATGCCCCTATAGCTCAGTGGTAGAGCGCCAGTCTTGTAAACTGGAGGTCTGTAGTTCGATCCTGCATGGGGGCATCATTTGATTTTTATGGAATAATGTTTTTTCCCCTTCCGTTTTGTGATTCTTTTTTAGCGTTGGATCTAAACCTCTGAACCCTAATCAACAAATTCTGGTGATCAAAAGCAAAAGCTTCAGAACACCTCATTCTTGTATCTCTTTCCCCCCAAATTTTGTTACAAATGACTTCCCTTCTGCAAAAGCTCGTTAGAAAGAAATCATCAACCCTAATTGTGGCCTCTTCGAAGTCAATCTGAGTCTCCGATACAAAACCAGAATCATCCGCCATTGGCGTACCCAAAACAATCGACCAATCCAACCCTTCTAATTCCTTGAAGTTTTACCCAAGTGGGGGATTTCTTAAATCTGGGTTCGTTCAATCTGTTGATCCAGAAGGAGAAATTGATTTGGGTAACAATGAAATGATGATTTGGGTAACAATGAAATGATGATTTGGGTTGATAGTGTGAACAAAAAGAGAAAGAAGAAGATGAAGAAGCACAAGTTGAAGAAGCTGAGGAAGCGTCTACGAAGGAAAACTTAGTTTTGAAATCTTCATCTTGGTGAGAATCCATTACTGATCTTATAAAAAACCCTAGTTTTGCAAATTTTCTTGCTTGATCAACATGGTGATCATTGATCGACCGAGATATACAGATCCTATTGGTTTTTGATGACATTTATTGGGTTTCTGGAGTTCGAATAGATTCATGCCATCTTGCTTGATGAACTGTAAATCGAAATATTGGATGATTATATTTGACATTTGATCACAAAAAACAATTATTTTTGCCAAAAAACCACTATAAAATTGGGTAATTGGGTCTTCACTTCTTTGTTTAACTCCATATCTATCATCATTATCACAACAATTATAGAAAGATTAGGGATTTTAAATACAATCCCCGCTCTTGTGATCATAATCTATGTGACAGACTACAATATTTCTTAATTACAGAAAGCCAAATTCCATGATTAATGTTCGAGTTTTCCGATTACGATGTTTTCTAGATCTTACTAGGCAACGATAGTTAGAAAACTAAAAAACAAGAACGGTTGATCATAAATATTGAAAGCTTTATGTGCTTATGCCAAAGTTATTCAACTATTTAATGTATTATTCATAAATAAATAATATTAAATATTCATGAATATAATGCATTTTCATTATGATTCATGAATATCATGCATCTTCATTGATGAATAGTTTTTGTAATAATGAATATGAATCACAACATTCATTATAATTAGTACATGGATAGTTGGTTCTTGGGTTTTCAAAATATTTACGGTTCTTATTTGACCATAATTCTTAATTCCCATTTCGAGGATTCGAATTATAAGATGCTATAAAGCATGAAATTCAACAAATCTAAAATGGGTGTTTCATGTATGATTGATCTTGAAACAAGAAGAAGAACATTGAAGCTTTTCTGATATGGGTGCATTTGGCAATATTTGCCTGTGTAGAAACTTTTTGATTCACCAAGTGCTTTAAGAAATGAAAAGAGTGGATACTTGAAAAAACTTCAAGAATACACTTATGAACTATCGTTGCTTTTCCGATTGAAATGTGAGTCATTGAAATGCAGTCGGGCCACCCACAAGGGGAAATTTTGGGGCGTGTTCACTATACTCGACGATGGCAGATGGTGGAAGACGGCCAGTACAGATCTCGTGCACCGTTGTGAACAGCGGGAACATCTCTAACCATCCCTTGTGTTTCAAAACCTCATATACCTCTTTTGCGGTTGAAACTCCCTTCAAAATCAAAATAGAAGTGTGTTCAGTGATTTAGGTACGCCAGTTAACATTTTCATTTTGTGGGTACTAATAATATGGTGTTTGAATAAACGAAGATACGATATAATTGAAAAGGGTCAGGTTAAAATGAGAACCATAAATGTTTTGAGGATCTGGAAAATAACTATTCATGTTTTATTCATGATGAATAATAATTATATTCATGATGAAACATGCATGATATGATGAATAGTGAAAATGCATGACCGAGTTATTCATAAATGAAATCTGATGAAATAGTTGGTTCCTAGTTCTCAAAATATTTACAATTCTTATTTGAACTTCCGTAGAGGTGAAAATACCTGTAACTTCTGTCCCTGCAGCATCTCAGCTTCAAGCTCATCGAAAGACCTGCAGATCATGATGAAGAACTAAAGATGATCAAAATCGTTCATTGGTAAAATCTATGGCGTAGAGACGAACCTTTTGCCACCATTCTTAGCAAAAGCCTCCGCACACTTCCTATTTCTTCCTCCCACTGCAATTAGCATATTCAAACAGTTCCGATGAATCCATGAGAACAAGAAACAGGAAGAAAAAAAAAAAGACGATATTGCTCTTCTTACAGCAAGTCGTTATGAGATCTGCAACACCGCAGCTCTCGAAGAAGGTATTATCTTTAACCGAAGAAAACAAAAGCTTTGAAAAGGCTTTCATCTCTTTCAACCCGATTCTCATTATTGCAGCCTGATATCATCCGGTAAACAAGAAAATACTCAAGATGGTAACTTTATCATCTATCTTTTTCAAGATTCTGCATTTACCTTTGTATTATTTCCCATATCCAATCCATCCACGAACCCTGCCCATATGAATCAAACCCATCAAAACCCTTATTTCTTTCCTTTTTTTCGCTATTGAAAATGATAGAAAGAAGATCAAAGAACGAACCTGCTGCTATGGCCACAACATTTTTCAAAGTCCCACATAGTTCAACTCCCTCTACATCTTGACACTGAATTTGATCATACCCAAAAGTTGTTTTTATTTTTTGTAGTTTTTTATCTAATATCTACAAAATTATGATTAAAAAACTTGACAATATTAACAGATTAGTTCTACTTACAGGTGAGACCATGAAGTAAGGAGTGCTGAATAGTTGCACCCATTTGTCTGCAATCTCCCTGTTTTCTCTATACCCTACTGTTGCCTCGCTAAATTTCTCCACTGCAATCTGCTTATTCATTGTTAGGTATGTGGTATTTTGATGGCAAAATGCATCAAAATGTAACGAAGTTTGGTTTTGTTCCTATTTAGTGTTGATAAACAGTTTCTTTTCTCAATTGATGTAACAAAGTTTCAAAAGAAGTTATATTGTATCTATTTTGACCGGTAACCTGCTAATCTTGCAACATTTTGATGACGTGGATACCCTTTAAGGAAAGGTTACAACAAAGTGGACGATAAACTTGACACGCACGTCATCAAATGTTACAAGATTAGCAGGTTAGGGGAGGTTCATTTAGGAACTTTAAATATTTTAAGAACCAGGAATCACCCTTTTTGAGTATTCATGAGAATAACGTGATAAAATATTCACGATGAGTATCGTGAAAGATATTCATGATGAATAACCCTCATGAAAAGGGGGTTCCTGATTTCCTAAAATAGTTAAGGTTCCTGAATGAACTTGCCCTGCCAGGTTAACAGTCAAGATGGGTAGAAAACAAGAATTTTTTAAACATTGTTACATTAAAATAGGAATTTTTGAACTTTGTTAAACTGACTGGGAACTAATAAGATAATCTTAGTTGCATTATGATGCATTTTGCTCTGTTTTGAAGTGTGATTTTTAATAATTTAGTCGAACGTCACCTCGTTAGCGATGTTAGCACCCATAAGAACACAACAATTGACACCTAATTGTTGTGAAATGAGGGTGGAGATCATACAAGGACCTTCCTTTTTGACCTCCATTCCTTTGATTAAAGAAATGGCTTGAGCATCACCTCTAATCTTACCAACTAATCTCTTGCATATGCCCTCCATGAATTGATGTGGGGTCACAAAAACCAACATGTTTGCATCCCTCACTGCAAGAACCACAATTTGAATAGAAATAAGAACCAAACCAAACGAACTCAGTATATCTCACTCGAAAATAGGGTCTAAGAAGGTATGATCTATGCAGAACTTACCTGAATCACTAGGATCGAGAGGTTGTTTCCATGAAGACCCCGTATGATGCAAAGGTGTGTGTAATAGGTAATAGGGAAATATGACAGGTAGAATAAGTGGTGTGCAAACAAACAATGTAATAGGGTAAACCATGTAAGACAAGTACTAGTATATATAGGGTCAGGTTCAAGGAAAACCGCAAAAAAAATAAAATAAAAAACCGAGGAACACATTAGTAACCATTCGTCTATACGGTATGTACATGTGCATACAAGTAATTTGTCCAGTATGCAAATGTACGTAACATGCACACTGACATAGAAACCAGAAAACATATTCAATTACTTGTGTTCCTCAGTTTTTCATTTTTTGGGGTTTTCCTAGAACCTCACACTCTCTCTTTATATATAGCCCTCTGGTGTATCAATTGGCAAAGGGTTAGCGTGACTTTGCCCAAATACAAAACAGAGTCAAATTCAAATCCTATGGGATGCGGGCTTGAATCCCTTCGCTTGCCAAGGCCAGTCAATCAGCTCACAAAATGCCTCATCACATACGGTGTCTAGGGGGTCTTCAACTTTTGCACATATATATATATATATATATATATATATATATATATTCTATATATATTGCAACTTAAACACGTAACATAGAAGAAAGAACCCTAATCTTTAATTTCAAGATTCATTTATCATATTGCAGCGATTTGATAGATGATGATGATACCTGCATTTTCGAGATCAGGGTCAGCAACAACGTTAGACCCAAGCTTAATCCCCGGTAAATATTTCACATTTTCCTGTTTATAAATCAAAAATGTTTTCAGAGAGAAATTACGAATCTTGAAACGTCTTTTTACAAATTGGGAATTGGGAATTTGCGAATGATTACATTGGTACGATTGATGACATCTGTGAGCTTTTCACCACTTGGCAATTTCTCTTCAAACACCCACATCTTCACTTCATCTAAAATTTCAAGATCAAACATGAAATTGATTCAAGAAATGTAAAAAAGTTGAAATCTTTGATTCAGAAACACGAACACAAACACCCACATCTTCACTTCATCTAAAATTTCAAAATCAAACATGGGTTTTCACGAAATTGATTCAAAAATGCGAAGACAAAAAAAAAAAGTTGAAATCCTGGAGTGAGAACACAAACCATGGAAAGAATGGAGCTTGAGGGTATTGGAAGCAATGAGCTTTGAAGCAACACTACCCCAATTGCCACTTCCTACGATTGTAACCTTATATTTTGATGGGTTTTCATTGTTATTGATTTGCCCATTGTTGTTGTTGTTGTTAACAGGAGCCATGAATGAATGTAGAGAGAGAAAGACGAAGAAGATGAAAGAGGAAGAAAGGAGAATTGAAGATATACAATGAAGGAAGGAGGTGGGGTTTGGGCGGAGAAGAGAAAGAGAAGAGAAAGACAAGGCACGTACTCGTCGGCAGTTTCGATGCTTACTAAATTCGACTTGTATGCAACGTTAAAAGAAGGGGCGATGTCTTCTATACCAAACATTATGGAAAAATCGAACATTAATTTCTACTAAAAATTAATTATTCATCAAGTGTGAATGACACATCAAACTAAAAAGCATTGATTTTTGTTTTAATAAATCGTCAACAATTGAAAAAATAGAGGAGAATCCTTGAAATTAAATGTATAGAAGACATAAATAATATTTTAATAATATAATTCATATTATAATCTTCAAAATAAAGAAGTTGTTGAAGATGAACATAAATTTTCTTTAAAGATTTTCATTTTTAAATTTTCTATTATAGAAAATCCGTTGAAAATGCTCTGATGCAACATTTATTATTTTTGTTATACCCTTTTTCTGCTATTTGTTAAAAATAGATTTGTACGAGATAACCCCCAAACATCTCACATCCTAAAATTATCATAGGAAAGACAAATTAGGTACATAACAGTTTGTTAGGTGGTTGGCTTAGAGCATTTTCAATTAGATTCCTTAAAATAAAGAAAATAGAAATTTTGTTCTCTATTTAGCTCCAACATATATTCTATAAACAAAAAAAAAACTCAAACTTTATAAATTTTTCTAGACCTTGATGCAGAAAAGATAAATGATTTGTTATTTATTCTCGACAACTAAATTATTATTTTTATGAAATCTTAAAAAGTGTATTAGATTATAACATTATGAAATGTTTTAATAATATAATTAATATTGAAATCTCTAAAATAAAGAGTATGTAAGAATCGAATATGAGTGTTTTTACAGATTTTATTCTTTAAGATTTTAGTGAATAATATACAAAATCTGTTAAAGAAAATAGATAAGAAGAACCTCATTTCTCTATTTTAACGAATATGTTGCAGGTGCTCAATGCCATAAGAAGCTCAATCTCCAAAAGAAATGTAACTTCCACACTGCAGCTGCTACATTTGAACTATCGTTTATTTGTGAAAGTACATCAGTTGGGAATCGATGGTATTATGTTTGGAGGGTCTCTTTTGTGACGATAATGAATTACAATTGATGGTTAAAATAACAAAATAAGGAAAAGCAATTCTTAAAGTGATTTTTTAAGATCCGTTACGTGTTTTTTTTAGAGTTCTAATAAATGTTTATATTATGTGATATATCTGATCAAATCAGTGTACGGGAATCGACCCCAATTTTACAACCAAAATCTTGCTTCTAAAGATACCATTTCTTGTGGATATTTGTTTCTTATAGCAATTTAAATGTCATAAGTTTGATCTTATTTATGATGTGTTTAATGAATCATTAATTATATCATTAATGGATGAACAATAACACTTGACTACTTTAAGTATGAATTTTTAAATCATTTATTTAAATTGCAAACAAGCTTGTAAAAGTGTTTGTATCATCCATAATCATTTAATAGATATTAATTCTTGTTTATTTTTTTTAAACAATTTGATTTATGTTTATTTAATTTCACATTAGAAGTCACCATAACATATCAGTTACATGTAATTACTGTACACCCTTCTTTTGACAACTATTAAATTGTAATAACCTTGAGAAAATTTATACATTATGTATTATTTTATATGATCTTTTTCATCTACAACTAGGATTTAGGATATTGATAAAAATATATTTGTTTCATATGTATTCGGTTCACATTGTGAACTTCTTTTATGTGTTTGTGAAACAAAAAAGTACACATAAGAAAGTTTCACATTATGTGAAACAAACACATTGTGAAATAAATATATGTCAATGAATACGTCAAATATTATACTTAGATGGAAAAAATCATGTGAAACAAAATTTTAACATAGAAATTCTCAAGGATCTAATAGATTTTAGAGTTCTCAAATGATCAAGTCTCTAAATTGTTTTTTGCTAAATCAAATTTGGTATTTAATTTTGTTAACCAAATGGGTATCTAATATTGTTAAAAAGAAAAGACTATTAGAAAATAACAATGATTATTAGACCAAAGGATCTTTATCTTAGCGATATATGAGTCTTTGACTTTTTAGGAGATCAAAGGTATGAAAAATGAGGAGAATGTATGAATTTATTTGTTTTATTTACCGTATATAAATATTATATATTTAAAAAAAACAATGTAAAATAAAATAACTAGTATATGTTAAATATTGACATCATGAGACATACTGTTTATTTAATTTTGATTTTAATATCATATGATCACTTTAATCGAACATCCTCTTAATGTTAGACCATGTGACTGTATGACATAGTACAAAAAGGACAAAAAAGTTGGATTCAATACCACATGGTAGATAACATAGATTTCAAGTCAACGATTAAAATATCTTTCGCTTGTGCTATACGAAAACTAAATATACCAATACGTGAAAGACGAACGAGGCCTACACATTCCAAGCCTGTTTCCCGTAAGCAAAAAATATTCATGATTAACCGTGGTTTTCCAAGCCTTTTTAAGCGAATATTGCAGCCTCGTCAAGTTTTGAGATCAGGACTTGGTCTTTATCTACAGGCTCGGCCTTTTTTGTGCATCCTCTAAACAGAGGGATACGCTTGATACTTAGATGTTATAAATTATTAGAACCGCTTACACCGTTAATTTGGGATGATTAATCAACTTAATTTCGCTACTAATTACAGTACTTGATGCTTCTCAAAATATGTATATTCCAAAACACGCATGGATTGGTGGCTAGCCATAGCCCATATGCAGCAAGCCACGAAACAAACGGACGGCTTAGAACGAGATCAAAACATTCATTATGGATCGAGATTATTGTGTACGGGAATACGGCGATGAGGTAAAGAATAATCTTCCTCCGACCACCACCTGTTATGTCTATCACCGCTGCCGCCATCCACTCCTTTCCCCGTGATTTGATGATCCATTTGCAGTTTCAGCATCCCTGCAAGTTTTAACCAATGGTTCAGAACCAACCAGACCTTTAAAAATATGTTAAAGCCCATGAGTTTGCTATTCAAAAGAGCCCTTGAGGAGAGAGAAAGTTCCATATATATATATATATATATCAAGGAGAAATGGTCCAAGTAACTCTAGCACGGCGCCTCTAACGAAGGCTAGAAGGGCACAGTTGTCGTACAGTCTCAAGAAGGGGCTAGATGAATACAGATTACCCCAGAGTGTAAAAATGCAGAACCACATTAGATTACTCTAAAAAAGAACCCTTGAAAAGAGAATAAAGATTCAAACATATATTGAGAAAAAAATGGTCGATTATAACAACATTCAAGTCTAATATATCTCACTTGAAAAGTAGCTTCTGGGGGTTGAGAGTGGGATGTACACACATCTATCATCCATCCTAAACAGTAGAGCGACCGTTTCAATAAAAACCAAACCTGTAAAATCATAATGCAGTGGTCGAGCAGTATTGTGATATGGGTGAGACAGCAGACAGAGACAAGTGATGGCTATCTTGAAAACCTTCTCCATGCAGCTCTAGTATCTGTGTTTTTCTGTGTTTAATGATGCGACTATTTGTATATGAGGTATGCCCACTGTTTGGGATTTGGAACATGTTAGTGAACAGTCTAATTCCAGTAACCTCGAGTGAAGAACCAAAACTAGTGGGGTCAGATTAAAGTTAGGAAAAAATTCTAAAGTTTGAATCTTTATATAGTAATCTAAAGGTTTAGAAGTTGGGTGGTGGTGTTTCTTTTTGTTCTTTCTGCTGCGGCTTCTAAATGCATTTCTTTATCTAAAAAGAACAAAGAGAAGATGATAGATGTGGATCATACCTGCCCCACCACCTGGAGCTCTGTCTTCGGTTTCCGTTATGGCAGTCCCTTTCAAACTACCTAAAAACACAGCTATAACAAAAACAACTCATTACACTACATTTCAAATTTAGAATTACCTGATAAGATAGCTGTTAGCTGAAAAACTAGCTGGTAAACTAATCATGTAGGGAGCAAGAAAGGGATGATATAACCAAGTGAAAAGAGAGAGAGAGAGAGAGAGAGAGAGAGGGAGGGAGGGAGAGACATGTGAAGCTATAATACAGCCAAAGAGTAGTGTAGTACTTTGATGTTTACTTGAATTAAAAAATCCAACAATGATGGGCCCATTTTCAAAGATAATAAATAAAGGTCATCAGTCCACCTCAATAGAACCCTGGTTCAGATCAAGGAAACAATGGAAAACAAGCATCAGAAACTAAAATTCAATAAGAAAACCAGTATGACAATTATTATAGAAATGAAGAGCAATATAAAGATACAATATTCAAGAAAATGCTCGAATATACTTGAATATCGTCGCTATGTTGATCCCCCACCAAGGAGGGCAATGTTTAGTCTTCTTAAAGCTACATATTTTGAATAAATATGGGGAAATTGCTATCAAATATGGAATTCTCAAGGGGCTCTGTCAAATGGTTTTGTATCATTATAGCATGTGTCCCAAACAGCTTCCATTGCATCCTTAGCAGCTGCTTCTGAACAGTAGGGGTTATTCGCCAATGACTTCATCACTCTTCTTCTCACACAGTCCTTCAGATATCAAATAACAATGGGTAAATTTTTAAGTACCTGTTCTGATTTTACATCTAGAGTTGGAATAAAAAAATGTTTGAAGATGTCATACTACATCCAATGGAAGTTGATTAGATGAATTAGAGAAGGGAAAGTACGTCTTAGTCTTCAATTATGTTTCCAACCTACATTTCATTCAAGAAATTGGAAGAAAGAAACATAATTTGCTTCATTGTAATGCAGTCTGACAAACTAGCAGTTACAATAGCCAAAAAGTATCAGAAAAGTAAATTACATGAAAAAGGGCATGCAACATGAATTTTGTAAATAGCACTCTAATTGTTAAAGGAAAGTGAAGGCAGATCATGGAAGCCACGTTCAGAAGAGAGCATATTTACAATTAACTCCAATGTTTTTTGTTTCTTTTACACACACACATATATCTTACTCTATGAATAGGTCCTTGTTTTATTCCTCTCAGATAAACCATAACACAATGGTTCAGTTAAGACATAAATGAAAAGTTTACATAGAGCTGGCAGCCTTATTCAGATCTCTGGGAGCAAAACATAACCAATTAGAAAGTGTTTTCGAGACTGCTTCCACATGGTTTAGCTTAATTATCCAACAGAAAGAACCCATCTTTGGCGTTCCCAGATTTCTAAGCATGCCCATCTGAAGTCCCTCATTAAATCCAAGAATATAATAAATATCAGGACATTTAGCAAATCATATTGAAAGTTCCTTATGGAAGAGTGTTAGCTACTAACATCAGTATATGTGCCTAGATAAACAAACCATATGGGATTCTATTAAGAAAAAACTATGTCCAAGAAAGCACACATGCACTATAGAGTTCTGTAACAAGGCAGACAGCATACAGAATTCTACTTATGTATCAGTAATCTGAGCACGTGATCTGGCATCTCATGCTCAGCAGGAAAGGATTTCCCGACCCTATCAGAACATAATATTGTTTTCGAGGGATTTATCTTCCACTCACTTTAATATGTTGTGAAGGTCACAAAGGTTTTTTCATAACTTAATTTTTGGAACTGAATGCAGCAAAATACAACCAGAATTAACAGGAAAACAGAGGATTATAAAATATGTACTAGCTTTAAAACTCATAAATTAAATAAAGTACACAGTAAGATATGAAACAACATGATATCATATTTTTCGTTAAAATTAATGAATTCTTGGAACTAATTGATTCCATGATAAAAATATATGTTTTTAGAACATTGTACACCACGTTCAGGTAAAAATAAATGCACACTTCCCAAAAGCCAAAACACATCCCCCTCACCTACCAAATCCTTTATACATTATTATAACATCAAGAGCTAGAATATATATTTTTTAGTCAATATATGATGTTGAACGGTATAACAACTTAATTTGCTTGCATTTCGCAATGGTGACATGACTTACATGAGACCATACAATCTAAAGAGAGGTAAAAGCAATTTGACACAGCTCAATAACTTATTGCTATACACAAAAAACAAACTTACTTGTTCATGGCCTCTTAATTTGACAAAGCCTCGCAATAGTTCCCTCTTATAGTGGCAGTCACCGCTAAGATGGCCAGCTCGGATCTGTTTCAGATAGAAACAAGAAAACCAAAGCAATTTTATCAAGATTTCTGATACAGAGATTAAGAAAGCACATAAGAAGGTGGATAAGAATTCAGACCTCACTACAGGCATGATGAGCACAATTAGTCCAATCCAAGTTTGCAGCTCGACAGTCATCATATGCATGAATCAGCTCGTGGATGACAACTTGATTGACCTCATCTTGAATGTTCATGTAATTACTACATACCACTATCTACAACATGAAAAGATGAACAATTTTCCAATCAACATAAGCATATAAGAGTTTCCATTGTTTAAACCAAAAGTGCAGCTCTGCATTACAAGGTCCTACTAATAACTTGGTCTTAAATGAAATACTGATGCATACCAGACACTTCAACTTTAATCTATGAACTACAAATAGGTAGAGAAATCAAACGAGCCTGGTGAATATGAAGTATCTTCATGCTCATGCAAATGTTCAAAACAATCGAATGGATATATGAGAAGTGTTACCCCTTCTCCACGAACATAACCACCGCTCATCCGCTGGTCGCAGTTGATGGCCTTTATGAAGTTGGAGGCAATATTACATCCACCTTTCTCCAAATGCTCCTTCAAAAACTTCACCATCGGAGCTGATAGTTTCGGATTCAAATTACATAGTTATGACAAGAAATTCAATCACTACGAGAAAAAAAGTAAAACTTGTAAACCCTAAACCCTATGAACCAGAAAAAAGTTATAAGCAATTACTTCGAAGGCTTCTTTGGATCATATTTTCGCACTCGGCCACCGTCATGCCGCCGTTAGCGGCGGACGAGACGCTATTGCCGGAGGCCGGTTCAGAAGCGGATCCCGGTGCCATTTTGCTTACTGGTTAGGCGATTCCAGTGACTGCGGAGTTATTGGATCTTCGGAAACGGACATCGGGTTGGCTCCGGTTTTAATTGGGCCTGATATTGGGCCAATTTAAGTATAGAAAACAGAACGACGTCGTATGACTTGTTTCTAACACATTAATTTACATCTTTTACTATTAATTTTATTTATAACATTAATTTTTTTTTAAGTATATAATATTTATGCATGGTAAATAAAACAATTAAATTTACATACATTCCTTCTCTTTGGTGAAGTTTGAACCCTTGACCTCCTAAAAGACCAATGACTCACATATCGCTAGGCCAAAAGGCATTTGATTTATATAACATTAATTTCATGGTTACTTGTTTCCAATTTCATTTTTTTAATGTTGTAAAAAAAAAATGTAATAAAAAGTATATTGATGAGGTAATTTGTATTATAGAAGAGCATAAATATAGAACAAGGGTTCTAAAATGAACTAATGAAGATCAAATTAAACTAGATTTGTAACAATTGTATGTCTCTAAATACAAATACAAACACAAACTAATCAGTCTCTTGCTCTGCGATTGCTTGATAGCAACTATTTCGAGCAAACAAGCCCAAAATAAGAAAATGGGTATGTGTTGAATAGAAATCAAACCATATTTTTTTGTCCCTTGAGCATTTGCATTAGGGATTTTATAAGCAAGCGTTTATTAATATTTTTCAGTAATTTTGCATTTAATCAAGGGCGAACCATTTACAACCAATTTTCGCAAGTAAAATTTCTTTTCAGGATAGAAATTTTGGTTACGCTAAACTTTAAAGGGTGTCATTGAATATTAGTAAATACAGAAGATATCAATCCAAAAAAGTCCCTCTAAATTAATCAAAATTATAATAAATTCTTTGTAATCAATCAAAAGAATTCACGAGACGATTGAATTCGGTTTTAAAACACATTGAATGACTTTACAAACCTTTATCCCACCTTAAATTTATTTAAGACATAGGTTCAATAAAAAATCATGGATTCAGCCCGGCAGTTAAATAAATGATGGTAACGGTAGAAGCAAGCAAATGCAAATGTATGAGAAAATAAAGTCTTGATATGACCTTAATTAATTCTTCTCTTTATTCAAAATAAGTTGAAGTTGAAGTTTACAAGGCGACATCATTTATACATTTTATGAAAAACAAAACAAATGATTCACAAAGCAATCAAGCAATGATCAATTAAAATTTATAAAGCGATGAAGCCAGCGACGGCGGCAGCACCAACCGTAGCAGTGGCCGAAACCTTCAAGCTGGTAGAAGCTCCACTGGATGCAGAATCACCGCCAGCCGCATCACCCGTGCCCTCCGCGCCACCAGGAGATCCGCCGCCGGCTGAGTCGCTAGATGGGGACGCTCCCGGACTTCCGCCGGAGGCCGCTGGTGTTGATGCCCCTGGAGCTTTCTCATCAGCGGCGGCGACGAAACCCACAAAGGCGATGAAGATGAGAGCAAGAACGAACATTTGGCGGGCCATTTTTGCTGAAAAAAAATTAGTGTCTCCGATCGAAATTAATTAGTTGCAGTATTTTCTCTAAAATCAGTGTAGAGAAACACTGCTTGTTTGACGATTGATGATTTTGATTGAATCCCGATTACGGTTAATTTATATCCATTGAAAAAGCTTCATTTGTTATCATCAATGGTGGAAAAAAAAAAGCTCCATTAAATTAGGAGAAAAAAACTTGGAGCTCCTTAATTTTTTGTTTCGTGTTTTATGCATTCAAATTATCCGTCATTGATGATAAAAAAACAAAGCTCTGCCACCCATTTCACCATCATCGTTTCCATCGATGATTATATGAACCTCTGATCCCTACCACCAAGAAATCATCCGATAATCTTCACTTTACAGACAAATATTCTACCTTTTTCTATAATTCCCAACTGTTTTTTGCAATTTACTCACCAAAAATGGCCCGTCAAATGATTGTTCTTGCTCTCATCTTCATCGCCGTTGTGGGGTTCGCTGCTGCCGCCGATGAGAAATCCCCAGCGGCATCAACACCGTCAGCCTCCGCTGCAAGTCCGACAGCATCCCCATCTACCGATTCAGCTGCCGCCGGATCTCCTGGTGCCGCCGAGGGCACCGGCGATGCAGCTGGTGGTGATTCTGCATCCAGTTCTGGATCTTCCATCAATTTGAAGGTCTCCGCCGCTGCCACCGTCGGTGTTGTCTCCATCGCTGGTTTTTTCTTGTTCTAGATTATTATTTACCAATTTCTTCCCAAATTTATAGCCAAATTACAAACCAACCCTCCTATTTTTGGTGGGTATATACAAAATTAAAACTTTAGGTAATAACTTTTTTTATATAATAATAACGAGTTTTATTTTTATAAAATTCGTTTTCGGATTGTAATTTTTGTTCTTGGTTTAATTCTTAACGTTGTAGTTTTTATATCATTAAAATTAATAAAGTTCGTTTCTTGAGTATAATTTATATTGTTTACATCAGTTGTTAATGTTCAACCGACTCATGTGTTATAAAAGAAAGATATTTTGTGGATGGAGGTCACAGATCTCAATTGATTGAACCCTTCTATCGGATAAAAAATAGTTGTATGTAAAATGACCACTGTGTCCTTACGTAAAATGCCCCTCTTATAAACTGTCACCACCATCCTCGTGCTATGATTGTTGAGTCTATTATCGACCCTCAATGGAAGGAATGATTACATTGGAGTAAAAGAAACATCGATATTCATAAGTATACATGTATTGAAATGAAGGAAACCCTTATTGATTACACATATCGTCCTTTAGTAAGCTCAAAATAAAAGAGCTTCCAGTACAATAATATCTTAACTAATATAAACATAAAACACATATAATTTACATCATTCTTTGGAAATTAGAGGGTGTGGTTATAAAAATCTAAATCAATCTTTCCGTACAGACTAATATTTAGTCAAATAAATAAAATTTATACGTTATTAGGGATTTATCGATTTTAGTTGTATTATACAATGATTGTACGGTAAGAAGGTAGTTTGACTAATCCAAGACGCTTCTTCTCCTTGATGGCCGGATCTTGTAACAACAACACTTTGTCATTGTTCCTAACACCAACCATGTGTAGGTGTTCTCCGTCTTCTCTTTCTTTCCCTTTAAACAACAGTCTTTGCTCTTTTATCTCCATACCCGTCACTGTTGATAATATCATCTTCAATTCTCCTGTAAAAGGGAAGAAAAAAGTTAAGTTATGAGTTAACAATAACAAAATTACAGCGGTCTGACTTCATATGGCTGAATCTACAAGTTTTTCCAGCTCAAATGTTCACACACAATTGAAAGAAAACCATACTAACCTATAATTTTTATTGCAATTGTATAGAAAAACAGGGCTTTTGATATCATCGAAACATGTTATTTTTCAAACATGTCCAACAAAATAAGTTCATATTTTGTAACAATATCGAAAAGGTTTTTGATATCGACCAAAAAATTGTTGTCCCAAGTACAAAAAAACGCTAGGACATTATATGTGTCATGGTGTCAATTTTTTATGACAACTTTATAAGTTGTTATTTTAAGCATCCAAGATTATTGTTACTGCAAAAAGGCTTACCAAAAGTCGAAGTTGCTTGAGTAGGTACATCATGCCACTGGGAAACAGTCGTGACCCGAATAGTAATAATCTCCTCCTCGTCATTTTCTCCTCTAATCTCTCTCCTTTGCACAAGCATCCCACCAGGACGCAATTCCCATTTGGTCTCACCCATTCCTATATCCACCGTTGCACCACCACCATCACCGCCACTGCCACTGCCACTGCCGCCAAACCTAGAAAAGCTCCGGGAAAATCTCTTTGGTTTCAACTTCATGATTCTTGATGGATTGGTGTATGAAGAAACAAGGAGAAGGGTTGTATTTATAAAAAAGTGTTTGGGGTGGGGGACAACTAAACAAAGACATAAAATAATGAAGCGGTGTTAGTTTTCTGTTGGATAGGACCAATTACAATGAGACATGTCATATGTTGATTTTTATGGGTATTAATGCACATGGGGGGGTACCTGATGGCTGATGGTGACGACCATTTCTTATTTTTCAAACAAGGGGGTCCGCTAAATTGCCGGGACCATAAACAATATGTCGCCTCCAAATTGTTTTCTTTAAGAATAACCACAAGGAGGGTTAGATGCTTTTATTTTTTATTTTTTTTATATAATATAATTTATGTTGTTTCATGAAATATAATATTTTTAATTTTGAATAAAATTAAATTTGAAGATATTATAAAAATTTGAAAAAGTACATTGATATAAAAGTTTTCCTTTTTTTTATACAATTTCTTTAATTTTATTTTTTATTATAATTTAATTTAGGTTTAATAACAAAATAGTTTATTTTTGGCTTAGCAACATGAATTTTTATAAAGATAATGACCATCCTAGTTATATTTTAGATTTTTTATATTTAAAATGAGATGTTCATCATGTATTTGATTATGTTTATCTGCAATTAATTATATGAATTAAAAAATAAAGCTTTAATAAGTTGTACCTACACATAATTTATTTGTAATCTTAAATTTCAAGTAATATGCATTAATAAACAATACTTCATATATAAATAATGATTTTATCAATTCTTTTATAATATATTGTAGATTAATCATTAATTAAGGTTGTGTTTGTTTGTTTTGTGTAGGAATAATTAATGATTAAAGTTGTGTTTGATACATCATATATGATAAGAAAAAAACAACATTCATTATCGTACATTTGATACGTCATAAATCAGTATAAGAATCGGGACAACATGAAACAAAATCAATAGTTTGAAGTAAAATATTTTTAAGACAAAATAATTTGATATATAATAAATTTTTGTTGGTTTCTATGAAACTTAATGATTAAATATTTTTTAAATATTAAAGAAAATAATAATATTATTAGAGTAGGTGGAGTGGCGGTGGTTAGTCTAATTCTTTGAAGATATTATCAACCCATTACCCATGTGATGTGAGGGCCTCTTTCGTAATTAACACGATATTATACGAGTTCAAGAAAAAAAATCTTTTCGTCAAATTTATATTATATTATAAAGCATTTGACAAAAACTTTTAAAAATTATTTTTTATTCATAAAAGACTGTTTATTAATACATATTACTTAAAATTCAAGATTACAAGTAGATTGTGTGTAAATACAACTTATTAAAGCTCTATATCTGAATTCGTGTAACTAACTGTAGATAAATGAGAATAATAATCATTAACTTCATATCTCATTTTAAATATAAAAAATCTAAAATATAATTAGAATAATCATTATGTTCTAACATAATAGTTAATTATTATTTTTATAAAATGTTATAWTATTAAACCAAAAATAAATTATTTCATTATTAAACTTAAATTAAATTATAATAAAAAAATTAAAGAAATTACATAATAAATGAAAACTTTTAAATAATTGATTTGATATTAACATTGATATATTTTTTTTTCAATTTTTTATGACATCTTCAAAATTATATTTTATTCAAAAATAAAATCATTATTGTTTTCAGAAAAACATATAAAATTGTATTATAACATCGATAAAGATAAAAAACAAAATAAAAAATTAAAATCAAAATATATATCGTTGGATTGCACAAATACCCTTCTAGCGGTTTTGATTTTGTGATAAGAGACAACCATGATAATGGGTCTTCATGGGCCACGACACGACCCACCAAAATAACCCAGATGGTCTCCTTAGTTTTCTCGAATCGAATGTTCTACATCTACTTTCGTTTAAATGGGTCAGTCCACGAAAGCCCATTCAAATGCTTCTTTGGAATTGGGCCTCGTTATTTATCCTTTTTGTATATTTTATATTTTAATTATATTAGTAGAAAGAATTGGTTTTTAATTATTATATGCTTAATTTGTTGAAAAAAAAACCCATCAAACTTAATAAAATATATCAAAGTGAAGCAATTTTTAATGTTCATTTTCCAACAAAAAGTACAAATACTACTGCTAAAATGATTTATTTTTTAATAATTTTTTAATAAATATAATGTTTAACTCCAATTAAAATTCTCATTAAGATCGTTGAATCCCATACGATTATATTATGTAGCAATGTAACGGAAATGAGTAAAAACCAATGGATTTGTGCATGAATATCTTACATTCACACGATGATCCTAATTTATATACTTAAATTAGGTTGTACTGTACAACTCTATGATGCATAAATATCACCAATTTGCTGATAATTAGAGATATCGGTTCCATATCGGACATGTCAGTCCTGATCCTGACTTAAAAGTCCTAGGGCCGATCTATGTCCAGTACCCTATCCCGACCTCGTCTTTAAAAAATGATTTTTTATACAAAAAAAAAAAAAAAATGTTATACATGTTTTATATAGATACACGTTAAATAATACATGTAAGTAGACAAAAAATTGAAAAACAAAAAAAAATATTTAAAAATTCTAGCGATCCAACATGACAAGAGTGAGAGTAATGTGAATCATGTTTTTTTATTAACCTTGATATCGAACCAGTTATGCGAGTCGATCAATCCCAACGGGTGGTCCGAAGTCATCGTATTTGAACCTATGTGACCCTAAGGAATATTTTATTTCTCTTTGGATTCAAATTTGAAATCTCCGGATACTTTTAACCTTTTAGATTCAAACTCAAACTAATCAAACACCACATTATATATTATATTATAGTTGTAGTTAGGAATCATGGGTTGGTGTTAACACTTAAAAAGCATGCATAGGATTGAAGATAAAAAAGGATGAGATGGTTGGTTAGTGGAAACTTTACTAAATATGGTTTGATGTTGAAAGGAAGGCAGACATTGATATGGATTTCAAACTTCTAAAATATTTCCAATTAAAGGAATCATATTCATATATAAGAAATAATGTATGGATTGGATTAAATATTTGATGGTATTGATTCTTGTAATTTAATCATATTTTTTTTTCAAATCAACATAAGAATATTGATTTATCAAATGAAATAGACTTTTTTTTCTTCTTTAGAATATATTATTTATCTAACGATATTTCATTATCGGACTTTTTTTTTCCAGTTTTATGTGTATACATTAAATAACCTACTTTAAATCATAACATATCGGTTATTCGTATTTTTTTTCTTGAACTCAATTTCATTCCTACTTTAAATAGGTTTTTTTTTCCCATAGATGGAATGAAGGTATTTTTAATAGGGAGGAACGGTTTTGAAAAAAACTTGACTTTCTACATAAATATCTTCTCTAGAAGCTTACTGGATAAGACATTTTCTATATCATTGAGCCACTACCAAACATTCATCTATAAGTTGTCAGTTCCAATAAGTTCGTTAAGCTGCTAATAAACAGACCATTAGTCAAAAAGATCACAACTATAACAAAATGCTCGATATTAGACCCTTAAAGCGATTCAGTTGATACAAAGGTGCACTTGAAGTGGGGGGCTCATGCAACTGTAGCAGGTAATGTTAGAAATTTCTGGTTTTTCAATTGCTTGGAATCTCACTGAAAAGTAAATCACTTTCAGATTGAAGTATTTCGACGGTACAATCGAAATCTCAATCGGATAAAATTCAGTGGTTGACAGAACTGAGAATCTAAAATCGTTATGAATCTGTGTACCCCTCAAGACGAAAAAAACGACCAATTCAAAAATTGAATACGGAAACTGTAAAAAACGACAGTTTTTTGAACCCTAACCCGGGCCAAAAACCGAATTTAAAATTTAAAATTCGGATTTCTGATGCATTTTTCACAAAACAATATTACCCGAATAAAAATTTCCAAGCTGACCTGGCAACTCGACCCCAGCCAGGGGCTCTGCCCCTTGGACCCCGCCACCGGGGGCGCTGCCCTCGGAACCCCGTCGAAACCCCTAAATCAAAATAAACTCAAAATAAGTGTGCACTCCGCACCTTCCTTACTTGTTTGATATTTATCATGCTTACATTGGTCAACAAATTAATCCCATTATACTTAAACGATATTAGTGATACAAATCACCAAGAGGTAAATGCTTGATACTTACTCAATCATAGTAGGGATATTTAGGAAATAATGCAAATTTAAACCATACTTTATACAATAATTAAACATTGGAACATATTTTTGATACCCACTATCTCTTATAGCATAATATCTCATCAGAGCATAAAATCTCGAATTTCACTTAACTAATAACAATAATAATAGTGTCATAACGATGGCTTTAAGGATTATACAAAAAAGAAAAAAAGAAAAAAAGAAAAAAAAAAGAAGGGTCGTGGATCCTGGTCATAGATAGGAATAAGACCCGTTGCCCAGATGTCTTATTCTTTGCTTCTTAAAGACATCCGTGCATAATCCACCGCTGCCTCTCTTTCTTTCAAATCTATACCTCAATTTCGTTTCGTAATAATCTCTTCTGCCACCCAATCCTTCTTTACTCACCCCCTTTTCTCTTATGTTTAATCCTTCAGAAACCAAGAGAAACCAGAATTGCTCTTTGAAAGTTCAAACATCTAACTTCCATAAAAAGAAATCGAAAACCCACTCATTTGTCGAACCATTGCTGGGGATATATATAATAGAATAGAATATAATAATGAAGGGTGTACTGTACACCCCAAACCCCAATGATTAACTATCATTTATTTTCAGTTGCCAGAAAGATTTGTTTGTCATTCATCAAGTTGGGTTGTTTTCCAAATAATTTTGGGATTTTGGGTTTGAGTATGCAAGGTTTGGGGAGGACTTTGAAGTGGGTTTCTTGAGATCTGAAGTTGGTTGGAAGAAGAAGAAGATACAGAAATCTGCAACTGTAATGGAACCTGCAAGAGGGGTTTGGTGGTCTTTAGGTCATTTTATACTGTTCTTGCCTTATTTCATTGGACTTCTTATTCTGGGCTTCATTAAAGGTTTGACCCTTCTGAATCCTTTTGTTTGAATTTCTGATTGGTGTTATTTGGTGTGTTTTCTTGGATTATTAAGTGAAACCCTTTTGAAAAATGACCTCTAATTCCAATTCTTGTGGAAATCTATGTTCTAGAATGATAAAGTGGCTTGTAAAGATTGTTTATTTGATTTCAGGAATCATGTAGTGAGACCCTTTTCAAAGTGACCTCCAATTCCAATTCTAAACCTGTAATTCTATGCTTTAGAATGTTACTTTCAGTTAGTGGCTTGTGAAGACTGTTTCTTTGATTTCAAGAATCATGAAGTGAGACCCTTTTCAAATTGATCTCCAATTTCAGTTCCAGTTCCAGTTCCAGTTCCAGTTCCAATTCCAATTCCAAACCTGTAATTCTATGCTCTAGAATGCTACTTTCAGTTTGTGGCTTGTAAAGACTGTTTCTTTGATTTCAAGAATCTTGAAGTGAAGCCCTTCTTCAAACGATCTCCAATTCCAAACCTGTAATTCTATGCTTTAGAATGCTACTTCCATTGAGTTGCTTGTAAAAAATTGTTTCTTTGATTCCAAGAATCATCAAGTAGAATCCTTTTCAAAATGACCTTCAATTCCAACTCTAAACCTGTAATTCCATGCTCTAGAATGCTAGAGTGGCTTGTAAAGATTTTCTCCTTGATTTCAAGAATCATCAAGTGAAACCCTTTCCAAAATGACCTCCAATTCCAATTCCAATTCCAAACCTGTAATTCTGTGCTCTAAAATGCTAAAGTGGCTTGTGATGATTGTTTCTTTGATTTCAAGAACCATTAAGTGAAAACCTTTTCAAGATAACCTCCAATTTCAATTCTATACTTGTAATTCCATGCTCTAGAATGCTAAAGTGGATTGTAAAGATTGCCTCTTTGATTTCAAAAATCATTAATTGAAACCCTTTTCAAAATGACCTCCAATTCCAATTCCAGTTCCAATTCCAAACCTGCAATTCCATGCTCTAGAATGCTACTTTCAGTTCGTGGCTTGTAAAGATTATTTCTTTGGTTTCAAGAATCATTAAACGAAACCCTTTTAAAGTGACCTCCAATTCCAATTCTAAACCTGTAATTCCATTCTCCAGAAAGATTGCTTCATTGATTTCAGGAATTATTTTGAATCATTAAGTGAATCCCTTTTCAAAAATGACCTCAAATTCCAATTCCAAACCTGTAATTCCATGATCTGGATTGCTACTTTCACTGAGTTGCTTGTAAAGATTGTTTCTTTGATTTCAGGAATCATTTTGGCCCCAATTATATGTGTTATTATGGCCGTTGGAAACTCCACTATCGCAATCGGTCTCTGGCCTGCACATGTTGTATGGTCTTACTTTTGCATATTGAGGTGCTTTCTTTAACCTTTTTCAATTCTTGAAATCCTTATTTGCTTCTATAAAGATCCTGTATTTAGTTTCTGTAACCATTTTCAATTCTTGAAATCCTTTGCTTATATAAAGATTCTCTGTATTTTGTTCCTTTAATGGCAGTGCTAAACGATTAGGGCCGGTGATGAAAGTGGTTGTATGCATATTATTTACACCAGTTTTGGCTATTTGGCCTTTTTCGATCGTTGTGGGTAGCATTCTTGGTGGTTTAGCGTATGGTTTTCTTGGGCCAATATTTGGAACTTTTAAAGCTGTTGGTGAAGGGAAAACCGATCAGTTTCGCCATTGTATTATAGTAAGCAGACTACAATTGATGCATATGTGAATAAGTGTGTTTATTCGTTGTTTTTCTTGTTCTTTTCATTTATTAGATCAAGATTTTGTTGTTAGGATGGAACTTGGGACACGGTCCAATGGAGCTTTACGTTTGTTAGGGACTTGGCGGACGTATGCTTATATTCTTTCTTCTCGATGATGGATGATCTCCGAAAACAAGGCATGCCGGAGGGTAAAATCGAGATTAGGTTTGATAAAATTTCATTCTTGAAACCTATATATCATTTTAATCCATGTTATTAGTGTTTCGACCATTGCACAAAGTCCCAGTCGGGGAATACTAACGCAGAACGGAAACAAGAACACACACAAATAAAAACAAAAAATCACGAAAAAAATCTTTGAAGTTGGATTCAGGGAACCAAATGAAGGATTTAGGCCAAAAGTTGGGCCGAACTGCCATGGGCCCGTTGGTCTGATGTCTGGCCATTGCGAGCTTTCCGTGCATATATTCTGGGCCTCATAACTCCTATAACTCCCAACGGGGTTAAAAGTTATGACCCCTTTAAATTGGGCTTCTTTCCTCCCCGTTTTTCATATCTCATTGATCCATCAAAAAGTTCTCCAACTCTAACTTACGTGGATTTCAGAAGCTAAAACTTGTTTGTTTTGTTGATTAATAGAATAATTTGTTTTTACAGGATCGTTTATCTTCCTGTGGCCATTCTCTTGGGGTTATTAGGAGTTGTGGTTGACTTTCCGATGATCTCGGTCATAGCCGCGGTGAAAAGCCCGTATATGTTGTTCAAGGGGTGGCACCGTTTGTTTCAAGACTGTGTGGGTCGAGAAGGTCCATTCTTGGAGACCATTTGTGTGCCATTTGCAGGTCTAGCCATCTTATTATGGCCATTGGCGGTTGCCGGAGCTGTGTTAGGCTCCATGGTCTCCGGTATCTTCCTAGGTCTATATGCAGCTGTAATCGTCTATCAGGTCAGATCTACGTACATCTTAACCCCCCCCCCCCCACGGTGACCCCACCGCCGGGTGGGATATACCGGGATTGTTGGTTTGGTTTGGTTTATTGTTGGTACGCGGACAGGTTAAGGACAAAAACTTGTTGTCCCATGAAAATACATTTTTTTGGTCCCACCAAATAGGTGGAGCAAAAATCTGGGAGACAAGATTGGTAAATTACTAAAATATCCCTGTCAAATTGAAACCTTAAACCTTGCATATTTCTTTCACCTCACCCTCGCCTAGAGATGCACAAAAAAGCCCAAGCGCGAGCCCGGCCTGAAAACTCCCGGACCTAGTGAGCTCAAAGCCCAGCCTGGGTCAGGCCTCAAAGACTGATCAAACTGAAATTTTGGGGCAGGCCCGGGTCTAAAAAAAGCCCGACCTGGAAAAGCCCAATCGGACCTTTTCAACCCAAAGCCTGGACCGGGCCTAAGAAAGCCCGAGCCTTTTTCGGCTTGCTGAAAACGGGCTTGGAAGTTCCGGATCGAGGCTCGAAAAAGCCTGGGCCTTGTGCATCTCTATTCAGCCTGTCCAGTCATGTCACGTCCAGTCCCGTCTCGTCTGTGTACCAAACGCACCCTGACTATGACAAAATTCTTTACGGTTCTTTACCTCAAAAGTCAAAACTGCACCTTTTTAGCTTTCTTGGATTGGTTTAATAGCTAGCTAGCTAACTTCGAGTGCATGGGAACAGGAATCATCTTTCTATCTCGGGCTTTGCTATGTTGTGGCTGCAGTGTCGATCTATGATGAATACAGCAATGACGTTCTTGATATGCCCGAGGGATCTTGCTTTCCAAAGTAATAGTTTGCGTTACTTTTGGTTTTGTGCTAACTTATATAAAAGGTCCGGCTAACGTTTTTTATTTTACAGGCCTAGATATCGACGTAACCCTGGATTGTCTGCTTCAAGTTCTTTCTCAAGGGGGGGTTCCTTAAAACATGCACCATCTCGGTCCGGATCTCTCAGGGTACCCATGATTGAATTGAAGCCATTGGAGGTTGGTTCGTTCGTTTGTTAGATACTCAAACTTCTTTTTTCCTAACATAGATGGAGTATATGTAGGGTTCACTGCAAATGCAATCCTTTTGAAACTTTGAATTGAACGGATAAATAAATAAAAACCAGAAACAAACGAACCCGGTAATGGTATATCCCACACAGATGAAACAAACATGGAACACAAAGCATTCTAGTGACAACTACTACGATGGGATAAAAACTACGTGTGTGTGATATACAATAAAAGCAGGAAAAACCAAGACTTGTCATACAGTAAAAGCAGGGAAAACTAAGACTGACATACAGTAAAAAGCAGAGAAAACTAAGACTGACATACAGTAAAAGCAGGAAAGACTAAGTTTGGCATACAATCTCGATTTTAAACCGGAGTTCTGCTCCTAAAGTAGTGAGGAAAATCTTTGAGGTAGGGCTTTAGAAACGACTGAGGATTTCCCATTTGAGTTAGAATTCGAGGCTTTACTAGGATTACATCCAAACCCGGGTCAAGATTTTCATATGTACATATATATATATATATATATATATATATGGAAAAAGATCCCGAGAGAACCCTAAAAGAACCCATCCAAACCGTTGATTGAGATGATCCAATAGATGTGGTTATAACCACTTCTTCAAAAACAAAATATCTACCCCTAATTTTAAATTGAAAATCAACGAATAACTACAAAAATTGGATAGAAACAAATTACACCAAAGAAAAATGATCACTTTATCTTTAATTTGACATCCATTTTGATATATTTTTTCATTTGTATTTTTGGGGTTCTTTGGTTTTTTTCTTCGAGGTCCTCTCCCGATTTCACCCCTATATATATAACTTTAGTAATCAAAGAATATACCCTTTAGGGGTAGAGGACATGTCTGCGTATATCCCACCCTCAGACCCTACTTTCGAGCGGGATATAATGAGTTCATCTGGTTTGGTTTATCTGCTCCACGATGCTAATACGGACTTGATACACGACTTGTGTAGTTGCTCGATAGCTTCTTCCAAGAATGCCGTCGGCAA
Source organism: Cynara cardunculus var. scolymus (assembly GCF_001531365.2). Lineage (NCBI taxonomy): Eukaryota > Viridiplantae > Streptophyta > Magnoliopsida > Asterales > Asteraceae > Cynara > Cynara cardunculus. The sequence continues at coordinate 327,911 of NC_037534.1, read as the reverse complement.
GGTGAATTCCTGGTTCTGGAAGGACTTATAACTGCACAAGAGATTGCAGATGTGATTTCTGTCAAGGATAGCGTGAGAGTGATAACCATCGGCCTACCGGCTTATTGTCTTTATCTGGCACTTCTACGCTCTGGGAAAGCCAATAGTTCCGGTATAATACTGTGTAAGTACCCGAAACCTTTGTCTCCATAAAATTCTTTCGCTTTTTTAATAAAAAAACTTGGTTTTCGGTCTAATTTTTGGTCATTTTTACACCAGCGGACAATGCTACGGAGATAACCAGTGCAAACAGACCGAAAGATGCCTTCTACGATTGGTTCTTAAATCCGCTTTTGGTGATGAAGGATCAGATTAAAGCGCAAAATCTGACGGAATCCGAAGAGGACTATTTGGGCAAGTTAGTTTTGTTGAGTGGTGATGGCCAGAAGTTGAAAAACTCGAACATCGGTCCACCACCCGAGTCTGAGCTTAGACGGGCCGAACTTGATGCACTAGCTCGAAGGTAATGACCTCTTTTGGCCATTTTATCTTTTAGAGTCCTAACTCGATTAGACCTAAATCATTTCTCGTAAATATATGTTCTCTCTCCTCAAAGGGATTTTTCGAAGAGTTGTATGATAGGGCTCCACATATTTTCAGTGGCAAGGTCTACCACTTTGGGCCGACCTGTACTTGTACGCCCCCTCTTGACACTTTAGGCTTTATGTCTGTCTGCCTCCGTTGGAGGGGGCGTGTTAAGGGGAAACTGACGTAAATAACCATTTTGGCCGAGTGAATTCATCTTTTAGCCATTCCTCCCCAACACTTAAAAAATCACTACCTCGGGGCCAAAGAAAAAGGAAATTCAGAGGGGGTTCAACAAATAGCACTTTAGCAACTTGCTAGCTACAGGGACCAAATCTGTAGTTTACTTCAGCAACTTGCTAACTATAGGGACCAAATATGTAATTTACTCTAAATCATTTCTCAAGTTGCTTAAGTGCCACTTGTCGAACCCCAATGAATTTATTTTTTAGTTTATTTTTTGGCCCCTCCACAAGTTGCAGAGGTGGTGAATTTTTAGAGAGTGTGGAATTCACTTGGCCAAAATGTCTATTTACGTCAATCTCCCCGTGTCAAGAGTCCCACATCTACTTAGAATTGGACCGTTTCTACTTGATACATGTTTAAAATCTTCTTATATTCTCACATTATCTATCAATATTTCTTTTTTCCATTTTTCTGAATCTTGACGGTGGTTGTGATGAATGAAGGCTTCAAGGGATCACAAAGTCTATATCGAGGTACCCGACATATAGAAGACGATTCGAGAACATCATGAAAGCGATATCTGAAGAACTTGATAGGAGGAGTATTGGTAGCAACAGAGGACCTCAAACTGTTCCGAGATCGAAAAGCACATTTGGTCGGATTTTTAGTACACAAAGATCGTTTAAAAACAAAACGAGTAATCACGGGGTTAGGCAAGAAGACGAACGAGATGTCGAAATTGTATGAAGAGATTAAAAAATCACGATTCAAGATTCTTTTTGTGTTTTTTACATCTGTAAAATTGGGATTATAGTCGTAAAAACTGAAACTTTTTAATGGTTTTTCTTGCGTATTTTAGTTTATTGTGGGTTGTAATTTTATATATTGTCATTGTTAAAGTTAATTAATGATATTGATCTGGTAACTTTTTAAAGTGGAATGCAAGTCAAGAAATAAGTTTTAATATTGATTTGTGTGAGAAGAAAATCAACAAATAGGTATATATTGAACATATTGTCTTTTAATTTAAGACTAATTCTAAACATTTGCATATAAAATTGTCAGGTTTATTGATTATGGCCAAAGTGTTTTGAAAGTTTAGTTAAAAGAATTTTTAATCAATAAATTTTGTTTAGTCTAATCTAATCATTCAAATCCCAATTTTCATACATCAACTATTTTGAGTGATTTATAATGAAAACAATAACAGCATACAATTAGAAGTTGTTTAACGCATTTGTGATAAGTGAAACTATTAATTAAAAGTTAAAATTAGTTTTAAGACTTTTATGTTATAAGTAAGTATAAGTAGAGAGCGAGCGAGTGTATAAATAATTATATGATTTTGTTTCCGTCGGTTGGATGGTTCTCAAATTTTCTTATATTTGACTTTTTCTGTTATTGAATTTCTTTTATCCTTGAAAGAAAATTGGTGGATAGCGACAAATAACTTATTCAAACAGATGAACGTTACAGAGATGAATGATTGTTTACTCCATTTTTCAAACAAATAGGAGTAGGACCCAATCGCAAAAGGAGGATAGGAACCCCAGAGCCTACTTTCCTATAACGTACGCCTTTTTCATTTTGAATTTCAAATTTTGAGTAATCGGCTGTTTGTAATTTGTAATTCAAGATTTCCCTTCTCTCTCCATCTACTTTTACTTCTGGCTTTGTTTTCTTCTCTGTGTTTCGTCTTCCTTTGACATGGGAGAATCGACGTGTCTCGTGAGTTCTTTATCTTTTGCTTCTCCTATACCTAATGAGACCAACAATCATGTAAGTCTCGACAAATTCATTCATTATTATGATTTCTAGTTGTTGACTATAAAATGTTCCACGAAATGCTTAAACGAGATCAATTGGTTTTTGATTGTGGAATGTTGGAGTCTTTATATTTGAATGCGTGTCTGAGATCACGAAATTTGTGGTTTTGGGTTTAATTGATTACCATTTTTTTGCTCTCCATTTGCAGGGGAATCATGTTCACGCTCTTGGAGATTCTGTGTCTTTTGGGAGGTTCACTTCTGAGTCATTAGCTTGGGAGAAATGGTCAGCCTTTTCTCATAAGCGATATGTCGAAGAAGCCAAGAGTTATGCTCAGCCTGGATCTGTTGCCCAGAAGAAAGCTTTCTTTGAAGCTCATTACAAGAGAGTTGCAGCCCAAAAGGCGGCGGCAGCTGCCGCGTTGCTTGAGCAAGAAACGGCCACGGCCAGCAGCCCCAAATCTCAAGTTGAAGAAAGAGTTTGTGGTACAAAGCATGCTGCTCATGATTTAGAACCGAAAGGAATATCAAACACCCATTCTTCAGAAACAACTGTGATGAATTCCAAGATGGGTGTCAATGAAGAACAGCAGATCATAACCCAGAATGCTAGTAAGCCAATTGATGCTAATGAACAGGGTTCAGTTGTAAATTTGGTTAAATTGGAAACCGACAAGATTGTAGCAGCTGCAGATCTGAGGAATGAAGAATTATTAAAGAATACTGAGAATCTTGAAGACCATGTTTCTGTTTCAGAGGATAGTAGAACATCTCAAATGGATAGACCTTTGTTGAAGGTGAATACTTCCCTTTTATAAGTTATAACCTCCCGGTCCTTTGGATAAACTATCTTAAATAAGTTGCCAATTAGAGCATGACCTTCTAAATTAGTCCGGTTCAAAATGGTTTGCTCCTGTAAAAACTTAGAAATACCTGAGGGTTAGATTCTTAAATTTAGTTTGTGAGAAGGTCATTAAGATCAATAAGCCACCTAAACCCGCCCAACACACACACACACACACGCACACACACACACACACTCTCTCTCTCTCTCTCTCTAATTCATGAGATAAGTTGGTAAACTGAAGTTTTTTGATTCTATTGCAGTCAAAGTTGAACACAGACCAGGAGGTTTTACAACCAAGGATCAGGAGGAAACCAGCTACACCTTCTTTCAGGTCATCATCAAATGGCAGGAAACAGTCTAGAATCCCACCTTCACCAGCAAAATATGTAGCTTCTATGCATCCCAGGAAAGAAAATATGGTCACTCCAAGAACTAAAAACTCCACTGCAATAGACCCCATTGATAAAAAGAGATCGGCCCCTAGATCTTTGTACACCTTAATGAATTCTGGTTCTGTTAGAGAATCATGCAAAGTAAACCCTCCAGCTGTTCGAAAAATTGAAAGTACAAAACCTGCTCCTACTGCTCATTCCACACCCAAACGCTGTGCGACACCTTCAACAACTCCTTCCAAGGTGGTATTTGTGAATTAAGTTGTTGTGACAGCTTTTTATACAACTTAAGCTTATGTGAATTTGGTGCTGCAGGTTACAAATGGGGTCAATAAGCAACCTTTGGCAACCCCTTCATCAAAAAGAAGGTAAATGATTCAAATTATTTGGTAAAAGAAATCGACTAATGGTGTCTATTGTTTTAGAACGGAATTCTCCTAAAAGTATTAACCTTCCTCTTCTTTATGCATCTTAAAGGATGGAAACGCCTGTTCATCCTTCAGCTGTTGGAAGCAAAACGCCTGGGCAAAAGTGGCACATTTTCTCGGCTGTGTAAGTTCCAAGAATCACGTTTTAGACATTGGTGAAAACTTGTGATGCTTAGATTTGCAAGCCAAGTTGAACATTAACCCGATAGTTTGAAAGTCATCTAAAGCATTAACCCTGACTGAAAATTGTTGTTTACCAAGTGACCGGGTAAGCACTGACCGAGTCTGAAAGCAACCCCTTCCTTACTGAGTCAGCATATTTGTAGGTCAAAGTGTGTTGGTAAACAACATCCCTTCTTACGTAGTAAACTGTCCTATTAGAGTCTTGGAGATGATTTTCCCCAAGCCCGAATAGCAAATTGTCCAATAATTTATGTGAACCAAAACCATGATGGGAAGTTATTAATAGGACTTATCTATGGCTTCTAACGAGCCTATAGTTCTCACTCTTGACCGACGAGAGATAAGATTCTCGACATACATCGGATCCTAAATAGAATATCAGAATCATATTCCCAGGAGATTCATAAATCCAAACCATTGAATCTTGAGGCCAGGCCACCATGTAGATACTAAGACTCCAAATCCTAAAGTAACAAACTGGTCCAGTACCCTTTTTCTATAAAATATATAATATTTATATACGACAAAACTCGAGCACACTCTTTACCTATGGTGAGGTTTGAACCTTTGACCATCTATGAGACTGGGCTCTGGCAGTAACCCAGGTACCGCCAATGACCACCCCTAAGGCTTATACAATTTAGGTTGAAACAGTTGTTGTAATGAAAAAGGATGAATCAACATTTTCATTTCTTACCTCATAAAGATCTCTGATTTCTATTTTCCTTTCTTGTGTGCCAATAGTTCCAAGTCCCTGAGTGCTTATAGAAACAAAATGCAGTCTCCAACTGTATCATCACCTTTCACCTTGAGAACAGAAGAGCGAGCTGCACGAAGAAAACAGGCAAGAATTTATGTTCATTTCCTTAATCTGGATCCCTTTTAACTTAACAGGAATTCGTATTTCTTAATCTGCATTTCATATTTGATCATTTTTCAGAAGCTTGAAGAAAAATTTAATGCAAAAGAAGCACAAAAAGTGCAGCTGCAAACAACTTTGAAGGTTATAATCCGTCTCAGATGAACATGTATTTTGTAGTTTTTGATCATTTTTTGCGTCCCAGTGAACATGGCAAGTATCTGTTGCAGGAGAAAGCAGAGACCGAATTCAGAAGACTGCGGCAAAGCTTTTGCTTTAAGGCTCGGCCACTACCTAGCTTCTATAACACATTCGAAACACCGAGGAGTCCGATAAAGAAGGTATTAAAAGGGTTATCTGCAGATTTCTCTTCTTGTACACCTTATAACCATCTCTAATAGATTCTCCAAAATAAAGATTTTGGAGTCCGATAGAACCTCCAAAATGGAGAAAGTAGGAGAGAAAGGATAAAAAATTCCAAATTTGGAGCACTCTTTGAAATAAAATGCTTTTCTTATAGTATCATCAATCATCAATGAAATTGAATGTAGGGTAAATTATGTGTTTCGTTCCTTTTGGTTTGTTAAAAACTATGACTTTTTGTCCTTGTGGTTTTAAAATTGCGGTTTTCGTCCACATGGTTTGCAATTCGTTGCTGTTTTCGTCCCTGAGAACAAAAACAGCGACTTTACTCTTGAATGTATTATCATTTCATATAAAATTTATTTGAAAATTTGTTGGGATATCAAATCTACCGAACGTTTTACTAATATAATTAACGTTGAAATCAATAAACTGGATAAAACGTCAGAGCTGAATATGTATATATATATTGTTTGAGATTTTAACTTTTGCTTCTCCATTTTGAAAGAATTATATTCGAGTTAGGTTCACATAGTTGTGTTTCTTTTGCAGGCTCCACAAGCGTTTCCAAAGTCGCAAACACCCTCAACAATATCAGAACCGTTTTCGATCAATAAATCTTCAAGAAGACTTTGGAAAAATAATGATCAAAACCCGAGCAGTCATCCTCTCTCTTCATTAACAAGAAGGATAAACCATGAGAATGTGTCTCCAAACATTCAGCATTGATCAAGATTGGCACATAGGGTATTTTGGCCATTTAACTTCTAGTTGAGAATCAATCAATTTGTGCATAATTTTGCTGGTCCCATGTCTAAGACAGCATTTCCATTTAAGAGATGTTTGCCATTGCCAGGCCTTCTAGTCATGAAAGCATAATTTGTTGTATGTTGAAAACAACCTTAACTTTCTTTTAACCGTTGGTGTTCGACCCAATCTACGTTAGACGCACAAGATCTAAATGGCCTGTACTTTCTTAGTCCCGGGCTGGCCAGGCTTTAATATAGAAAAATGGCTCGACTGGACTTTTCAGCCCGGGCTTAATTGGGTTTAATCGACTGGACTTTCTAGGCCGGCCTCCCAATATTTTGGCCTGACTTCAAACTCATTAGGTTCAGGTTATTTCAGGCTTGGACCTTTTTTGGGCATCTCTATTTTGCACACATCCTGACTAATCCTGGGGGCCCTGAAAAACCCTAGTAGCCATACGGATATTTGAACTGACCTATAAGTTGGTTCAAAGGGGCCACGAGGAACCTCAGTAGTTGTATCTAGGTGTGCTAAAAAAAAGGATCAACCCAACCAATCCAACCAACCCAACCTGGAAAAACCCAGAAAAAACTTAGCGCGAGATAATCCATAACTTGACACATGGTAGAACAAAAGCAGGCCAAACCACATCTATTAGGTTGTAATTAGGTTCGGGTAATTTGAAACTAACCCAACCCGATGAATCCGACGCCTTTCTATACTATAATTTAATGTGATTGTTAATTTTTTGATTAATATATGTATATTAAACATTAGACCACTTGTTTTTGAGTTTGTTAACCTTTTTTCTATGTTTTCATTTTTATTTTACTTCGTTTAAACACAAACGCTTAGTTAGATTGTAAAATAATGTACCAAAGTTTCAATCCAATCAACATAACCCAACCCAACCTCTACGGTTTTGATTGAGTTGAGATTTTTCCAAGCCGCAAATGTTGAATTGGGTGGTTCAAATGCTTCAACCCGACTAACCCAACCTATGTACAATCCTAGTTGTATCATCATATTATAGGTTCCGTTTATCCTGAAAATAGAAAAGAATCCATAAAATGAAGAAGAAATTAATTAGGCATGTTTGTAGGTGGATTTGAAGAGGGAGATACGTGGAAAACAAGAACTGAGCAAACTTCATATGGAATAATACACAATTAACAATTAATTAGGGATTTTACGTAAAGTAATACATAATTAACAAAGTATTACAACAATTTAAATCAAACCCAGAATCTATCATTCATAAATATAATTATAATTATAATTATAACTATAATTATGATGATGATTTGATGAATTTGCTCAAAAGAATTGAAGTTTATTCCATTTGTCCACCCACCAAATACCATCCATCATCATCATCATCATCACCATGTCCCCAACATAACCCCACATCACAAAAACTCATATCATCATCATCCACATCAATTTCACCCATATCAACATCATTCTCATGCTCCTCAATCCCAAATCCAACCCTAAGGTCAATGTCATGATGCTCATCATGATGATCATGATCATGATCGGCATGACCATAACTATAACCATAATCGTAATTTTCTTCTAGTGTACCTTGGTAATCATAGTCATCGTCATCATCATTATCATTATAACCATTTTCATGGGCCAAAAAAGCCAAAACTCCGGTGACCGAAGTCCCAGAATAGTATTTGGTCAAGTTGTTTCCGGAGTCTATTGAGCGGAGTTTCATGGTGCCTTTGATCTTGTCTTTGGACTTAGAAGCTGGGGTGATATGACAACATTTGCAGCCTGTATAGGGATGACGACATCTGCCGGTGAACTTGGACAGGTTTGTAGGCTTGTTTGGCACCTTGACGAAGCATCCCCTGGCCGTGGCGGGATCCACCATTTTACGGCGACATAAATTAGGTGGAGGGACATAGTAGCAACCAACAAAACCATGTTGACGACCTTCTCGTTTCATTGTTGTTGTTGTTGTTGTTGTTGTTGTTGTTGTTGTTGTTGGTGTTGGTGTATAGATATAGAAATGATAAAAATGGAAGAAAATTTGTAGTTAAATTGAAAGGATGAAAGATGGTTGTATTGTTGAAGACGATTGGTTAAATTGGTACGCAAGATGGTTCATTTTGGTCAAAGTGTGCGTAATGGCCAAGATGACCCTATCTTTGTACTTCATCATCCACTTTATTTTGTGTGCTGATCCAACCTTCCAAAAAACATATAATCTATTCTTTTCTCCAACAAAATTGCATTACTTTTTAGATTTCAATATTATGTAACCCTTCAATGTCACATTAAACATTAAAGATAAAGAAAAATCAGATGTATTTAAGTAACAATACAATACAATCACCGAAAACAATTTAAATAATATTTTTCTTTCTTAACAATTATGCTATGGTTTTTTCTTAAAGTTGGAGATTTTCACACTATTTCTTCTTTTCTCTATTTTAGCATACATGACTATCGGGGTAAAAGAAATTCTAAACCTCCAAAATCCTTATTTTAGCATAGCTGTTGAAAATTCTTTTAAAAATGAATAAAATCAAAATCTTTATTTTATGGTAGCTGTTGCAAATGCATAATACATATGAACCAAGGTTGATTTTTATATTCCTTGTCTTTATCTACCGCACAAAAACGCACAAGCCCAGCCCGAAGCCTGGTCCGGATCCCTGATCTAACGGAAACTTTGGGGGTAGGCCCGACCGAAAAAAGTCGAACCTGAAAAAACAAGGTAAGCCCAAAAAGGCCTGGCCAGAAAAAGCCCGATCTGGACCTTGTTCAACTCCAAAGCCCGGCTTGGGCCTTAAAAGGTCTACGGTTTTTTTATCACTGAAATCGACCTTTTCTTTGCTCAGGGCTTGAAAGGCCCACGCCCTGTGCATCTCTACACCATGCTTCCCTTTGGTTAATTCAGATTCCTCATATATAAATAAAATTTCTAAATTCAAATATATGTGATTATAGATTTACTTAACTCTGTAAAATCTATCTACCAAATGTTGAATATATTTATATCTACAGATTGGTGGGTCCTCCCAATAGCATAGATTTGCTTAACAAAGACATCCATATCGCAAATAAACAACATGCAACCCTAAAAGATCTGAAAACATTAGACTAGTTTCAAAAGAGCTCTTTACAGATAAAAGTGGAAGTTCCAATATATGTCTAGAAGAAACGGTCCGAGTATAGCCAGTATAGGACTCTAACACGCCCTCTTCAACAGAGACTAGACAGGCACAGATGGTTCCCAAATATCAAGTCACTGGGGTGGTAGACCGCACTGATACCATGTGAGAATATGTTGAATCTTATTAGAATAGGTTCCAGCAGATATGGAGGAGAAATGATCCAAATCTAGTTGACGTGGGAATTTAACACAAAGAACAAGTTGCAACCATCGAAAGTAAGAACCATCAGACATATGTACACGTTCGGAAACACAAGTTGTAAACAGAATCGCAGGTCGGGGTTTTAAACAAAATCAAGAGAAAGCTGCAAATTTTAGCAGACATGAAACAAGACTTCATGCATGTTCTGAAGATATAACAAGTGGTTCCTGACTTACCAAGTCCGGACTTGGAGGAGGTTTCACTGTCGTCTTGGCTGGGTAGAGCACATAATGTTGCAAGATGAACAGGAGGTCGAAGAAGATAGACACCTACATACAGCAGGGGGGTAGCACAGTCGTTGCATGTTAAGAGTAAGCAATATGTATCAAAAGAAAGGACGCCCTTCTAAAGTGGCTAAGAATTTATATTGGACTAAACTATAGGTTATGAGTTTAAATCTCACACCTAGTTGCCAATTTAGAGGTATGCGCTGTGAGAATATGTGGAATCCCATTAGATTATTCTCTAAAAGAGCCCTTTTAAGGGAGGCTCCAACATATATTGAGAAAAAATGGTTCCAACTCTAGCCGATGTGGTACTCCAACACCGACACGTCCCTCCAACGGAGGTCAAACAGGCACAAATTGTCCCAGAGTGTCAAGAGAGGGCTAGACGGGTTCATATTGTCCCAGAGTGTGGAGTCCTTGCAGTATCAAACCTTGGCAGAATATGTGGAACCCCATTATATTAATCTCTAAAAGAGTCCTTGAGGAGAGAAGCAAGATTTAAACATATATTGAGAAGATATGGTCTAATTATAGCTGATCGCAGATTCCAACATGCAATAGGCAGATGGAAAGAATTTCACTCCCTTTGGTGTGGTTTCTTGTCTTAGTAGCTTTAAGTATTACATTTTTAGTGGTTTAGTGTTTTTTTGCTTGTTTAACCTATTTCCTTCTCTTGCATTCGCCCTGCCTTTACTGTTTACTGTTCTTGATGTTTGTTTGCACACATGCTTCTGATATTTTTCCATCTGTCTCATGCTCCCCTGTTTCTTTTTGAAGTCTTCAAATCTTGAATGAATTCCGACAAAATTTATGTTTCACCTGACTTTTCACTTCTTGCAAGACGTAGATCCTCACGGAAACAGCCTCTAGAGGAAATGTGTGCGCATATCCTACCCCCTAGACCCCATCTCCAGTGGATTTTTTTTGGAAGGGTGTCCTAGGCCATGCCCAGACTAATCATGGCAAATTGTGACCGTAAGAAATCAACCCTGATAAACTCGTTGGCTATAACTGTTGTGTATGACTGGAATTGAACCCTGACCAAATAGGATATTCCACCACATCCCCCAGGGCTTCAACCACTACGCCACAATCCTTGTGGTTTCCAGTGGGATATGGTGGGTATGTTTGGCTTGGTTTGGGTGTGGTTTATGGGGATTTTGAAAAATATAATCCCTTCTTGTCTCATGGTTCAAGTTGATACTTATGACATGATTTATTGAATTAATATTGAAGAGAAAGTCACGTACCAAAGAAAGCAATGTCTTGCCTATATTCCCATAGAAGTTCACCCACGAATCTGATAAATACAAGTATAAGGAAGCATATGTTAGGTCTCAGATTGTGCCAACATCTTTTGACTGTGAATTTGCTTTAAACAAAAACATACGTTGATCTATAGATTGGACAGCCATTTGCCCATAATTTGTTAATCCTCCAAGTAGATCAAGCAATATGTTGCCAATGCTAAATCCAATTGTGCTCTTCCTACGGAAGTTCATAACTGCCTGAATACATACAAATTACTTGGTTGTCACTTTATTATGCACTAGGAACTTGGCTGAAGTAAACAATCTCAAGCCATAAATTACAGTAAGCAAAGAAAAGGTTCTTCAATAAATTATAAACCAGCAAAACTCATGCCAAGTTCCTAGTTAAGAGTAGATGGGAGGTGGAGAGGTAGAGGGTGGGTGGGAGATATGAGGTTAATAAGTTCGACTAGGGGTGTATAGTTCTTTTAATTGGTTATGCTTTTCTTGTATATGCTTCTGTTTGTGTGTTATTGCTTACTCTTAACCGGCTTTCCAAATCATTATCATATCCGTCTTTCTATCTTTGCCACACATTCCACAAGCCTAGGGTCTTCACTGCCTACTCTTTGTGGCAAAGATCCCGCTTGCAACTTACCCTAAACTAGACAGGTGGGTATACTAGGTTCGTCTGATTTGGTTTGGTTTAGAGCTCATGCCAAGTAATAATATAAAGCTCAAACCCATCTTTATTGAAATGACAAGAATCATAGAATTAACAACCACAGTTATAAGATATTTAAAATACGAGACACTCCTTACTTGGGGTATGTACTTGATTACTGTCATGATAACCTGCAATATGCTGTATTTGACAAGTTGAATAAAAGTTTAGATCTCCGACAGCTTGAAAAGGGAATGAGTGATGAATACCATGTGATAAAGAAACACGTGTTGATGAAATTCCAACAAAATCACATTAGCTGATAGTAGATGTGTGCATACAACGTTGTTTACACACAGATGTACATACACATGAAAGATATGCAATCACATTATTGGCTTAACAAATTTCCACAACTGAGATAGTTCAACACACTGAGCTACTTGACATCGATTCCCACCAAATTTTGTTCAATTAGGCTTGATGATAACTAGAATGAAATGAGAAATGAGGAGAATATATGATGTATGGAATTGAAAGGCAAACAATCTAAAAAGGGATCTTACCTAAAGCAGGAGGCCAACCAAAGCCAGGAATGCTTAGGTATAGCTATGAACACACAGACAATGACGGTCAACCAGGCTACTGAGACTATTGACATACTAGTCCTGGAGACCTTCTGACCCCCTCGCTGCAAAATGATAATAATGGTCAATAGGGAATGGGGTCCTTTTAAGCTATTTGAAGATATGATCACGCAATAGTTGATGGAACCATCTTGAGTATTCATCAACACTTCAAATCAGACATATTAAATATTGATCGGGTACAAGACATTAAGAAATTTTAATGATACTCACATCATAGATGGCTATCTGAAATAAGGTAAACGCAGTTAGCACAACCGCATGAATGGAGAAAGCAACATCATTTGCTGCTACAGGTATCATCTGTGCATATGCAAGTAGGCAAACATACATCAACAACCATCTAACTCATCTAACATGATCCATCTATCTAGAGTTTTTGCTTCAATATTCAAATTATATTACAACTCATAAAGTTGGTTGCAAACACAGAGATTGGAAATGAGATTTCTGTACTGCTTGCGTTGATTCAAAGACTAACTATTACATTTGTAGAGTACTAAAACTATTTGCCAGCTAACTAACCAATTAGCATAATTTGGTTAGTGATTACAAATCACTAACATTACAATAAGCATACACATCGTTAAAATTGCATAAATTCACGTCGAATAATTTCTTTTAATGATGAGCTATCATGACCTTGCTATTAATCATTGGTGTATAGAAATACAAAGGGATTCATATAGATACCTCATCGGAGCCATATTTCTGGCGATACTGACGTTGAAGTGCCGAGCTAAAGAAGACAGAGGCATTATATATCAGATAAGAGGAGTGCTTTGTCAGATTCAGCACCACGAAATCGAAATTCAGCCCTACCACACTGCAGGTTCCAATCCCGAATCCGAAAAATTCAGCACGCAGCAGCGTAAACAGTTGGAGAACAAATTGACATAAGTTAAATGAGTTCAATATCAATCAAACCTAATGTTGACAACAAAAAAAGAAGTAGTAATCATCAGTGAACTTACCTTTTTCTTTTGAAATTCAATATAACTTGTGGATAGAAGCTGATCGACCAAGCACAAAACGCAATCCATCCCAATACACTCGATAAAACCTCCATCTCCGACGAATTCCATGATCCCATCACCGGAAAAACAGAGAGATTTGGTAGTGAATTCGTTTCCGGTGATCGAGTTTGGAGTGGAAATAGAAAGTTGGCTTGTTTTTATAGTGGATTGAGGTGTGGTGGGATTTATAAGGGGTGCGGGAAAATAAAGCAATGGGGTGGTGGCAAAAGAGACAGCCAATTAGATGGAGACACGTGGAAAATAAGTTGAAAGCAGTGTGGGTGGTTTTTGAGATAAGGACAAGAAGCGGAAATGAATCTTGGGAAAATGAATGTTACTGGTTTCTCTCACCAGATTCATTTGTTTTTTTTTTTGTTTTTTTTTTCTATTTTGGGACTTTTAATTAGTTATAAATAAAATAGACGGATTTAAAAAATATTTTTAATTATTTATAAATAAAATAGATAGATGGATTTAAAAAATAAAGGTAAAACCTTCAATCTAGAAAAATTGATTATCAAAAATAAATATATAATCGTCTTTTTCTTTAATTAAAAACAGAATTCAACACTATGCTATGTTTATCGGGTATTTCTTGTTATTAATAAAAGTTATTATCGTCATTCATTTTATCGGATGACATTTTTTATTGAAATAAACGTGGTAGTGGGAGGGAGGGTAAAGATAAGATTTTTTTTGGATTCTTAGTGGCTAAAGTTCTCGGTCGGTCTTTGAATATCCGACAAAAGTTGGGTAAAGTGTAAATCTTTAGATTAATTTAATTAGTAGAAAAAAAAAATTATTGGAAGTTTGGACCATTACCATTACCATTACCGTTATAATCTTTCAAAAATTTACCTCTTTTTATAATTACACTTTTGACCCCCAAAGATTCACAAATTTGAATTCCGACCCCTGACTTGACTTCATTCAATCCACGTTGTGTAATTCGAATTGGTAGAATTCAATAGATTAATGAAAATAGAATACAAACCACGAATAACTAACGAACCATGAATTTACTTCTTTGGTTACCGGTCTAAAAATTATTAAAATATCCAAATTGGTAGAATAGATTAATGAATACGTCTTAAATTTAAAACCTAGACAAATTAAATTGCAATGTTCGTGAAACAAAAAAAATAATGGTCAATGAAATATGTCAAAAGCTTTTATGATCATGGTTGGCAAAAGGGTTTTTTTTACCGACAACCGCACTGCCCAACTTCAAAAGCATCCTGCGTTTAACAAATCAGATACACAATGATCCGCTAGATGGCTAACTCGAGCCCAATGCCCACAAGAACCCAAGGGCACGTCTGGTATGCCAAACAGAATGAGACGAGTTTGGCGCGACTAAGACTAGGAGCGGACAAGACCGACTCACCAGAAAAAAATGCACCTTTTTCCCACCAAAATAGATGGAACACAAATCAAGGAGACGATACAAAATTGATAAATTACTAAACTACCCATGTTGAATTAATATCCTTAAAACCTTCCATTACTTTTTCACCCCCTACCTCACTCTCATTCTGTTCAGTCCCGTCCACGTACCAAACGCACACCAGAGGAATTGTGACACACTGCGGTTCACATACACGAACCCTCGTTAGTTTGTCCAAGTATATCACCCTGGAACCAGCTGTGTTACACCCCTTAGAGACCTTTCACCGCAATTGCTAGGGCAGGACAACCACAGGGAATAGCTAAATTTTAGATTGAATAGATTTTCACAACCAAATTTGATAACAATGATATCATCAGAGGACTCCGATCATCAAAACAGAAGCAATGGCAAGATACAAGCATGTCCACCAATTATTTATCAGCAGCAAAAAGTTTAGAGAGATGTTTAAACATGATCCCATACTGAAATAGGGATGGCAATCGGCATCCCTCTAAAGTTGATTATAATTTGAAGGGAAAAAGAAAACACTTAGCTTTGGAGGGACTTGATGTTCTGGATTTGCTTTCCAGGGTTCAACCCCTTGGGGCAGGCACGAGCACAATTCAAGATTGTATGGCAACGATACAACTTGAATTCATCATTTACAGCATCTAGACGCTCCTTTGTATATTCATCACGACTGTCCATGATCCACCTGATTAAAACAATGGTTGCACTCGTTATGTTCAATTCAACTGGAGGTAGAATGTGGCAATGGAAGACGAAATGCAAGATATCATGACAGAAGCTATATCAACAAATATGTGATGCCAATGCTCGTTAGAGAGAATTGTCGACAATTAGGCTTTTATCCCATATGAATATCTAAATTCTAAACATCTTTGGCTGTGTATGCTATTGTTTCTATTTGTTTGAAATGTTTGCTGAACTCTAGTCTTAGATTTTTCTCCTTGTAATT
This sequence comes from Cynara cardunculus var. scolymus, assembly GCF_001531365.2. Classification (NCBI taxonomy): domain Eukaryota; kingdom Viridiplantae; phylum Streptophyta; class Magnoliopsida; order Asterales; family Asteraceae; genus Cynara; species Cynara cardunculus. The sequence goes on along the minus strand of NC_037534.1, from coordinate 312,005 downwards.
CTAGTTGTCTGTACTGCTCTTTATGTTTTCCAGTTCTCTAACCTGTTTCTTTTACTTCCCGTCTTTTTCTATATGCTTGTTTGCACACACTGTTACCTGTGGCTTGCTCGCTTCTTGTTTTTTTGCAAGCATGGGTCTTTAACATAGACAACCCTCTCTATCCTTTGGGGTAGAGGCAAGATTTTTGTACATCGCACCCCCAAATCCTACCTCTGCGTGGGATTACTGGGTCTGTATGGTTTAGTTTGGTTTGGTTTGGTTTGGTTTTGGCTATGTATTATAATGAAGTTACTTTGAGCTCACTATCTAGGACTTGTATAGAGCCTTACAAGCTCTCCCATTTAATTCGGGGCATCCTCATTAGACTTGCACATAAATGTAAAACATAATCCAAAGGAGATGCATTAGACTAAACCAATTAGATGTTAAGAGGCCACCACTCTTGACACCATTTGTAACACCTCAAGCCCATTGCTAACCTCCAAATCAGCTATAGGTAATATCCCTGGCAACCCATTCCTCGAGACTTGTAAAGGGACTCAAAATTCATATCCTATGAACATGAAATGAACTGTCTATCTCAACATTCTTAAGGATCTTTACATCCAAACTGTCGGTTGAAGGCTTTAGTTTTTATAAGCTAACAATTCATTCAATATCGATGACCAGGGTACCCAGGATCAATTTTTGAAGGGTGGGTTTGTTTTTGCAGAAGGACAGCAAAAGAATCTGGGATTCTCATCACTGACAAACTTAACATGATGATTTTGAGTATTGAGGTTTCTGAAATAAAAAGCACTGATCCAAGTCTAACTGATTAAATGCATCAGTTTTCCCAGATCACAATGCAGAAAGTACGCATAATTTTACAAAGAAAATCCATGTACCATTATCCCATCGAAACAATAAGACAAGAAAAATAGATTTGAAAAGTATGAAGAACAAATAAGGCACATATGTAAGCATGCTGATGAGAATCTCCAGCAGAGACAACTAATTCAAGAGTAATAAACGAAAACAATCTAATTCAGATTAGAATGCAAGTTTTAATTAGATTAATCGGATAATTGTGTGCAACAAATATGAATAGTGACGACGAAGGTTATACCGATTGGCATGAAGAAGAGCGGCGGGGCCAAGGTAAGACTCAGGATTCCACCAATAACTAGGGCATGATGTGCTACAGCAAGCACACAATATGCACTCATACATCCCATCGAGCTTTTCCCTGTCCTTCTTACTCTGAGGAACCTCTTTCCCTTCCCAACCAGACGGCGCCGGAGACTTCCTCTTCAACCACGGCTCAATACTCTTATACTGATTATAAAAATTCGTCATATCCACCACCAGATCCTTAATCACAAACATATGTGGCAAAGGCGTAATCATCGTGGCATCTCCCGACGAAATTTTCGTCAAACAAGCAAGTCCATTACATCCATCGATGTTCATAGCACAGGAGCCGCAGATTCCCTCACGGCAAGACCGACGGAACGTCAAGGTAGGATCAATCTCGTTTTTGATCTTGATGAGTGCGTCGAGAACCATAGGACCGCACTCCTTGAGGTCGATCTGATAGTTTCGAAGTTCTGGTTTGGCCGGATTGTCGGGATTCCATCGGTAGATTTGGAAGTTCTTGAGGCTATGAGTGGATCGGCTGATGGGCTCCACTTGTTGAGCCTGGGGCTCGGATGCATGTGCTCGGGAGAGAAAGAGCTTCGCCGCCGGAGAAGATTGAACCCTAGACAGAGATCGACGGATCAAACCTGTCGCCATTGTTGGGGGAAAGAGAAACAGAAGACGATGATGAAATATGACGTTAAAGGGTATCAGATGGGGCTGTTCTGAGATTGTAATTAAGGCGGCATTTGAAGGGCGATTTTGGAATTCTGGATTCAGGGAAATCTGACGGCCGAAGTTGATGACGTGGGAAATTTTGGTCCGTCCAGGGATAATTTGGAAGAACTACAACTACCGGCCAATCAAGTATCTCCTCGATGTGCGCGTGTGGTTTTTAATAAAATTAACTATTTCTGTTATTTTTCATCATATTCTTTTGTAAAATATGAAATACTTTGGCTTTTTAGAATTCGATGTGGTTCAAGTATATATAATTTTTTAGTTTCATTAATAAAATTGAATTGTTATTATTTTATTTAAAGTTTTCTTTGAAAATTGTATTGAGATATAAAATAATTTAATTAATGTTAAATCCTTTTATTATATTTTTTTAGAGAAATTTTAATAATTTCTAAGATAAAGAAAACCAAGATTTTGTATTTTTATTTTTGTTCAACAAATTCCCTATATTATATTGTTCTTCCAAAAAAAAAAAAAAAACAAAAGGTATCATAAAATCATGATTGCTAATAAAAATTTTTATTTTTTCTTTAAATATAATATTTAATAATTCTGCAAGTATTCTCGAAAACATGTAGAATATAATGTGCAACAAGGTACAAGACCAAATGAAGTACAAAAAACATGCAATTTGATGATAAAATAGTCATTTTTATTATTTAAATAGTCAAACAACAATCTAATCCAATCTACACGGACAACTAAATCTAAACAAACAATTTAATCCATATTCAACTTAATAAAATGCCAACTGAACAGCTTTAGCCAGCCCAAGGCTTATTTTCTTTTGCATATGCGGCAAAAGTGCTTTTTGGTCTAACTGGTAAAGCGCAACCTCCCAGAAAATCAAGGGTTGAAACCTCATCGGAAGATAAGCATGCAAGTTCATTTGCAGTATTAAATACTTTATAGAACACCATTCCAACATTTCCCCAAAACATGGTTCTACTTCTTAAGAAGATAACTACATTAGGGTTTGCTTGATGTGGCATCAGAAATTGCCATCGCCGTTAAACTTCAATAATTACTACCATAGGAAGTGGGAGAAAGTTTCACCCGAAGCCACACCACCCGCTTCCTGTGGAAGTACGATTGAAAGTTATTGATCTATCACCCCATTTTACCGGAAAATACAACCAATTGTATTTGGTTCACAGAAAGACACCTTCTGTTGACTTTTTGACCACCGAGGATTTGAACTACAAGCATTGGGCCAGATTCTCCCTACTGTGTTGATTTCTAGGTTTCTACAGGAAGCTTCATACCCAAATGAATCAATCTGCATATAGAATGAAAATATAGTCATATCAAGAGGGTTTTTAATGGAAACGTGCATAATCTGCATTACGGCATGAATCGCACGATAATGCTCTAATGAATGCCTCGAGAACCAAGATTAGATGAATTAATTGACAGTTAAGGGGTACGAAACTTAGATTACATCGGTACCTTTAACTCCATACGCCAAATTCTTCCATCCATCTGTCAGTTTTCCATATGATTCTTTGATATGAAGCCCAATCATCTTCATACTGAAATAGGAGCCCTAAAGTGTAGAGAAAAGTAAAACAATCTTTTGAGTATCTTTTATATATATCTATATCTATATATATATATATATATATATATATATATTTGTACATATATGGGGAAAATAGATCTTTTCCATATAAACAAGAAACGGAACTTACCTCATCCCTCGATCAGATCATCACTTAAACCAAACCAAACCAAACCAAACGAGCCCAGTATATCCCACCGAAGGTAGGGTCTTTGGTGTACGCAAACCTCATCTCTACAAAGTAGAAGTGTTGTATCCATGAAGACCTTGTAAGCTTAGTGCCTAACCTGGATGATGCCCTATCACACGATACCACAAGTATGACCCATTAAGTTCCAATGATGTGATGTAACAACCATTCAGACCAAGTTTGTAAACAATAAGCTAGCTTGTTTTAGCTCTGATTGGTTAGCAAAAAACTAAATTTTTGAAAAGCAACTTCGAGTAGCGTTTCAACAGCTCCAATTCCACTTCTTTTTTCCAATAATGATATTTTTCCAACATGTCCTCTTAGGTCGGTTTACATTATCATCTAGCTTAGTGGGTCAAATAGGTCACCAAATAAATTACACATTAATAAACATGTGTAAAGGGGGATAAAACTATGTGTAGCAAGTGGACAATATAGTCATTTTAGCTCTCATATTCGTAAGTAGAAATTTTCACAATTTTACAACAAATAAGAGAACCACTGCAGCTAAGTTTTGTACATAATTTTATTCTATAAATTCATACCTACAATTTTTTAAATTCAAACTTATATCAACTTTGCAACTTTTTAGCACAAATTGTAATACTATATGAAAATGATAGCATAGAGTGCAAAATGGCACAAATCCATATGAAATACTCCCCCATCCCAAAATAAATGTCCACAAGAAAAAAAAGACACCATTTTATGTTAAAATCCCGAAAACGTCTGGATCGAAATATGGCTTGCCGAGCTGTTTTTAATGGAGACTTTCTTCTGAATGGGTAAGTCGCCAATTGTATCCCATTGAATTTCATTCGGAGGAGGAACCAAGCTCCCGACTTCCTTTTTGGGTTCCGAAAGGCAGAGTATATTATATAATTAGTTCAAAAGAAACTTGTGATAATTGCAAGTAACAAATTTCTTGATCTCATAGTTAAGGATAGAATTGGAAAACATGCGCTTACTTTTGATAGTGGGCACTTATTCTTGTACAAATTAACATATAAATGTGGACACTTATTTTGGAATGGAAGGAGTAAAGCAAAACCTTATGGTATAATACAACACATAAAAAAATGGTATAACACGACACAATCATACGACATGAAATGAGACATGCAAAAAAAGGTTTATAACAGTAAGGCAAACAAAAATTACATTTGTCTAATGTAAGCTACTACTTGTGTACTTCAAATTAATCATAGCTGCAAATGTTGCCAAGTGTTCGCAACACAACATCCTAGTATGCTATGAGTAGAAGTAAATCTTAAGTTATAGCATTTAAGGTCTAAAACACAATAGAAAAGCCTCTTTCTGAACTACAAAAGGTGCTGACTCAAGTCTATGCTTTCCCCTCAAAATAATGATGAAGTGATAAAAGGAAGAGGCTCGCATGCATCATATATATCATGCAAGATTATATCAAAACACTTAACTTTAACATGATCAACTTAGGGGGATTGAGGTGATCAGAGTTATGTAATATATAATTGACGTCTGTTTGTTAGCAGCTTAATGAGCTTAATGGGACTCGCAGCTCATTCGGTCAGCTATACATGACTATTTGGTAGTGGATTTATGATATAGAAAGTGGCTTATTTTGGTAAACTTCTAGGGGGAGCTTTATGCAGAAAACTAAGTGTGTGCAGGAAGTCATCGGATCCAATATCAACCGAACGACCATCGTCGTGAATCCAATTGTAATTGGATCGAATCGGATCCAAAGTTTCAACATCCAAATCGGATCAGTTGGTTCGTGGATGGGAGTCCAACATCCAATAAAACCGAACCGATCCAATCCAATGATCATCCAACTAACAGTTAATTAATAACTACAAATAATTATTAACATTTTACGCTTTTGTTTTTTAATTGATATTTATATGCATTGCCTTTTAATAACTTAAGAAAATATGACTAATTAGTTGAGTATTGGATCAAAAGACTGGATGAATCCAATCCGATCCGATGGATAACCAATAGTAACATCCAATGAATGGAACGATCCGATCCAATCATCCACTGGATTTGGATCGAATCGGATGTCCAATGTTAATCAGATTGAATCGGATGACAAATCCAACATCTGATGGATGAATGGATCGGATCGAATCCACCTAAACCATGCTTTTTTCCAAACTTGCCCTTCCTAATTAAAAAAATGCGCATTCCATCTATGACAAAACCCTCCCAAACAAAAACTTTTTCCCAATCTATACTGACAAATTAATCCTCACAGACAACTTTATCCATACAGGACTTGATGGAAAACCAAATAAACACCTGACTCTAAACGTGAATAGCATGACTAAGTATGTGGATTTATAATTTTTTTATGTTCATAAACTATAGACGACAAAAAAGTTACAATTTCTTAGGAAGAGAACCAACTTATCGGTCAAAAACCATGTACAAGAAGTCGATGGAAGAGAGGAATATGAATGACGCTAACACCCACTCTCTGTTATATGCAAGATCTAAGGGGTCTTATTTTCTTCATTTTGCTGTGTTCTTGGGAGACTTGTGGTTGTCGTATACATGCTTGTCATACAATCAAGAGCCTATACGGTCTTAAAAGGCGGAATTCAGCCTCGAGGAGTTTTCCCTCAACAAGGCGATGTGTAAGCCCTAAAGCAGAAATGTATATACTACATAAATTACTAAGGGCGTTGGTTCAGTGGTTCTTGACAGAGGAAAGAGTGAAAACGTGAGGCAGGTTGAGAGGGTGTGAAAAAACTGGTTGCTTAGAGAAAGAGGAAGGGTCAAACCACACTTTTTAATTTGAGAGGAGAAAGTACTGGTTTTTTGGGTTTTAAAATATTAAAAGTACACATTGGAGTCATTGGGCTTTAATTTTTAGTTCATTAAAATAAAAAAGACACTTATACTATAAAGAGAAGTACTGCCATAAAGCTTATAAAAAAGGCCAAAAAAACCATTACCAAAGTAGATCATCTGAGGCGTACACGTCAAACGATTTTTAAAACCATGCCTACACCTGTTTGTTACTCTATCAATTTGCCATGCAAAGCGGCACAAGAGAATTACAACGATGGCCAATAGAAACCAGCCACCAAAGCCTAGTCCTTGAATCTTCCTTTGATAACTCACATGATGACACATTTAGATGAGAGAGGACGAACAGAGAATAAGGTGATTGTGACAGACACTTCTAAGAACCCTTTTAGTATACTGAAGGTGATTTAAACTACATCAGTGTCAAGACCGTTTCTTGTTCTTTGCAGCCTTGCGAGAATTACGAGTTTATCACAATGTTTTTGTACAAATAACGCTAAGCATGTATACTTCTAAGTTTGTTATTTTATGGTCCGAAGTTTAAATGAGCTTAGATTCCTTCACTTGTAGATAAGATAATTTATTACTGTAATCACAGAATCTACAAGAAAAGAATGCAAATAAGAAGGGAAGTGGAATTTTCATAAATAATGGCATATCATGAAGAGATTTGATTAAATCCATTCAAAAAAATACAAAACTTATTTTGGGTCTTCTCATAAAACTATATTTTCTCTATGTTGGCCCTATCAAGACGCTATCAAACATTATTGTTATTAAACTATGTGCCAACTCGAATGTTGCATTTTTTCTAGGGATAGAGAGAAAATTGGAAATATAGTAATAAGCCTTTATCCCAACTTGAGGGAGATGCAGTAAATAAAAACTAATAGCTGAATATGATAATAAAGTAAATGGTTGGACAGCAATAAATTGTAGATTAACCAGCTGAGAAAGTGCAAGGGTGAAGATGAGATTTACCACTAACATATACCACGCCTCCGGAAGCTAAGATCTCCTCTTGTTTATAAACACTACTCTTTGGCGTGTCGATCTGTGTTTAGTTTGGTAAGATGGTATAGGAATCTGACCTGTGTTGGTGGAAAAACGAGAGCTGAATGAGAAGTCGTATCATTGGTTGATTGAGCTTGGAGCTGAATCCAATTTGCACAAACTGAATCCATGCAATTCTCCATAGTCGGAAAGCTAATTGTTGATGATTCTCCAGTCACTTTAACACAAGTTCAGCAACATCCCTTCGGTAGGATATTGTACGGGTACGCCTCTATCAAAGATGTAAACACAATAAATATGTAGAAAGTAAAAACGCAATGTAATTAATGCTTCATAGGCCATAATATCATAATAACCAACCTTACTTATATGTTATCAACTTGGAAGAGGGAAATGATAAGATTATTTAATGACATCATGGAAGATCAATTAAATTCGGAAAGAATAAAATTCCAAGCCAATATGTAGTTACCTAATATTTGGTTCTGTTAAGAGCTCATTTAACTTACAAAGTGAAATGTAAAGCTGTAAGCGGGGATACACTCCCATAATTTCTTATGTAGGGGATGTTTGGTTTGTTTTATATTGAGTCTTGTATGGATAAAGCTATTTGTGTAGATTAATCTATGTGTATAGATTGGGTAGGTTTTTGTTTGGGAGGGTTTTTTCTTAAATCGAAGAAGCATGTTTTTTGATTGGGAGGGGAAACTTTAGGAAAAACTTGACTTTCTGCATAAAACTCCCCCTAGAAACTTACTAAATAAGTCACTTTCTATATCATTAAGCCACTACCAAACAGTCATATATAGCTGACTGAATAAGTTGTGAGTTCCATTAAGCTTATTAAGTTGCTAACAAACAAACCCTTAGATCCCTTGATATTTGCCAATCCATGCAAATGTAGACAAAAACAATGCATTTGACAAGAACACACTAATGCATTAGCTTCTTCTCGTAAAGGAATCTTAATCCAAATGAGTCTCACTAGCAATCCTAATTTTACCTAAATAAACATCGATTTAGCACCAAACTTATTCTCACATGTTTAATTATCCTAGTAAATGCTTATGTTGACAAACTTGGTTTGACAAGTGATAGAATTTGGAGCGTTGTAGTTAGTACCAGCACCAAGATTACATGATGTACTAGAAAAGTACAATTGCATATTAGATACTATTTGTACCTTTTTTATAAGACGAAGAATCGTGTGAGAATAGGAGTTAAAATGAGAAGCGTAAGAAAGGACATGGACCCTCTATCACTTTTAATCTCACCCCACCCCATTAACTGAGTTTCTCATGGGAATTGATCCGGTGCATCTCATTAGTGTTGATCTTCAATTAGGATTGATCCAAGCGTTGGAGATCCCTTCTTACCCTTCTCACATAACTTCCATTCTCACCGGAACACAACTCTATTTAATAAAATTCATGATAGTGAGATCATGAGAGTGGAATACTTAAACCACTTTCAATTGAAGCCGAAGGACGCAGAGCTCAAACTTCATGTTGTTTAATCTCGTTGTTTGAACATCCACTAAAAAAGTTAACGTGCCTTGGCTATAGCTATGGGTTTTATGTTTATGGTAACTCGGTAATTTGCGGCATGTGGACTTGTACAAATATAACACTAGATCTATGGTTCCTTTATTGTATTGAAGGAATCACGGCAGTTGCACATCTCTCAATACTAAGATAAATAATATGAAACTTTCTTCGTTTTATTTATCCCATATCGAAGCTTTTGGCGTACTCAAGTTGCTATTATTGAAAACCATTAAGGTCAAAAGAAAGCACGTCCAATCCCCCACCGCACAATTGTTGTGTGAGGAGCACCCAAAGAGAATCTCTTTCACTTTCGGAAGAAGAGAAGCAACGACAAACACCGGGGACACCAGAGTTTGAAGGACAAATATTCTCAATCCAACTCCTCAATGCCATATAAGCCAAGCACGAGAAGCCAAATATGGGTGGGTGCTTGCTTCAACAACCAAGAAACAAAACCGATGGACAAAGGTGTGTCTCACAACTTCATCACATATGCTAAAATAAGTGAGTTGGTTTTGTCCTGTAACTTGTCGGTAGAATCATTCATCTCTACCTTGGTTGCATTCTTTATCCTGGAGCTAGTCTAGTCTCCACCCAAGTCTCTAAGAAGACTTTGATCATCTTGGTGAGCCTTCCCCTTATACATGAGAGAGGTCATGTAAAAGTTTCCAAGTGAGGCAAGGGGCTCCTCTTAATCGACGACGATATGGGGGGCTAACTCAAGACCATTTACTCCGAAGCACAAAACATTCTTAGTATTGCTAGGGGAGTGAGTGTCTGATTGGTCCACTTAAGGGCAATATCAACATATCCATGGTCGTCCTTGATGACCTTCAATTAGCCCTCGATATAGAATTCTTTGACAAGGAACAGTCGCCCACCTACCTTCATAGAACTCTTTGTGCATCATGCAACTCAGGGTAGGAATCATGATCCTACTCAAGAGGGATGCCAGAGGCAACGCACAAAAAATATCTATGATGCATGTACATGATAAAGAAAAGCAAAACAGGCAATCGAATAAGAGATCATGAAGAGGGCACAAAAAAATAAAGAATCGACCATTCAAGAAGTAGAAATTTCATCGGAAAATGGGTGGAAGATGTAAAGAGTATGTATCCACCTGCATTCAATTGCAGATACATTGTGAATTAGGCGGAAGAAAATTTCAATTGAGGTTTTTGCCAAATTACCACCCAAAGACGCACAACTGGTGCCTACTAGACCACCAAGAGGACTTCCACCAAAACGAACTTTAACACTCAAAGATTAAATAGGAACTAGAGATAACTAACCTTTAGAGTTATGCAATTTATTCCAATACCTTCATGTATCTTGTAGTGTTCTCTAAAATCATCTAGTCAGCTAATAGCTATTGGTATTTGTAGAGTGTTAAAGAGTGCCATGTAGATGAACCTAGGAGCTCCTAGGCCGATCTTGCATCAAAGGTGTTCTTCTCTCTATGATTTTCCAAAACTCCCTACAAATAGGCGCAAGCTCTCCTTTAAAAGGCATCAACAAACATTCGAGCAATACCAGAAAGCTTTTTCTATAAACTCTCTTATGAATCCCTTTCAAAGTTCTTGTGTTCAAACCTTCCATCTAAGCCCCTTCTCATAAAAACAAGAGGAGTGTGGTACTTCTAATGCAAAAAATACTTAGACCGCACATGTAGTTATGCCATCAATAAATATCCGATGACACGAAGCCTAGTTTCATTGTTTGTTTTATCTAGTCTGTGATAAAGTAATGCAATGAAAACTTCAGTGAATGTTTTTATAGTTTGCATCCTTTGGCTGACAACAATGGGAACAAACAAACAAGGAAACATCACCAGCAACATACTCAAAAGAATCATACCCCAAATCAGTTTCGTCAAGCATTATTCAAAACAAGTAACATATAGCATTAACCAATCAACTGCAGCATGGGATCAGAATGAAAGCACTACATGAAAGAAAAAGTTGGTTTATAAACCAAACCCACGCACTGTATCCCAGCCAGAAGAAAGATCAACAGACCTTACCTCTACCTCTAAGAGTAGAGAGATTCTGGTTAATGAAAACAGACAACCCTTTATTTCAAAATGATGCATCATACCCAGATTAAGTTAAATTTTAGAAGTCGGGTAAGAAAACTTAAGATTTTCCTAGCAGAGAGATTATTTCAGGAATAAGAAACCAATATGTATATATGACTGCATCAATGCCTGAAATTTATTCCTGTACAGTGCCCATTCTACTTGTCAATATCCTGGGTCTTACCACCGGAAGGAAACTCTGATGTGGATCCATCTTTTGGTGAGTGCTTGTTGGGATGGTCATATGCACAAGCATGGCCAAACTTGCAAAGCCCTACCCTTTCGTAATTCCAACATACCTTCTTTCCCTGTGTTGAAAAACAGAAGGTTACGAGTCGATAAAAAGGTGAATTTATATGATATTATAACTTCTTTTTGCAATCAATACAACCAATATTAAGTGAAATAAGAAAATCCATGATTGAAAACAAATAAGAAGAACAATGATTCAGGCCATTGGATTTGGATCAAATGCAGAAATTTAGTAAAAACATTTACGCCAAGTCCAGAAGCCATAGGTTTTAATACTTACAGGCCTTATAGGCAAGCCAATGTCATTGAGAACACACGGCTCTCTTTTGAGAGGGTCATAAGGACGATACTCAAACGTTTCAATATTTGCTGCTGGAGGTGCAGAAGAAGACCTTACTACTTGGTTGCATTTTGGTGTCTATTCGTATAGTAAAGCAAATTTAGCATCAGACTGAGTAAAGCACATCAGCTTATACTAAGACTGTTTTTATCTGGGAAATGTTTTGCTAGGGTGACCAACATGGAAGAGAGTGAGAGAGATAAACAATACACAGATGTTGACACCTTCCAGCACAAGGCAGGGTTATTTATTAGTTCTCCTGCTCTCAGGATCTCCATAATATGTGAATAAGATAGAGCATGACCACAGAAGCAATGCCATTGATTGTGTAGAACAAAGATAAGAAGTCATGGTAATTCAACTGATTCATGGTCTTACACTCTTACTGGTATTTTGATAACCATGTACTTTAATGTTTGTATACCTATTAGCATGTATATACAGATAGTGAGAAATTACTTGAGAGCATATAGTCGTTTTTAGTTGATACTTGGTCATCAGTGGTGCGAACTCCCGATGCGAATTGAGTAGGAAATTGAGTGTGGGTGAGTTATGTGAGTAAAATGATAAGCAATAATAGCGACAAGTCATATACGAACTTTTATTTTAATGCACGTACAATTACCAGCATGATTTATGAATGAGATTATGTGTTTGTCTGTGAGAATTAAGTGCATCTGTTATTTAGTAGTGTTTCATGTGCAAACTAGCAAATGACAGTGTGGGAAACAGTAGGTGGCATGCCTGCTTGTGAGTGGCTAAGGAAGAAAGGAATTCCCAGATTACACAATATAACCAAGAAAAGATACTTAGAAAGACATTGTGAAAACAGGTAGCAGTCAAAGCATTGCTGAAACTAGATATCATGTAACAAGCTGCAAGTTGCTAAGAGTTTAAAAAAAAGACAAATTCGATATATATCATTACCAAGTAAACAAATTCAACCTATAAGACCATACCTGATTCCCACTCAATACAAAATTTTGATGCACATACGCAAGACTCTTGGGTGTTATTAGAGGCCGTGAAAGATGAGATGGAGTTGATTCCGAGAAATGCAAAGTGATTTCTGAAGTTTCTTTGTGATCATCCATGGATTCACCAGTGACAACTGAACTATAAAGTTCAGGCATAATGAAGAAAGGATCAGGATGGTGAAACCTACAGGACTCGCCATAACCACACATACCAGTACGCATGTAGAAAGCACAGTTTTTCTTCCCCTGGTAAAAGAGATAGTATAGTTACTACAGACCATATATGCTAAACATCTTCAGCAGCTCTGATCAATAGTTTAAAACAAATTATTGCACCAATTCATCTATGGCCTATTGGCATAATAGAAAAGCTAAGGCGAAACAAAAATTACCAATCTTTTTGGAAAACCATAAACGTTAAGTTGCCCAGTAGATTTTTCAGCCTCTGATTTGCAGTGATTGAATTTGCAAAAATCTCCATATTTGCAATGACCAGATAGGTAAAACTGCAATAAGTATGAGAAGTTAAGCAACATGTAATTCTAAAACAATAAAAGGGACTCACTCAAGGGAACTGTCCTTTTGCACCTCTAAAACAACCAGTTTTGTCATTATACTTCTAATGGCATCTATCTATTAGACAATTATTGTCATAAAGAAGACTCAATGGAGACCCCTCATGTGTACCGATGACAGTAGTCCGAGAGGATGTGGGAGTGAGTTATTATTGCAGCATCACAAATTAGCCAAGCTCAACAAAACAAAGCTGGTCTTTTTAATTTGTACAAACTTATAATTATTAATTAGTATATTTGGTTGTGCTCAATAGCTTTAGTCTTGTTATAAACTGAAAGTCATCATGCTACTATGGCAATTATGAGCAAGCCTGCATCTAGTGAACATAACCCACATGACTGCACCCATTTAAAAGTAACAAACCATATGATTGAAAACAGGAGGTCTAAAATTCTTCATATTTAGAAGCATTTAACCATCCGAAAGTGAATCGAAAAGGTTCCAAAAAGGTGGTCCCATATTTTTCGTATTTATTTAATACAATCTTAGATACTTAAATTAGCTCATATCAAGGATTCAATGGCTTTAACATTTCCAGATGCTTAGGATTAAATAGACTTGAAAGGAGCAAGCTAGTATACGCACATATAATGTTCGATGTGTTACAACTCCTTACATGTATATATATAATGAACTTCAATTGCTAACATGCAGCGATATACCGGCCAAGGGTAGTTAACTTTGAGAGCAATTTTCTTGTGTGATCCTTTCAACACATGCACATCAAAGTTTTGCAATAAAGTGGTCCTACAAGATTGCCTTGATAAACATTGGAGTCTACTAAGAGAAATTTGCTCATAATCTTACACAATGCTGCACATAAATTTGTACTCAGCGAGTTAACTATTATTTCTGCCTCCAACAAAAAAAAGGATTCCATATGATCCAATACAGCACATCTTCAAGGTGACTAAAAGTTATCAATGCCGCTTATGAATATTTCATCTACGTCAGATATGAATCATTCCATGTAACACATTCTGATGATGTTGGTTCTAGTCCGCTCTTGTTGGTCCTCAACCATTTACACTAAAAAGGGGTAATTCCTGACCGGTCTTCAACCATCGACATGGAGGTGGTCTCTCAACCGGTAACCCTGTCATGATTTACACTCTGTGCACACAAGTTTTTCCAACGTACAAATGTTTGACAATCAGTTCCATAATAATTTAAATAACAGCTCAAATATAAAAAAAATGGTACATCTATTGATACTTCAGGTACATACATGAGAGGGTCATTGATACAATAATTTAATCTAGGGCTATGCTTTTGAACTATACAGTCTGATTGATCTTTTAGGATCTTCCAGGTGGGGGTGCTGAGCTGCCTCTCACAGTTCTTCATTTTATCACCATCCATGTATGTTTTCACTTTTCTTCCTCTTCTATTTGAAATTGTCTTCCCTCTTGGTGCTCATCTACAACCACTACTTACAGTTCCATAACCAATATGGAGAGGGATGAGAGGCATGAACAACTATGGAAGAACAAATGTGGAAAATGTCTATGTATACAGCCACTCATAGTCAAATCTATCTTAGAAGAGAAAATAGATGATGTAGGTGTCTAGCCCAATCCAATTATGGTCCAATTGAACCATAATGCATGATTATGGAGAATTACATTTCCCACCGGCCTTGGGAGGAAGTGTATGGTTGGTATTTGGGAATAGGGTTCTCTTTGCATAGAAACTCTTAAGGGTCCTCCGTCAAGAACCAAAAAATGAAATGTTCTCGTTTGCTATTGCTAGTCCTCAAGGCCTGTCCTGTAATGGTAGCTAATGAAAAGGGTGGTGAGTGGTGACCCTCTATCCACCTTTGGAATCAATTACAATGGAAGGTTTTAAATCCTTGTTGAGGCTTCTATGAAAGTGGGTGTGTGTATTAAGAGAATTAGATGTAGGGATAAGAGATTGCTTGTAAACTTGTATGTGTCTAAATCTTACGATGGGGTTGCCACCCTTTTATAGGCAAAGAATACCAGCAAAGTTCAACAACAGCCATTGGTAGGAGCATCAGGTTTGCTAAATTAGTATGTTCAGTATTTGGTGTGCCTTTGCTTTCAGCCATGGTTTTAAAAATCGTTTGAGGCGTACGACCGAGACGCGCCTTGAGGCGAGGCGACCGAAAACTGAACCTGAGGCGGCGCCTCTTGGACACTGAACGAGGCTTACGCCTTGGTTCAGGCGGTTCAGTGAGGCAGTGTCGAGGCGTACTCCATCTGTTCTGGGAATGGTTTTTTTGGCTTTTTTAAATAAGCTTTATGGCAGTAGTAGTACTTCTCTTTGTAGCAAAAGTGTCTTTTTTTATTCTAAAAAACTAAAGATCAAAGCCCAATGGTCCTATGTGTATTTTTAATATTTTAAAACCCAAAAAGCTAGTACTTTCTCCTCTCAATCAAAAAATGTGGTTTGACCCTTCCTCTTCCTCCAAGCAACCAATTTTTCCACCCTCTAAGCCTCTTTCAGCGCCTTTAGTAATTTGGTATTATATATACTAGTGTTTGACACCATGCGTTGCATGGTGACAATAATCCTTTTTAAAATTATTGAAGTTAGTTAAATGAGTCGATGATCACATTTATATAATAAACTAATAAGAATTAATATTACCTTTGATGTATGAATCCACCTTATTATTATTGGTTGTTCTTTTAAATATATATATATATATATATATATGTGATCAATAAGTCTTATATATCAATCTTTTATTATATCAAACT